>NC_142474.1:28218560-28521590 GCF_049115385.1 Moschus berezovskii | reverse complement strand
ATTAAGAATATCTTTCTAGTTTGACAGAGCTGCCCAAGAGTACAGAGCTACTCAGGGCTAGAAACCAGTTCAGATTCCAGGTTTGTTCATCTTGGAGCCTGTCCTCAGGGCAGTCAGGAAGGTGAGGGCTGGAGCCAGAAGGGCCGGGGAAGGTGCAGATGGGGATCTTAGTTGGAAACTCTGGAAACAGTCTACTCTCACCTGAGCCCTCACCAGGACATGTACCCTGGACCTGGCCCATGGTCAGGGATCTCCTTTCAGTCTGTATCTCCACTCCTGGGAGGCAAGGAAGCCCATGTCAGGTAGCTGCCATTGCCAAGACCAAGCCTTCTGAGATGGGGGTGTCTGAGGCTGTCAGCAGCCACAGTTTTAGCGCTGGGGTGTATACCAGCCCATTACAGTGGTCTGGATGGGGTCCAATAGCACCCATTACCCCCGAATTGTTTTTCACCAGAATATACAACATAAACCATATGCTGTAACAGTTCGTAAAGGGTTTAATAATCCAGTACAAAATATAATTTGCAGTAAGAAAGGAAAAAGTCAAAGCCATTTTCCCTATTTAATTATCTCCTCCTTGATGGAAATCCATTAATAAAGTTAATGGAGGGGATTCCCCTGGTGATCCAGTGGCTGAGACTCCACACTCCCAGTGCAGGGGGCCTGGGTTCGATCCCTGGTCAGAGAACTAGATCCCATGTGCCATAACAGTTTGTATTCTGCAAATAAAACCCAGTACAGCCACATAAATACATACATATTTCTTTTTAAAATAGAAAAAGAATGCAAAATTATGAGGTGTTGGAAGGGCCGTCCCCTTGAAAATTCTTAGGCTAAATATGATTTGTTATTATTGTTGTTGCTGTACTCAGTCATGTCTGAATCTGTGTGACCCCATGGACTATGCCCACCAGACTCCTTTGTCCATGGGATTTTCCAGGCACAAATACTGGAGTGGGTTTGCTATTTCCTTCTCCAGGGGATCTTCCCAACCCAGGGATCGAACCAGTATCTCTTGTGTCTTCTCCATTTACAGGTGGGTTCTTTATCACTAGACCATATAAAAGAAATCTTTGTTCCTATCCTGAAGAGCCTAAAATCTGGTCAGGCATGCATGAAAGACATTTCCTAGATTGTGTGCTGAGGGCTCAGATACTCTGGGCTCCAATGATAGGACAGATAATTCTTCCTGTGAGTTGCTCATGGAAGGTTCGTGAAGCTGGAATTGGGCCTCCGATCAGGGTGCAGATGCGAGCACCATGCAAGAGGGAATGTGCAGTAGCAACTAGTAACACCCTCCTCACCTACTACTTCCTCCTTCCTTTGACTTCTCTGGCTTGGGTGTGAGAAGCCCTCCATTCTCTGTTTTCCTACTTTGAATCAACTGGAAAGGATTATCCTATTCTTTTAGAAAGCTCATGAAGCATAGTCCTTTGGGGAATAGAGGCGAGAAATACAACCTGATTAGAGATGAAACCAGAGCAACAGCTTGTCAAGCAGTTGGTTTGCAGGTGGTCCCTGATATGTGGGGATGTGTGGAGAAGGCCGCCCAGCACTGCTTCTTGCACGCCCCTGTGTTATCTCATCTCTGTGGGAAGGCTTATGAGTCCTGAGAAGAAGATAAGGGGGTTTGTGGAGAAGCAGATCGGGGGTGGTGGGGGGAACAGAAGAGGCCTGATTGTGGTTTGTTTGTGAAGGACACTGTACTTCTCCTGATTCACACACGTCCACAGAGCCCTCCTCAGACGTGGAGCTGGGATGAAGGGACCTCAACAGGCCTGTGTGCCTGGACATCCTCTCCTCTGACAGGAGAGTCTTATTGCACTGGGGTGTCTCATCTCTCAGCCCTGCTCCATCTCACACACATGCGCTGCTCTGCGTGTGACACGGGCCTGGATGACACCATGAGGTGGAGTGGCTGACATGGAGACCTCAGAGTTGGTCCCTGAGCTCATGAAAATCACCATTGCAGACACTCCTGGCCAGCTGGTTTTACATCAGGTGCTCTTTAAAGTGTGTTTAGGTTCACACTTTTAACTCTCATGAAACCCTTGTCAAGTAGGACTCACTGTGACCTCTGAACCATGTGGACAGGAGATGTTAGATGAGTCCCCAAAGCACGTCACAGCTGATCAGCACCAGAGCTGAATTAGGACCCAGATGGCTGGCCTGGAGGCCAGGCCTACAATCCCTGGCCTTCACTGTAAATGGGAATAAAAGGTGTTCCAAGAAGAGTTCCACTTTCTCAAGAGGAACAAAAACAAGAACAAAAACAAGCGAACACAAGACAGTGGCGTTCTCAGTTCCTGGAAAGAGGCCAGTTGCTCTTTGGCCTCCAGGGCGGGGCTCAGCTTCCTCCACCTGCGGGTCTTCCTGCTTCAGGAGGGACAATGAGGACAGCATCTGAGACACGTTCAGGGTCAGGGTGGATGGAAATGGACCTGCGAAGGAGGGACCCGAAATCAAGGGGGCCTTTGGAGTGCTGGCTGCTGACCTGCAGAGTCACCCTGGAGAGGGGGTGAGCTCACTCTCGCCTGAGGCTTGAGGAGGGGTCAGCCTGCCCCCACCTCTCCCTCTGCTTCGTCCCAGGGCCGCCCCCACCCTGTTCCTGCTCTTTCTCCCATAACCAGAGCCACCTGACCCGCTCTCTCTCACACCCAGTCTGCAGGTGAGCTGACAGCTGGCTGGGATCCCCCACCTCCCACCCCGGCCACCACCACCGCAGCCTTGCGGAGCCCTCAGCTCCCTCTGGGCCCAGCTTCGGTTCCTTTCACTCTCACTCAAGTCTGTCTTGGTGGCTCTCCATCTCTCTGGGACCTTCTCCCGGTCCTGTGACCCTCTCTTTCCTTTGGTATCTAGCTAAGTTTATAGGGTGGCTGAACCCCATCATAGCTCATGCTCCGAAAATGCTTATCAGAACATCAATAATGCTCATCATTACCTTCTCCCAGCAGCCATCATCCCAGCTGATAAGAAAACCCCACTGGAAAACCCAAGTCAAGAAGACTTCCTGGCTTCCAGTATCTTACAACCCTCTAAGCAAGAGGACAAGTTCAAGTGAGTGCCATCACTCCCCATCAGAGAGACCCTTGGGGTTGTGTCTCTCCTCCATCCTTCTGGAGCCTGACACATGGACCTGAGACAAAGGAAATTTGAAATGGAACTGAATTTAGTTCATTAATAGAGGCACAGGTCTTGAACACTTTGAGAAGAATCAGATTCTCATTTCTCTTCCATCTTCTCTGGAACATGGCCTTGATGAATACTTACACTTTTACCACCAAAAAAGTATTCAAGGGTAAGCCAGATATTAAGTGAAACACTTTGTTGACCCTTGAAAACTGTCTCCAGCTTCCAAACAGGAGTCCATAAAATCACGACAGAATTACCAGGTAGCCCCATTGAAGTGATGGAGGAAGAAAGAAAGAGACATGATTTTGGAGAAAATTAAGTGTCACCAAGTTCAGTTTTAATCCTGGTCTATGTGGAAACAGTGCAGGGCTATGAACACTGTTTTATAATTGATGCAGTGTGCGAAAAGTTATCTGTAAAGGAAATTGTGCAAAAGACAGTAAATTAAGCAAAGCTGCCCCATAAATTTGGATTAAGTCTTACATTGGTTTTAATATTTAATACATCATCATGAATCACATTTTCATAAACCATAAGAGCTTTAAGAATCTGCTAGAGATGGTGATGGTGATGATTTTTTTATTCCATTAAAACCTTCCTTTCCTTAAAGCATAGAGTCAGTTGCATTTTATTCTACTCTATTATAAAAATAAAATCTCATTGACCACTGTTGTTGCTGGATTTTGTCCAAGGCACAGAGGACAACTTCAGTTCATATATTACCAGAACAGCTCAAATTATATGCCAGAAGGATCAAGTGCACATGCTCATTCCCTCTTGATTTATTCTGTGATTCTAAAGAAAATTGGCTAGAGGGTTGATAATAAAATGTGATGTGGCAGGAGATGAAGGTCTACAGAGCCAAGGGTTCAAAGACCAGAAAGGAAAATGGTTTGAGTCCTGTATTTCTAGGGGCAAACTTCACCATCTGTAAGCCACCAGTAGATACAGGCACGTTCTTAGCTGATCGAGTGGGTGCATCAGTGTTGGTTCATGAACTCCCCAAGTATGTATGAATTTGAACCTTAAGTTTAGATTAATGAATCCAAGTGGAGGTTGAAGAAGGAAAAATTATGTATCACAGAATGACCAACTTAAGGAGCTTATAATTGAATGAGACTCAAGATTTAGGCGTATGAAACAATTTCATCAGAGACATCAATAACACCTGCCCTTTGGACCACTGCTCATGAGTGTCAGATACTTGACTGGTATCAGTAAACTCAAAGGTGATCTTAGAGTTCTTCTCCCCATATTTACCTCCAGAGATCAAAATCAAGTCAATAAGTTAAAGGAAAGACCCATGGATCACTGGGCATCAAGACTTTTGGTGCCAAGTCAATTCCATAGAAGCTTGGAGGCTAAGAGTCCCTGTGTGGAGGAGGGTCGATTAGGGAAGGATGGAGCTGGACCTGGAGGAAGGGGAGGTGCACGTGGATGGTGGGGAGGGTGGGGATTTCTGTAGGGAAGACTGATGTGAGCACAGTCACCAAAGAAAGGGAAACGGCCTGCAGGACCCAGCTGAGGAGAGTTCAGATGTGTTATAGATCCAGTAATTCAGAGATATGTTGGATCTGATAAGGGATAACCCGGGAACTTAGAGAAGAAGCAATGCCGTGAGGAAGTCAGGAGCCATATTCGGGTGACAGTGTGGTGCTGACATGACATGAGGGGGATTTTGGAGGATCCCTGAAAGCTATGACAAACCTAGACAGCATATTAAAAAGCAGAGATATCACTATGCTGACAAAGGTCTGTATAGTCAGGGCTACAGTCTTTCCAGGAGTGATGTATAGATGTGAGAGCTGGATCGTAAAGAACGCTGAGTGCCGAAGCTTGCTGTTTTCTTGATGCTTTGAATTATGATGCTAGAGAAGACTCTTGAGAGTCTCTTGGACTGCAAGGAGATCAAACCAGTCTATAGTAAAGAAAATCAACCCTGAATATTCATTGGAAGGACTGATGCTGAAGCTCCAATACTTTGGCCACCTGAAAAGAGACAACTCATTGGAAAAGACCCTGATGCTGGGAAAGATTGAAGGCAAAAGGAGAAGAGGATGGCAGAGGATGAGGTGGTTAGATAGTATCATGACCCAATGAACATGAATTTGGTCAAATTCTAGGAGATAGCAAAGGACAGAGGAGCCTGGCGAGTCACAGTCCATGGGGTTGCAAAAGGTTCGGACACAAATGAGCAAATAATACACAGATACACAGAGGAGGAATAAAGTTAGAAAATTTAAAAGCGAGCAGAAAGTGATGGTTTGGGAGGAAACTGCTTTGGTGGCTGGACGACTAGGCTTGCTGTCACGAGGATTCAGAACAAACAGGTGTTTTAGGGGGAAAGACTTGCCTATGAAAATAGCATTTCCACACCAAATTTCTCATTTTCCTGAGAATTAAAGTTTGCTTCCATTTTGCTTTCAAAACAGTCACTTGACATTTCCCTGAGAGCGGGGCTGCTCTTCCCTCCACGAAGATGTTCCCAAAGAGCTAGGGGTGCCCTTTTCACCACGGCCTTGCTAAGATTTGCTCAGAAGCAGGCCGGTCAGTGCTATTCCTGTAAAACAAAGCAGGGAGGTCACCTCAGCTGCTCTAAATGTTGTCCTGTGACAGCTGGGAACCCAGTAGTCACTCTGGGAAGCCCCTGCTTGAGCAGGTAAAGATGCCAGGTGGTCACAGGGGCGGGACGTAGCTCTCCTTTGGAAAGTTTCTCAGCTGTGCTGGAAGGCTGTCATTCCCCAGTCCTGGGCAGGGTGGGAAGGCCAGTTGTTTCCTAAGGGGGCACAAGAGTTATTTCAAATTCCTAGGAGAGAGTTGAACAACTTGGGCTTGAAATTAACGTGACAATAATGTTTTCACAAGCTGTAAACCTTGATGTACAATTCTGTTCACCTTTTCTCAATGGATGTGCTGTTTTTTAACTTGCTTATTTTTGTTTGTTTGTTTTTTTGTTTTGTTTTTTATCTTCAGGAAGTTCTTCCCTGTAGAGATTTTAGAAAAAGCAAGGCTGCCCCTTGATTAAAAAAAAGAACCTAGGTCCTCTCCTGGCAGGTGGGTGCTGAGATTGTTGACCCTTGCCTGCGTCCCCCATATGCATTTTTTTTTTTTTACTTTACAATATTGTATTGGTTTTGCCATACATTGACATGAATCCGCCCCGGGTGTACATGTGTTCCCCATCTTGAACCCCCCTCCCTCCTCCCTTCCCATCCCATCCCTCTGGTTCATCCCAGTGCACCAGCCACGAGCATCCTGTATCATGCATCGAACCTGGACTGGCGATTCTTTTCACATATGATAATATACATGTTTCAATGCCATTCTCCCAAATCATCCCACCCTTGCCCTCTCCCACAGAGTCAGCCATAACTGGTGTGAATTGGATGGTGAGCATCCCAGCTTCCTAATCCCTTAGGTGACATCGTTGTCATTCTGAGCTGTGTTCTCTACTCAGTCCTAGAATTCACAGCAGAATTGAATCTCAGCTGCTCACCCATTTATTATTCAATAAAGTCTTCATTTTATAATGCTTTTGTATTTACAGAAAATGACAAAGATAGTAGAAAAGTTCTCATACATCCCACTCCTAGTTAACCTCTTCCATCAGCTTATTTATCACAACTAGTTGACTGGCATTGATGCATTTATAGCATCAATTTATACCCAGATTTTAGCTAGACTTCCTTGGTTTTGACCCAGTGTCCTTCTTTCTGTCTCAAGGTACCATCTAGGACAACACATTACATTTAGTCATCATAGCTCCTTACGTTCCTTTAGACAGATAATTTCTCAGACTTATTTTTTATTAACTTCACAGTGTGAGAAATGCTGGTCAGGTATTTTATAGAAAGTCCTTCACTCTGGGTCTGTCTGCTGCTTTATTTTCACAGGGTGAAAATGGGGTTATGGGTCTTGTGAAAGAAGAGCACAGAGGTAAAATGCCCTTCTCATCACATCTTAGCAAGTGCACCTGCTGCCAACCTGGCTTATTACTCTCTATGTTAACCTTGGTAGCGTTTGTTGGGTTTCTCCATCACAAAATTACTTTTCCTTCAGCTTTTCATAGTCTTTAGAAGACAGGCACTATGCATGGCTCATGCCTGAGGAGTACAGGGTTCTGCTCCCCTTACCTGAGGGGGAGATACCTCCATCCCCATCTCTCTATGTATTTGTCTATCATCAGTCTATCTCTAGGTCATTTCTTCTGCACTGGACATTTATCTTTCCTTCCTCCCACCTTTCTTTCCTTATTCAACCATTAATTTATACTTCTTTATTTTGTAAAAACTGGCAAACTGATTTTAAAGTTTATGTAGAAAGCAGAAGACCTACACTTCTGATTCCTACCCCCAGTGCTGAGGACGAAGAGAGCTGAGACCTGATGTACCCACTTTCAGTTGTTCCGTAAGCTACAAAGATCAAGGCAGAGTAGTGTTGATGGAAGCACAGATGCGGGGCCAGTGACACAGATAGGAGAGCCCAGAGAGAGACCCACAAAATACGGTCAACTGATCGTTGCAAAGAAGCAAAGGCAATGTGATGGAGGGAGGCTAGGCATTCCAACAAATGGTGCTGGAACAATTGGATGTCTGTATGTGAAAATTAAAAATGGAAATAAGTCTAGGCACTGACCTTACATTACATCTTTCACAAAAATTAACTCAGGATGGATCATAGGTCTAAAAATAAAATGGATTAAAGGTAAAAATAAAAGATTGCCATAAAACTAGAAGAAAACATTGGAGAAAAGCTGGGTGACCTTGGATTTGGCATTGAGTTTTTTTTTTTGACATAGCAGCAGCTTTCTGAAAATTAAAACCATGTGCTATGTGAAAATGACTGCTAAGATAATAAAAAGACAAGCCAAGTGTTGGGAGAGACACCTGCAAGCCACATATCTGATGAAGAACTGTACCCAAAATATGTAAAACACTCTTACAACAATAAGGAAATAATTCTAAAAAATGGGTAAAGGATTGTAACAGACACTTCACAAGTAAAGATATATGGATGGCAAATAAGCATATAAAAATATCACACTCAATGTCATTTTTCATCTGGGAATTACAAGTTAAAACAGGGAGATGCCACCACACACCTATTAAAATGACTGAATTCCAAAATAACAGACAATGACAAATGTGTCAAGGATGTAGAACAGCATAGCCTCTCATTCATTCCTGGTGGGGATGCAAAATGTTAGAGCCACTTTGAGAGGCAGCCAGGTAGCTAGAGAAAGTCTTACCATGCAACCCAGTAACTATACTCCTATTTACCCAATTGTTGGAAAACACTTGGGTGTGGTTAATGTTTATAAGAGCTTTATGTATAGTCACTGAAAACTGAAAGCAATCAAGACGTCCCTCATAACATGAATGGACAAACATACGGTGGCATTCAGTGGAATATTACTCAGTGATCAAAAGAAATAAGCTCTCAAGCTGTGAAAAGTCATGGAAGAAACTTAAATGCCGATGCTAAGTGTAAGGAACCAGTCTGCAAAGACAACAGACTGTACGGTTCCCATTATACAATGTTTTACAAAGAGGCAAAACCACATCGGCAGAATATTAATCAGGGGTTCAAGAGGAGGAAATGTTTAAAAAATCATTTTATTTTTTGCATTTTCTTTTTATTTTTTTATTGAAGGATAATTGCTTTACAGAATTTTGTTGTTTTCTCTCAAACCATCCATATGTATACATATATCCCCTCCTGTTTGAGCCACCCTCTCATCTCCCACCCCATCCCACCCCTCTAGATTGATACAGAGCCCCTGTTTGAGATCACTTTAAAGGACTCCAGAAAGGAATGAAGACTGTTACAGGGGAATCTAAGTGCATTACAGCTACAGGAAACAGGTTTCCTGATGGACATGGGGGTGAAGATGTCTGTTCCTATTGATTGTTTCCCAAGAGGGTATGGATACTGTCTCTATACTGAAACGTAGCAATGGGTATCGGCTGTATGCAATGTGTGTAAATGGGTATCAGCTGATGGGAACCAGGTGGCTTACTGCAAGGGCAGGAGATTGCAGATAGGGAAGGTCAGAATGAGCCATGTGGTCACAGCTTAGAGACACCAGGGTGAACTAATTGTAGCTTAATATAGATACTAAGCAATACTCTGGGAAACATAGATTAAACCCAAATATATCAGTTGGTATCTATACTCATATTTCCTTGCTTGGTCAGGTGAGAAGGCCTGGAAACAATGGCCACAGGAGAAACGAGCATTCCTTGTGCCAGATCTTAGTTTCCACACTGTTCTTCTCGGGAAAGTGGCTCATCCTAGGGATGGAATACGTAATGTATCAATACAAGACATGCCTAGAGAATCTTGCAATGCCAGAAAAGAAGGGAGTGCTCAAAAAAATCACACTGATGGGGACTTCTTTGGTGGTCTGGTGATTAAGATTTGACTCCCAGCGCAAGGGTGCAGGTTTGGCCCCTGGTCGGGGAGCTAAGATTCCACATGCCTCATAGCTGAAAAACCAGGAGCAATATTGTAACAAATTTAATAAAGACTTTAAAAATGGCCTATATCAAAAATATTTTTAAAAAATCACATTGATCAAAGTATTTCAAATACCACAAGAGCCAACTGAAAAACTCCCAGGGGCTAAAGTTGGGACAATGCAAGCAACATAATAAATAAGGAAATATTGGAGTATAATACCACTTACAAAATGAATATCTGTCAGCCCATATTGATGTAAATTAATGATTAAATAAATGAGACAGATCTGTGCAGAATTTCAAGTAACATATGTACAATACATACTCTGCCCTCATGGGTTGGAGCATAACTCCCCTCTACTTGCCTGTTGGCTACACACAGGGACTTCCTTCCCAAAAGCCCACAGTACAGAAACATGGAGGAAAGAATAACTTTTCGGCAGAGAAATCTGTCAAGCATGACCTCAGCCAGATGATTAAGGTCGAGACAGTGAGGTCATGCTGATTTCACATGCCCTTCACGGGATGAGATGAGAAGGGCACTTGGCCTGTGTGATCTTCCAAAAACCCATCACTCCAGTATAAACAGGAGAAACATCAGACAAATTCTAGCTGAGGGGCATCTCACAACATACCTGACTAACACACCTCAAAGCTGCCAAGGTCATCACAAACAAGGCAGTCTGGAGGTGCTGCCACCACCAGGAAGAGCATCAGGAGACCAGACAACTGAATGCAACGTGGTAACCTGAGTGGGATCCTGAACAAAAAAGAAGCGATGTTTGCTAGAAACTCAGCATAAGTCATAAACTTTAACAACACATCAATACTGGTTGCTAATTGTGACAAGCGCACTATGTAACATAAGATGCTAATAAAAGAGAAAACTAGATATGAGGCTTTGGGGAACTCTCTGTAGTATTTTCTCAATTTCCCCTTAAATCTGAAAGTCTATTATGTTTTTAAAAATTGTTCTCGATTTGAAACAGTCAAGACAGACTTTGCTCAAATGCTGGGTAGAATTTTCAGACAAATGATAATTTTGATTATTAATCACGCAGCTGGCATTTATTGGATGCCCACAAACGCGCCACACACTTTTCCCAGCTTTGAGAGTGGAGCAAAGAACAATGAGATGAGGTTGTCATGACACTTGTGGTCTTTGCTTTATGCTCTGGGCACTTTTTGTGACACTTCTATTATTCTGCCTGGTGTTTCATTTGTGAGTGAGTTTGTTTTACCCTCTTCTACTGATCATTACCCATTTTGAGGGCTTCAAAGTCCCAATGCAGGCTTCCCTGGTGGCCCAGTGATAAAAATACACCTGCTACTGCAGAAGAACGGAGAAGGCAATGGCAAGCCACTCCAGTACTCTTGCCTAGAAAATCCCATGGACGGAGGAGCCTGGTGGGCTGCAGTCCACGGGGTTGCTAAGAGTCAGTCATGACTGAGCGACTTCACTTTAACTTTTCACTTTCATGCATTGGAGAAGGAAATGGCAACCCACTCCAGTTCTCTTGCCTGGACAATCCCAGGGATGGGGGAGCCTGGTGGGCTTCCGTCTATGGGGTCGCACAGAGTCGGACACGACTGAAGTGACTTAGCAGCAGCAGCAGCAGCAACTGCAGAAGAATGGGTTGATCCCTGATCTGAGAAGATCCTACATGCCTGGGAGCAACCAAGCCTATACACCACAGCTACTGAGCCTATGCGCTAGAGCCTGGGAACTGCAACCACTGAAGCCCGTGCACCCTAGAGCGCACACTCTGCAACAAGAGAAGCCACCACAATGAAAAGTCCATGTATTGCAACTAGAGAGTAGATCTCATTCACTGTAGCTGGAGAAAGCCTGTATAGCGATGAAGACCCAGCATGGCCAACTAAATAAATTATATGAAAAAAAAACAAAGTCCCAAGAATGCTGTGCAAAGAACATGTAAGTAATAAATTCCCTCTTTTATTTGTCAAATGCTTATTATACATCTTCTCTGTGCTGAGCACCATCCTAGGTCAGAGCTCATGGTCAGAAGACATTGAAGAGAGAACCCCACGTTCTTCCCATGGGATGAACACATTCATGAAAACAATCCATGGGTAAACAGGGCAGCTCTCAGGAAGCCAAGGGCCTGAACAGCTGTGAAAGGACCGTTCTCTCCACTTTCAAAAGAGTAGCAACCCCCTCTGGGATAAAATGCAGACTCCAGGAGTAACAATCTCCAGCCCACTCTGAGCTCTTGGTTTCTGACACAGGTAACACCATTTACCCGTTCTCTTGCTATTAATACACCTTCTCCAAGAGCCCACTACTGGGCCAGGGGAGATTTTGTGAGATACAGGCTGCACAGGATGCCTGTGTCAGGGTGGGATGCGGGCATCCCTCAGGGTTGGTGCAGGTACCGTTCTGTGCTTGGTACACTGATTCCTTGTGGAAGACGGCTCTGGAGGTAGGAGACTTAGGCTCCTATCTCAGCTCTCTCACTCACAAGTTATACAGCTTTGAGATAAAAATAAAATAAAAACTAATTAAAACAGACAGGTAAAAAGCTCCCAGGACTTTCCTGGTGGTCCAGTAGTTAAGACTCTGTGTTCCCAATGCCAGAGGCTTGGGTTCCATCTGTGGTCAGAGAACTACATTCCACATGCTGCAACTAAGAGTTCACAGGTGGCTCAATGGTAAAGAATCAACCTGCCATGCAGGAGAGGCAGCCTCTATCCCTGGGTCGGAAGATCCCCCAGAGGAGGAAACTGCAAGCCACTCCAATATTCTTGTCTGGAGAATCCCATGGACAGAGGAGCCTGGCGGGCTACAGTTCATGGGTCGCAAAGACTCGGACATGACTAAACGACAACAATGCCACAATGAAAGATCACGGATGATCAAAGATCTTACACGACTGCCTGCCGCAGCTAAGACCTGGCTAACCAAATAGGTAAGTAAGTAAGTATGTAATCAAATAAAAATTAAAAAATTAACCTCTCAGTTTTAAATCCATCATTATGCTAAATGATTGGATTATGAAAAAGACAAAAACAATGCTCACGAAGGGTCCAGCATGGTGCTTGATAGCTAGATGCGTGTGTGCGTGCTTAGTAGCTAAGTCACGTCTGACTCTTTGTGACCCCATGGACTGTAGCCCGCCAGGCTCCTCTGTCCATGGGATTCTCCAGGCAAGAAGACTGGAGTGGGTTGCCATGCCCTCCTCCAGGGGATCTTCCCAACCCAAGGATCGAACCCATGTCTCTTATGTTTCCTACTTTGCAGGTGGATTCTTTACCACTAGCGCCACCTGGGAAGCCCCTGGCAGCTAGATGCCACCCTGTAAATTGATGAGTATGAGACCTGGGGAGGGGTTATTAGCTTGCAAGCCCTCTTGCCTACCTTGTTGAAAGAACAAAGTATGTCCCATTCTCTGGGCACTGCACAAAAAGGAAACATGAGTTTGATTTTATCGCATGGGTGGTGCCCACAGAATGTGTCTGCATCCAAACACAAAAACAACCCCCCTCTGTTTCCTAACCTCCTGCACTGAACTTGGCGCAGCTGCTATGTGGGGGGCAGCAGGTCAAGCCAGCCCGCCTGATCAACACCACGTAATTAATACACAAAGCGCACCGCACAGCACTGCCTTTCTAGGGCTCTCTCCATCTCTGTAAGAGAAGAGGCTGCCAGCTTCCCCGTGGCGAGTCCTCAAAGGTGTTCACTGTGGTGCTTGTTCCACCATCCCCACGGTCGGCAGTGAGTCCGAGACTGTCTCTCCAGGGCAGTATTGTGCTTCCTTTCATTTTCCTGTCCCTGTTCAGTCTGCATCGGAGCTTTTGTGAAGGACTCTAATTGTTTCCAGGAATAGGTGATATTGCCTTAGAAAGCTAAAAGCCCCACCACGTCCCTATTGAGAGCACTCGTGGTGCATCCCCCTTAAAATATGTAAATATGACACAGCCTCTGTGCAGAACGCACAGCCTGGAGCTCTCTGGGATGAGTGCACAGACTTGAGGGCTTTCTGACAGTTTGAGCGCTGGAAACAAGGTCGGGGAGGGAGAGGGAGGCAGTGAGGAGGGGAGAAGTAGGGGGAGAGGACTGGAGAAAGATGTATCGGAGGCAGGCGGCTCAGAGCGTCACATTTCTCTTCCTTAAAAGAGACACCAGAGTTGACAGAACCATCCTTTTATTTCCGTATTAGGATCTCCAGAGCATTCCTATTTAGGTAGCAATCTTTTAGAAAAGATACCGTTTTCAGCAAAACACACAAACACCTAATTCACTGGGGAGATATTTGCCATGGTGACTTTGTAGATGAAGAGCTATTGTGTAGTGTTTTGTGAACAAGCCATTTTTAATGGTTGCATGCTGACACTGTCTTGGTGGCGACCACCCCGCCTATTCCAGAAGATTTTTGGCCTTTTGTCTCTACTTCCTACAGAGCACTAGGCCTGAACTTATCCCTTAGAATCCAGAAAAGCAGGTCCTGGGTGGTGATGGTAAATTTTTTTTGATAACTGATTTTTCTGAGCCAGGTAAGCTGTCAGCAAGAGCACAGGGATGGGAAGTCAAGTCTCAGATGCAAGTGACACGCATCTCAAGAATACTTGAGTGGGTTGCCATGCCCTCCTTTAGGTGAACTTCCTGACCCAGGGATCGAACCCAGGTCTCCCTCTTTGCAAGATTCTTTGCCGACTGAGCCACCAGGGAAGCCCATCTCAACACACCAAGGAAATATAATAATTATGAACACCTGCCCAACTACTAACTGGCCAGCTAAAAAACACTCTTCATGTATTTACTGTTTATTTGTATATCTTTGGAGAGATGTCTTCTCAAACCCTTTGTCTATTACTGAATAGAGCTTTTGTTCTTGAATTTCAGTTCTCTACACATTCTAAATGTTATCTTCTATCAGGTGTATGATTTGTAAGTATTTTATCCTATTTTTCGGGTTAATTTATACTCAGTAGCTAGCGTCTTTTGATGAGGAACTTTTTTTTCAATTTTTGTGGAAATCAAAATATCAAAACCAGAGGATACAACCGAAGCAGTTTTTAGGAGGAAATTCAATTTTTAAATAGGGTCGTTTTGTATGAGAAAGATTTTTCAATCAATAACCTGATCTTTCACCTTAAGAAACTAGAAGAAAAAAAGTTAACTAACCCCAAAGCAAATAGAAGGAAGGACATGATCGAGATTAGAGTGGAGGGACTTCCCTGGTGGCCCAGTGGTTATGATTTTCCTTTCCAGTGCAGGGGTGCAGGTTGGATCCCTGATTGGGGAACTGGGATTCCATGTGCCTCGTGGCCATAAAAACCAAAGCATGAAACAGAAGCAAAATTGTAACAAATTCAATAAGGACTTTAAAAATGGTCCACAAAAAAAAAAAAAAAAAAGGGGAGAGATTAGAGTAGTAGTGAATGAAATCGAGACTATAAAATCTATAGAGAAACTGGACAAGAGTGAAGCGGGAAGATTACCCTGAAAATCCTATAGTGGTATGGCAGTGTTTAATTTGGGTTAGTTTCATGGAAATCAGCCTTTGAGAATGTGCATACACAAGGAAGTTTTCAGAGATTCTACATGCCTCAAAGGAATTCACTACAAAAACTGGCATGAAAGATCTTTTTTTTTTTTTTCCTGTTTCTTCTCATGCACATGTGGAGAGAACAAGCCTGTGTTCGTGGAGACAAGCACATGCAGCAAAAGGAATTTTCTCTTGGCAAAATTCTTCAGGGACTTCAGAAACTTTGGATCAAAATGCCATATGTTCTTTCTGATCGTTTCCATTTGTCACTCTTCATCTCCATCTCTTTCTGTATCTGTCCTTGACTATGCAGAATGTGACTATTTAAATACGTGCATGTTTTACAATGTTGATAGCATATTACAAAACCACATTCAAGGAAGCGTGCCAACTTATTTTCATTCATTTTTAATTTGTCCAATCTGATACAGTGGAAAGGGTTTCCTTACTTTGTTTGACATTACATTTCCCTGATTAATTTTGATTGATAGTTTAAATGTATTTCCTCTTTTGTAAAACAAATGTTTGAGTTCATTGCCCATTTTTCTATTGGACAACATACGTTAAGCATATTTCTATGAAAAGGTTATTAACCCTTTGTTATGTACAATGCAAAATGTGTTCCAAATTTGTCTTTTAACTTTCACAATTTTGGGTATATAAGCGTGTGCTATATGTGCTTTTACTTTGTCAAATGTGTCAATATTTTGTGTTTGGGATTTCTAATGTCATACTCAGTAAAATGCCCCCTCTCGGCAAGACTGCATGTTGTGCAATTAAATTTTCTTCTTGTACTTTGATTGTTCTTTTTTACATTAAAATGTTTGTAATCTGGATGAGATTCTGAAATGAGTTTCATTCTTCTTAAATGCTTGGCTTGCTTCATCCCCTCACCATTAATGTAATGAGGCCTCCTACATTAACATGGCTGTTAAATCAAATTCTTATAAATGAAATTCTATTATGCTGAAATAGGTTCTTATTCTATTAGTCTCTCTCTCTCTATATATATCTTGATACCTTTGCCACAGTTTTGTTGGTGTTGTGGTAAAACCCATATAACATAAAATGTACCATCGTAACCATTTAAAAAGCGTACAGTTAAGTGCTGTTGTTTCACATTGTTCTGAAACCATTATCTCCAAACATCTCCAGAATTCTTTTCATCAGTACAATCTTTACCATACTATTTACATGACATTAGAATATATCTCAGACAGATGTTTTTTCATTTTGAATCAGTCTTCCGTTTGAATTGGTTTTCTCAATTGAGAAAAAGACCATTTGAGTTGGTCTTAGTTTTGAACTGGTGTTCCATTTGAATTGGTTTTCCATGCCAAAACCACAGGATAAAACCAAAGCAGTTCTTAGGAAAACTGGTCTTCTGTTGAGAAAAACAGGTTTTAAATCAGCTGTTTTCTTATTGACAGACTTCCTCATATTTTTTTCTGTCTCCAAACAATGATGCATATGTTTCAAGGAGTATTTAACCATCAATGTAATCAAATAGTTTTAATACATATGAACATCACTTTGCTGTCACCTGCAGGTAAGTGTTCTGTTTTCTTTGGGTCTTGTAGTAATTTTTGTGCAATTTCTTTAATTTTCACTTCCATGAAAGAAATCCAATTCTTTTTCAATTCAAAAAGGTACCTGGTTGGAACAAAAAGAAGTCGAACTCCCCTAACAACCCTGCAGAGGTTATTAAATGCCTCAATTTCTAAGAAGATCATTTCTGCAGGGTCAGATATGGCAGGGAAGCCCAGAATGTCCCTTCTGACTTGGAAGGAAGACTTGCTGTGAGGTGACTTCTCTGACAAAAGAAAACAAATAACCTTCAATAAATCAACTCCAAGAAATGTACTCAAAGAGCCAAACCGATAAATCAAGCTCAACAGCTCTGGAGAGAAATCCCCGACTCATTCCTTTCTGCCTCTGAAGCCCTGGCTGCAGGGTCATTGTTATGGCGGCTCTAGCAGGGACCCCGACTATAGACCTCACCAAAATCACGTTCAGTTAACCAACCATCAGCACCACCATCCACATCTTCATCACCATCATTTTCTCATCAATGGTCATCCTCTCAGCTGTCATGGACCACGTACTTACCCTGAGTATGACCTTCTGCTCAGAGATTACGTGTATCAGGTCATTTAAACCCCACAATTACGTGCAAGGTCAATGCTGGCATTGTCCCCATCTTGTAGATGAGGAAACAAAGTCCAGAAAGGTGAAGTAACTTGTTCAAGATTATATGAAGATCTTAGTTTCTTGATTCTTGTCACCTTAAATCCACCGGATAAGGGGTTATTTGTTGATTTCATGACTCACTTTGAACATCATTGGCTCATTTGGACTAAGATTTCATAGAAAGGCCAGATGTAATGATAATAGGATCTCGGCTTTTGTGTCTCAGACTGTGGTCCCCGAACTGGCAGCATCAGCACCGTCTTAGTGTCAATGCTGAGTCTCAGGCCCCATCTCAGAAGCAGAGTCAGCATGGGCATTTTTTTTTTATTGGAATGTAATTGCTTTACAATGTTGTGATAGGTTCTGCTGTACAACGAAGTGAATCATCTGTATGCATACATATATCCCTTTACTCTTGAGCCTCTCTCACCCCTATCCCACCCCTCTAGGTCGTCACAGATCACTTAACTGAGTTCCCTGTGGATACAGCAGCTTCCCACTGCCTATCTATTTTACACATGGTAGTGTGTATATGTCAAGTGCTACTCTCTCAGTTCATCCCACCTTCCCCTTCCCTCTCTGTGTCCACAGTCAAGACTTCCAGGAAATTTCAGAGCACAACGAACCTGACAGGCTCTGCACAAGTACAGACCACTGTGTTCTCTGCAGACATAGGTCTGAAACAGGCTTGTGACTTGGTCCTACAGGGATGGGGGCCTTGGGACACCTGTCAGAGTGACTCTCCATAGTCTCAATCTGATGGGCAAAATGAGGCTGGATTGTGGGGCACAGGTGTTACTGCTTCTTTGTATTTGGACAGCATGGAGCCGGTGCCTCTGGGTCGGTGTGGAGGGCTGGGGATAAAGTCCTTATAGGACCCTTGCCTTGAAAGGGTCAACTCCAGCCAGGTCCCTTCATGGTGCTGCTTTGCAAGCCTGACTCCCTCTGCGTGCAATGATGTCTGGACAGATACACTGAGTCTCTACCTCCACCGAAGGAAATTGACCGCTGGCTTTGTCTGTTGGGATTTGGGGCCTTGAAATCTTCATGCCTAAATTAGGATCGTAGAATGGGGTCTGCCTTCAATCCAGGATCATGGCAAGAACAAAAAACACCAATCAGTTCATGTAAAAAATGACGACAATTGACTGGAAAAAGGCCTGCAATATAGGGGACAGTGTTTTGCTAAGGTCCTCCTGCTGGCAGAGGTGAATTAACAGCCTCATCTGTGATCCTGCAGGAGTGTCATTTCTCTGCTTGTAGCTCAGATTCTAGGTTGAGAGCATGCAATTGTCTCAACCTGAATCTCCTGCTGGACCTGTGGCCGAAGATGGCACAAAAGTGGGGAGTGGTTCCACTTGGCTGAGGTCGGGAGGGCTTTCAAAGGGTTGGGCAGTTTGTCACCAAAACTTGACAGACGGCCAGATAAACATCCAGACCTACTCATGCCTCTGGAACAATTACCAACAGAGCAACTGTGTCTCTAGGAAGGGCGGCGCCTGTGTGCTGAGGGCCCCTTCTGGGCCCAAAGATGGCCTGGAGCAGGAAGAGAGGACTGTCACACCACTGGACATGCTCCTTGGACACCTGAGTTAAATGTACATGTTCATGCTCCTATCACGAATTCTTTGGAAAATATCATGTCAAATTTTAGTAAGCACAGACAACGTTTTAAAAGAGGGAAAAAAACCCAATAACTACCTACAATCCCTCATTGCTAATATTAACACTTTGTTGTTCAGTTGCTTAGTCATGTCAGACTCTTTGTGACCCCATGGACTGCGGCACGCCAGGCTTTCTGTCCTTCACCATCTCCGGGAGCTTGCTCAAACTCATGTCCATTGAGTTGGTGATGCCATCCAACCATCTCATCCTCTGTCGTCTTCTTCTCCTCCTGCCTTCTGTCTTTCCCAGCATCAGGATCTTTTCCAATGAGTTGGCTCTTCACATCAGGTGGTCAAAGTATTGGAATTTCAACTTCAGCATCAGTCCTTCCAATGAATATTCAGGATTGATTCCCTTTAGGATTGACTGGTTTGATCTCCTTGGGTCCCTTGAGACTCTTGCGCTTTATTTCCTCCTGGCTTTTTTTAATTCAATTCAGTCATGTCTGACTCTTTGTGACCCCGTGGATTGCAGCTCACCAGGCTTCTCTGTCCATGGAGTTCTCCATGTAAGAATATTGGAATGGATTTCCATGCCCTCTTCCAGGGGATCTTCCCCACCCAGGGATCAAACACGCATCTTTACATCTCCTGCATTGGCAGGCAGTTTCTTTACCACTAGCGCGAACTGGGAAGCCCATTTTATGCATAAAACCATGCTTTTTCAAATATTTAAAAGCAGATCCTAGGACTCAGAGCCTGAAGTGTCCTCTCTGTCAGTCACTTTATTATGATTTTTAAATTCTTGCGACTTTCGTTCTCCAGCCCAGCTTCTCCAGGTGGACGTGGGGAGATGCCACTGTTATTTATACACGTGCAACAATGGCTTTAGCAAACTCAGGCCTTCCCTCATAAATGAAATCTAATGATTGTGTGACATTCTGTTTTGCTATTGTCAGGAGTGTTGGGAGCATCTCATTTGCAAAGAGTCTTGGGAAAACAAAATCTGTAGAAAACATCATGAGGTCTCACCCTTTGCCCCTCCTGATGTGGTGATACTATC
Organism: Moschus berezovskii; assembly: GCF_049115385.1. Classification (NCBI taxonomy): domain Eukaryota; kingdom Metazoa; phylum Chordata; class Mammalia; order Artiodactyla; family Moschidae; genus Moschus; species Moschus berezovskii. The sequence goes on along the minus strand of NC_142474.1, from coordinate 28,501,630 downwards.
GTTGATGACAGACAGCTGGGACCATCTGGGGACAGGCCACACTAAAGCAGGTGTGACCTGGCGTCACTGGAAAGTTCATGAGAACCAAGCCCGGGGCTGGGGGTAAGGTCACCAGTGCCCCAGCTTGGGCTGAGGTTGTCTCTCCTATAGAGCAGGAGTTGAATTCTGCGAAGAAATCATACACTTGTTCAGGACTTCCCATTCTTGGGCCATTTGTGTTCAGTTCTCAGAAATAGCATCCCCTTTAGAATGACTTTCCAGAAACACTTCTGCAGGGTGGTCACTGCCCATGGAGAGTAGTGGCCACATCCTGGAACATCCCTAGGGGCCTCTGTGACACGTCACTCAAGGCAGGTTACCTGCACACCCACAACCTCTAGCCCCAAAGAAGTGCGCTTGGGACCCAGACTGCATGTGTTCAATTCCCCATGACTACCTGGTGACCTTGCTGGGCCTTGGGTTCCTGCCTGCAGAATGCAGATAATAAGAATAACTAATGTGTAGGGTTGGCAGGACTCAGGCATCACAGCAGGTGGAGTGCAGGTAGACATCGGATGGAGTTTACCTACCGGGGTGCTGGACTTTGTGAAGCTGTGGGAGACAGCGAGGGGTGCTGGGGAAATGAGGTGGAGTATCAGAACTGCCACTTCGGCCTGGTCACCTCTGTGAACGCAGGGGCCCCCCAAGCACCTGCAGGACCTCTCCCTTCTCCTTCCCCTCCTCCCACCATTGCCTGCCTCCCTCTGGCTTTCTGTGCTCCCCTCACCCTGGATATCCATGTTCTCTGACTCTCATCCTTCTCATTTCTGCTCCTTCTTCCTGGAGATTCCTCCTAAAGATCTTTGAATGGCTCCTCCCCCACCTCCTTGAGATCACTGATAGAATTCTGCCTTTCCCCTACTCTGCCCACTCCCCCACCCGACCCAGCGACTTTGTATTGCATTCATGCATTTTGTTTCCTTCACGCACTGTCATCTGAAATTATCTTGGTCATGTGTTCCCTGTTGACAGCTTTTCTCTAACCAGACCATATGCTCCATGATAGTGGCATTTCTGTCTGTTTTTTTCTTTTTTCACTTCTTATGTCTCCAATGCCTGAGACAACCTGCTTATACCTGGAAGTCGAGACATGTTTGTTAAAAATGAATGAATCTTCCTGAGCCTCAATTTCTTCATCTGTAAAATGGGCTTAATGATAGCAGTTGCTAAACGGGTTTTCCTGAGAACTGAATAAGGCAAGGCAAGCATGACTGTTAGCCCAACCACCCTCACTGAGGCTTCAAGTCACTAATTTCACTATTATTAATGTGGTTGAGAAAGGTGCACAGTTCTCCTTAATACATAGTAAGAATTATCAAAGTGATAAAGAGGGACAAAATACAATTGGGGCTCAGAGATGGGAGAGAGAAGAGAGTGGTGTGGAGCAGAGAGGGCATAGCCTTCAGGGTGAGATTGTGTGTAGGCTCGTCCCTGGAAGACAGCAAAGATGATGACAGCGAAGGTGCTGGAGGGACAGAAGCTTCTGGTGTGGGTGTCTGTAGTTTTAAAGGTGTGGTTTGGTGATGTGCCTGAAAAGAAATGCAGAAGGATGCTGAAACAAGAGGATGTCCAGTGTCCAAGTGAGACACTCAGAGAAGATGGATGAACCAGCATGGTGTTAGCTGTTCAAAAACACACACACAAAACAAATGTTCCTCCCCTCATTTGTGTCGGGCAGGAGAACAGGACACCAGTCGCAGAAATGATCCAGAGAAAGACTTGTAATTTCTCCAGGGTGAAAGTTCTCCCTGGATGAAGGAAGCACAACCAAGCGTGAGAAAGAAGTCCTGAATGAGCTTCTCCCACAGTCTCTCTTCCCTGAAAGCAGCCTTCCTGCTCTGACAGGAACCGCTGGCGTATCTGGAGCTGGGTGATTTAAAGGGCTGTCTTTGGACTCAAGGTTTGCACCTGTGGATTTTGCATATGGGGCAAGCTGCAGGTGCACAGACATAATTGCATGTCAGATCCTGTTGCCTGGCTGACAATCCATCTTTCTTTTGGATGAAAATGCCTCATCACACATGGACGGTGATGGGCTGCCCCCTCCTGTCCTGCACACTTCCCTCCAATAGTGCAGGTGTGCGGTAGAAGACCACCTTTGGAAAACTGGGGCTCACTGATATTTACCCAGCATGAAATCTCGGAAGGGATCCTCTTTGGGGTGAGTGAACCCCAGGAAAGTCAGGGGCCGATCGCGTTGGGGCTGTTGATAAGCACGGAGGAGGGAGAGGTGCTTGGGGGCTGTCAGCCACGCCCTCGGCTCCTGCCTTCCTGGTTTCCAGCTGAATGAAGAAGAGACTTGCCTGATGTGTGATGTTAACTCACGAGGTGGCTCTGGAAGGCGGCCACCTTAGCCACGGCTCACTCCTGTCATTCTGGGAAACCACAGCAGCGCCACTATAATCCATCTTCCAGGAAGCAGAGAGTGGGGGTAGAGGCGACAGCTTGTGGGGGGCCTGGCCGTGCAGTTGCCCTGCCCTCGCTCTGCTCAAACCATCATAACAATAACTTTTGTGAGATCCCCAGTAAAGTTGCCATGAACTTGCCATAAATCAAGAGCATTTTAATGACCTCGACTCCAGCGCCATTTTCAAGAGGAAAGAGTCACATGGGCTGAGTTGGCCAGGGTATTCTGAGGAGGGACACCTGCGTTCCTGGCCCTTCCTCCTCTCTCTCCATGAGGCTCTCCCTGGTTTTGCCTGAGATTTGGAAGTGAGATGTATTTTCTCTCCTCCTCTCCAAGAAATACGACTGCCTGGAAAATCCCCCATTTCCTGGACTGATGGCTGAATGGGCCTTTCTCCATGGAGTGATCTTCTCCAGCAGGAAAAGGAAAATGGAACTTACAAAGCAAACTTTGTGATGGAACAGAGAACAGAAATTAAGGCATGTGTTCTTTATGAAACAACTTGAAATTCACTGTGTGTAGGGTTTTCTTTTCTTTTTTTTTTTAAGTAGAAGAAGTGTTAGTCATTGTGTCTGACTCTTTGCGACCGCATGGTTCTTCTGTCCGTGGAATTCTCCAGGCAAAAATATTGGAGTGGGCTGCCATTTCCTTCTCCAGGGAGTCTTCCTGACCTAGGGATTGAATCTGGGTCTCCCGCACCGCAGGCAAATTCTTTCCTCTCTGAGCTATAAGGGAAGTAGAATTGTTACTTAAATTCATTTAAGTAGAATTGCTCTTAAATCCATGAGGACATTGCATTCTCACAGCTAAGTTCATTTGTGTTCCTTTTTGGTCAACTTTTTACTATGGAAAATTTCAAATATACAAAAAAGTAGAAGGCATAGCTCAATGATCCCTGTGTTCCCATTATCCAGTGTCTGTGATTGTATTTGAATCACTTTTTAAAGACTTAATTTTAAAGTTCTCAGTTTGCTTTCTGAAAACGGGTCAAAGAGCATTGCTCAGAGACCGCTGGGTTTTCACTAAATGTGAGCTCACACCAGGGTTGAAAGTCTAAATTACCAACCATCATTCTCCCTTTAGTCCCTAAAGCGGACAATCAAAGGGAACGAACACCACCATGCTGGGGATCGGCAGTGGCCTTGCCTTGGAGAACAGTGAGTGTGTAGGAGGGAAGGAGGTTGGTGATCTTTGGAGGAGAGTCCTGGGTGCCAGGCTGCCTCGGGCTCCTGTCTGACACCGAACACTGTCTCCTCTCCTTCCTGGATCGCATAGGAGACATACCTTGGCAGGTGTTTGTAAACCAAGGAAAGAGCTGCATGCATGGCTCCCAGTTTTACCTATTAAATGTGTGACCTTAACCCTTCATCTGCCACAGTGGGGCTGGGAGGGGAGGGTGTGTTTATAAGAAAAGGACTGGACAGAGGGTCTAGGTGGTGGACATCCGGGGGCCTTATGAATAAAAACAAAAACTTGGGAACACGCTAAGTGTCTCCAATAAGCAACTGATTTATATAAGTGGGATTTGTGCATGCAATAGGACAGCACTTTCATGTTCAAAAATGATTGTGAATATCTACACTTGGTGATTAGAACATGTTTTCACAAAATATTTTTCAGATAAAAGTGAGTTGCTAAGAAGCACAAGATCTACTTTTGTAATTCGTGTACACCCCATATTTCTTCATATGTTGGACACAGCCAGCCAGTTCAGTTCAGTTCAGTCGCTCAGTCGTGTCTGACTCTTTGCGACCCCATGAATCACAGCACGCCAGGCCTCCCTGTCTATCACCAACTCCCGGAGTTCACTCAAACTCATGTCCATCGAGTCGGTGATGCCATCCAGGCATCTCATTCTCTGTCGTCTCCGTCTCCTCCCACCCCCAATCCCTCCTAGCATCAGACTCTTTTCCAGTGAGTCAACTCGTCACATGAGGTGGCCAAAAAACGGGTATAAAAGTGAAATGTTCACATGGTTATGTCTGTGTTTCAGAGTTTAGGGATCTAATGTTGATTTTCTTTTTTCTAACTTTTTGTCACTTCTGAATAAATGCACACGCTGCCGTTAAGACACATTAGTTTTATACACAGAAATGGCAAGTCTCTTAAATGAAAATAAATCTCCAAACATCATTAGAAAGGGTGGGGACCACAAGACCCTTGGATGGGCATTATATCAGGAAATAGAGCAAGTGAATGATGTGGGAATCCTATTTCTTTCAGGGTACACTGTGCCGCCCTCCTCAAACACTGAACTTGTTTTCCATAAAGCTCTTTATCAAATCAAGAGATGTTTTCCCCGAGTGTGTTTGCCATTTTTCACCACCTGTCAGTTCTGATACAAGTATCAAAACCAGCATTCTCTGGTCTCAGGCATGTCTCATTATCTCTGCAATTATAGCCAACTAATCCGAGAACGATATCTCCCCCTTGCCTATGGATTTTAGAAGCCTGAACATGTGGAATTGGTGTAGCCTTCTCGGTCAAGATTCCTCTTTCCCAGAGAACAAATAGGGATTTCTGCCGAATGCCTTCCCTCTCTCATATAAAAAGTGGATCCGAAGCCATCACAGGTGGCTGGTGGTAGCTCCACACATCTGTCTCATTTCGTGAAAATCATCTTACACTTCAGGAACATCATTCGGGAATCAGTAATGTCTGTTTCAGGGAGAACCTACATCTTTTTGCGGCAGCAGAAGGAGAAATTCGAGTCACGGGGGAGTGGATTCTGAAGCAAAGGAATATGTTATCTAAATTAAGCCCTCTTAGACCATTTTTAATGGTGATAAATTGGGAACGTTGCTAAATGAGACTGAGGCCATAACTCATGTTGGACGGTATGAAGAAGAATTTAATTTAGCTTTATCTTCTTAGAAAAATCCCAGGGAAAAAAATCACAAACTGAAAACGGTGATTCTTGGAGAGAATACATTTCACAACTGGGGCATTAACTGCCCTGAAACAATAGTAAGTACTTAAGCTCCCCTCAAAATCACAGTAATAGATCATTTAAAGGCAATGTAAAATTTTCTCCAGTGGGTCAGTCCACTTAACGACTGACAAACTTAAAGGACTATATCCTGGCCTGTGTGAGAAGCTTGAAAATGTTTATTTGTTCCAGGAGGATTGAACTGGCTTAATTCTGCTCAAATTTATGTAATGTTGAACTCTTCTACTTTTCATCAGTTTAGATAAAATATATAATCCTCGCTTAATAGACTAGAGGATTAGAGGCACTTAAGCTCTCTTAAAACCACATGTCTGGTTTTGAAAGACCTGTATATGGACCCTGTGAAGTGTTTATCAATGAACTGTCCACAAACTACCTGCCCACAGGTCTACTCAAGAAGCTCCTAAGTGGTTTTTGTGCTCACAAGTGATTGAAGAAAACTGGGCCAGTGAACACATGAAGTCTAACTTCCCTTCCTTCTACAGTAGGAGTTGTCATACTTCTCTGTAAAGGGTCAAATGGTAAATCTTTTAGGCTTTGTGAGCCATATAGTCTCTCTTGTAACTACTTAACTTCATTGTTATTTAGGGTGAAGGTAGCAAAAGACAGTATGTAAGCAAATGAGCATGACTATATACTAATAAAACTTTATCTACAAAAACTGGAAGTGGGCCAGATCTGGCTCACGGGCCATAGTTTGCCAACCCCTGTTCTAGAGGCAGTCTCCCATGGACTTTAGCTTCATGTCACTGTCATCACCATCACCATTATCAACATCATCGTCATCATCATATCACATCATCAATATCATCACCACCATTACCCTCACCACCACCATCGTCAAGCCATCATTCTCATCATGGTCGTGACCACCATCATTATGACATCATTGTATCATATCATCATGATCACCAGCATTATCATCCACACTCATCATCCCTGTGTCACTGGAGCAAAGGGTGTTAGCATGCTCTTAGAGCTCACTGCTACTCTTCTTGCTGGAAACACTCCTCTAGCAGCTTGAAATATTGCTGCCTTCCTTTTTAAGGTATTTAAATTGTTTGTTCTTCATTGTTAATCCTAGTCAGTCACTCTGAGTAGATGAAGGTATCTCTTCAAGGCCATGAGAGTTAATCCAGGAGACATAAAATGATCTGACACAAAACTCTTAAGGAATTTATACTTGTTTGTTATGGGAGGTATGCTCTGATCCTACACATTAAAATCCTTCTAACTGGATTGTTTGGAGGGGCTCCCTGAGCATGGTCATCTTGCCTCTGTTTATGACCTCCATCTTTAGTCCCCATCCCATGCCAGGAGTTATTCTGCCCTTATTTTTGAGTGAACGAGTAAGAGTTTAGTTCAAGTAGCCCATGCAATATTTCTAGGTGGATCAACTGCCCCCAGGCCCATCTCAGAGAGTGGGTATTTTCACGTCTCTTGTCAGCACATCGCTGGAGGAAACCTCCGTCAGCTCAGATGACTCTCACAATCCAGTCTAGAGGTTTTCAAAGGGTTTCTTCTCTGGAACGATTTTTGAGGGCCGGAAAGCTTTGGTATCTTTCACTGGAGAAGCTGAAATCTCAAAGCCTCACTACAGAAGTCAGCAAGCATTAAATGGGATCTCTGCCATGACATCACAGTGTCTCACCTGTCTGTAACAGCACTGAGCAATAAGTTGACTGCCCTTCAAGTTTTGTCACTGTTTTAATAGAATTAAGACCTTTCCTGACTGCTCTTTTATATACTTACCAGGCAGAGTTTTCCAACTCGAGTCTTTCTGTGGTACCTACTTTACAGTTCTCTTGCCATTACTCTTATAGCAATTTGGGCATCATTATGCAGAAATAGCCTGGCTCTCAGCTCAATGCTACCCTGACGGAAATTGCCCTAAAAAAATGCACCTGGATAATTTTATGTATCCACCAAAATTTGTCAGTGCACCCTTGGAGAGGGCTCTGGTACCCTATGTTGCCATGACAACTGGATGAGAATCAATGATCTGGGGATTATCGGGTCTTGGTTTGCATCATACTCTCCCATCATCACACATTATATCAGGAATCAGATTTAGTTCCTTTCTAAATGAATACAGGTCTTTTAGAATTCAATAAAAAATGTAAAATACCTTGATTCTCTGGAAGCTCAAAATACAAAAGAATCTGATGCTTTTTAACTACCCACTGTGCCTGAAATTGTGTGGAGACGAGCTCACCCCTGAACAATGCAGGGGCTAGGACGCCAAACCGCCAAAGGGTCGGAAATGTCTGTATAACTTTACGGTCAACCCTCTGTACCCACAGCTCCACATTCCTGGATTCACTCGGTCACAGATTGTGTAGGACTGTAGCGCCACTTCAGTGAAATTAACATTTAGTGAAAAAAGCTGACTTACGCAGTTCAAACTGGGTGTCCAAAGGTCAATTGTATTTTCACATGTTTTCTCCTGAAATACACACTATAATTTGTTATATATTACATTATTAGGTTGTTCTTCCCCTTTTGTGAAGGCTGTCAGAAGTTAAGCAGTTTACACGGACAGGTAGGGAGTGGAGCCAGAAAGGACCCTGCCTGCCTCACCCAGAGTCCACGCTTCCCCTCTGTGCCCAGCTTCCTTTCCCCACCAGACCCCAGCTCACAAGAAGGGACCGTGATCCAGTGGCTCTGGAACCCCTTGCAATTTCTACCTTGACAGAATCCCCAGACACCCACAATCATCAGGAGCAGCTTCTGAGTCTTTTTCTATAATGAGACTCCTGGAGAGGCAAGAAAGCACCCAAGAGACAGAAGACACTTGATAAGACATTTGCTAAGAGGAGGAAGAGAAGTAGATTGTCATAGACCATCTCCTCCATCCTCCTCCTCCATGTCTACACCAGGCCCTTCCAGAGTGTTCTTGTTCTGCTCCACATTTCTCTCTGAACCAAGTAGGGTGCGCACTGGGATAAAGGAACAAGGTTCTAGAATGACCTGGATGTGGCTCCAGGCAAGGTACACGGTCTTCTGACCCCTGCTGGAGACCCACACTAGAGCCCAGCATGGGCCCAGAGCCCCATAGATGTGGCTAACACTGGGGCTTTGGAGAGAGGCCAACCTAGCTCTGGGCTCTGACTCTTGCTGGGTTACATTGAGCAAGTGATCCAATCTTTCTTAACTTGTTTCCTTGGCTGTGAAACAGGGGATGCTGGAAGTGGTTACCATGTGGGAGGTGAATGCCATCACATGTGACAGTACACGGGCCAGTGTACATCGCCCAGCAAGGGGCGATGGCTCATTAAGGAGAGGGTGTCAGCCTGTTTACTGATTGAATGATAGTGACTTTTTAATAATTTTTTGGAGAAGGAGTACATTAGTTTCCAGGGGCTTGTAATGAATTATCACAAACTGGGGGCTTAAAAGAACAAAACTGTATTCTCTCCATCTCTGGAGCCCAGACGCCCAATATCAAGGTGTCTACGGACCCAGTTCCCTCTGAAGACCCCAGTGGAGGCTCCTTCCTGCCTCTGCCAGCTTCCAGGGGCTGCCCAGTGCTCCTGGTTTGGGGGAGCATCACTCTGGCCCCTGCCTCTCTCTTCACCTTGTCTTCTCCGCTGTGTGCTCTCAGGACCCACCCACGTGGTGCTCTCAGGGCCAGTCCACGTGGTCCAGGAAGACATCCTTCTCTCAGCATCGTTAGCTCACTCACATCTCGGTGTTCCCAGGTTCCAGAGATTAGGATGTGGACTATCTTTGGGGGGAGGGGGGCGGTAATCATTCTTTTGCTTTGCAAAAGACTTAAAAATAACCCCAAACAATAAGACGTGGGTCTTTGATGTGCAGATACTGGAGCACGGTTCATGCTGTACCTGCCCTGGTTCTGCAGAGATGAGTGCGGAGGGGCTGAAGACAGAGTGAACCCCGAAGTTCCTAGCTCAGAGGCCACATGTAGAACACATCCACGCAGGTAGGAATGAGTGATTTCCTGCAAGCCTCCCCCACCCCTGCACCCAGCTTCTCATTTTCTCCTCAGTCCCTCTGTGCCCCAGTATTTCAGTGGGTGTAAATTGCACAGCTACTTCTGGGAGTTGAGTTGGAGGATGAGGAAAATGATAGATTCTCTGAAGTTTGTTGGATTTTCGCTTATAGAAGTACATTTTATACCTGGGGCACCCTGGGAGCTCCTCAGGGACTAGCAGTTCCTTCTTGATCCAGGAGACATGTTTACGGCTGGTGGAAATGGTCTCACGTCATTAGAAGATCTTCCCTGCGGACTCTTCAGCTGCTTGTTATGTTGGTGGGTCAGAAACCCCCTGACCCTCGGCAGAAATGAACTGCTCAGCAAAAACCAAACTCATTTAATTCAAATTTAATTAAAGTTGAAGCCATGCTTTTTACTCTTTGGTCCTAACTGTAATAATTTGCTGCACACAGTCACACCGGAAAACACGTGGTGAGTTTCAGAGGAGAGGGCGTACCGATGGATCTGGATCAGCTGAGGCAGGAAGAAGCGTTTCAAATGTTCCTTTTGTTTCAAACCTTCCAGTAATTGATGGTTTTCTAATAAGGGGGCCATTCAAAAAGGAAACCACTTTCTAGCAAACAAACAGATCTCAAGGGATGACATTAGTAAAAATGCATGTGTGATGGAAAATTTAAAAAACTGCAGAACAGTTGTTGGTGTTCAGTCGCTAAGTCGTGTCTGACTCTTTGCGACCCCATGGATTGCAACCCGCCAGGCTCCTCTGTCCATGGGATTCTCCAGGCAAGAATACTGGAGCAGAACAGTAAAAGAGGCATCAAAGGGAAAAAAAATTGTTATTGGGATAGATGATATTTTAGAGTGAATTTCAGTGTGTTAACCCTAGGAATCCACTCCAGTATTCTTGCTTGGAGACTATCATGGATAGAGGAGCCTAGCAGGCTATAGTCCATAGGGTTGCAAAGAGTTAGACACAAGTGAAGCATCTTAGCACACAAACACGTTAGCTGTCTATTAGCTAACCACGGGAAAGTAGAATCTTGCAGTGCAGGTGTTTGGAAGCAGGCCTTCCATGAGGTCCTAAGGAGGCCAGGATTCTTTGGCATCAGGGGGGGCCTCTTGTGGGTCCAGGGTTGGAACGTTGTGGCCTGGGGAGACAAATACACCCATAGCCTTGGATACAAGTCAAGTGTTATGGGTGACCCAACACACCATCACTTATGGGTCTCTGGCTGCTTTCCCAAACCCATAGCTGAGAGGAGACACCAGTTCAGTTCAGTCGCTCAGTTGTGTCCTACTCTTTGTGACCCCATGGACTGCAGCACACCAGGCCTCCCTGTCCATCACCAACTCCCGGAGTTTACTCAAACTCATGTCCATTGAGTCGGTGATGCCATCCAATAATATTCTCTGTCATCCCCTTCTCCACCCACCTTCAATCTTTCTCAGCATCAGGGCCTTTTTAAATGAGTCAGTTCTTCACATCAGGTGGCCAAAGTATTGGGGTTTCAGCTTCAGCATCAGTCCATCCAAAGAATATTCAGGGCTTATTTCCTTTAGGATGGACTGGTTGGATCTCCTTGCAGTCTAAGGGACTCTCAAGGATCTTCTCCAACACCACAGTTCAAAAGCATCAATTCTTTGGCACTGAGCTTTCTTTATAGTCCAACTCTCACATCCATACATGACTACTGGAAAAAGAAGAGCCTTGGCTGGGTGGACCTTCGTTGGCAAATTAATATCTGCTTTTTAATATGTTGTCTAGGTTGGTCATAACTTATCTTCCAAGGAGCAAGTGTCTTTTAGTTTCATGGCTTCAGACACCATCTGCAGTGATTTTGGAGCCACCAAAAATAAAACCTGTCACTGTTTCCAATGTTTCCCCATCTATTTTCCATGAAGTGATGGGACCAGATGCCATGATCTTAGTTTTCTGAATGTTGAGCTTTAAGCCAACTTTTTCACTTTCCTCTTTCACTTTCATCAAGAGACTCTTTAGTTCTTTGCTTTCTGCCATAAGGCTGGTGTCTTCTGCATATCTGAGGTTATTGATATTTCTCCCAGAAATCTTGACTCCAGCTTGTGCTTCATCCAGCCCAGAGTTTCTCATAACGTACTCTGCATATAAGTTAAGTAAGCAGGGTAACAATATACAGCCTTGACACACTCCTTTCCCAATTTGGAACCTGTCTGTTTTTCCATGTCCAGTTCTAACTGTTGTTTCCTGACCTGCATACAGATTTCTTAGGAGGCAGGTAAGGTGGTCTGGTATACCAATTTCTTGAAGGATTTTCCAATTTTGTTGTGATCCACACAGTCAAAGGCTTTGGTGTAGTCAATAAAGCAGAAGTAAATCTTTTTCTGTAACTCTTTTGCTTTTTTGATGATCCAGCAGATGTTGGCAATTTGATCTCTGGTTCCTCTGCCTTTTCTAAATCCAGCTTGAACATCTGGAAGTTCATGGTTCAAGTACTGTTGAAGCCTGGCTTGGAGAATTTTGAGCATTACTTTGCTAGCGGGTGAGATGAGTGCAATTGTGAGGTAGTTTGAGCATTCTTTGGCATTGCCTTTCTTTGAGATTGGAATGAAAACTGATCTTTTCCAGTCCTGTGGCCACTGCTGAGTTTTCCAAATTTGCTGGCATATTGAGTGCAGCACTTTAACAGCATCATCTTTTAAGATTTGAAATAGCTCAACTGGAATTCCATCACCTCCACTAGCTTTGTTCGTAGTGATGTTTCCTAAGCCCCACTTGACTTCACATTCCAGGATGTCAGGCTCTAGGTGAGTGATCATACCATCATGATTATCTGGATCGTGAAGATCTTTTTTGTATAGTTCTTCTGTGTATTCTTGCCACCCTTCCTTAATATCTTCTGCTTCTTTTAGGTCAATACCATTTCTGTCCTTTACTGAGCCCATCTCTGCATGAAATGTTCCCTTGGTATCTCTAATTTTCTTGAAGAAATCTCTAGTCTTTTCCATTCTATTGTTTTCCTCTGTTTCTTTGCATTGATCACTGAGGAAGACTTTCTTACCTCTCCTTGCTGTTCTTTGGAACTCTGCATTCAAATGGGTATATCTTTCCTTTTCTCCTTTGCCTTTCTCTTCTCTTCTTTTCACAACTATTTGTAAGGCCTCCTCAGACAACCATTTTGCCTTTTTGCATTTCTTTTTCTTGGGGATGGTCTTGGTCACTGCCTCCTGTACAATGTCACGAACCTCCATCCATCATTCTTCAGGCAGTCTGTCTATCAGATCTAATCCCTTGAATCTATTTCTCACTTCCACTGTAAAATTGTAAGGGATTTGATTTAGGTCATACCTGAATGGTCTCATGGTTTTCCCTACTTTCTTCAATTTAAGTCTGAATTTGGCAATAAGGAGTTCATGATCTGAGCCACAGTCAGCTCCTGGATTTGTTTTTGCTGACTGTATAGAGCTTCTCCATCTTTGGCTGCAAAGAATATAATCAATCTCATTTTGGTATTGACCATCTGGTGATGTCCATGTGTAGAGTCTTCTCTTGTGTTGTTAGAAGAGGGTGTTTGCTATGACCAGTGTGTTCTCTTGGCAAAGCTCTTTTAACCTTTGCCCTACTTCATTCTGTACTCCAAGGCCAAATTTGCCTGTTACTCCAGGTTATTTCTTGACTTCCTACTTTTGCATTCCAGTCCCCTATAATGAAAAGGGCATCATTTTTGGGTGTTAGTTCTAGAAGGTCTTGTCAGTCAATTCAGTTCAGTTACTCAGTCGTGTCTGACTCTTTGCGACCCCATGATCCTCAGCATGCCAGGCCTCCTTGCCCATCACCAACTCTTGGCGTTTACTCAAACTCATGTCCATTGAGTCGGTGATGCCATCCAACCATCTCATCCTCTGTTGTCCCCTTCTCCTCCTGCCCTCAATTTTTCCCAGCATCAGGGTCTTTTCAAATGAGTCAGCTCTTTGCATCAGGTGGCCAAAGTATCGGAGTTTCAGCTTCAACATCAGTCCTTTCAATGAACACCAGTCAACTTCAGCTTCTTCAGCACTACTGGTGGGGGGATAGACTTGGATTACTGTGATATTGAATGGTTTGCCTTGGAAATGAGCGATAATTCTGTCATTTTTGAGGTTGCATCCAAGTACTGCATTTCAGACTCTTTTGTTAACTATAATGGCGACTCCATTTCTTCTAAAGGATTCCTGCCCACAGTAGTAGTAGATATACTGGAGAGGAGACATCCAGTGGCTGCAAAGTCAAAGGTGTATCCGGCCCTTTATAGAAAATGAAACTGACAAGGCCTGGTCTAGAGCTTCAGTCTTCAGTGGGACGCCTTCTGCACATGCATGGCTGCCACCCCAGTGAAAGATCCCAGGATGGTCTCCAAGGACGTGCCCCCTGTTCACCAAAAGTGCCCAGGGACCCAGCATTTGTCAGAGCTGACCTCACAAGGGACATGAATTCTTTGGACCAGGAGAGAAGGTCAAGGAAGCTAGAAGCACTGGCCGAGCAGCAAATTGATCAGTTCTTCCTTACCACCCCCTCTTGCTGGTCTTGGGGGTTCCCCAGCTCCCTCTTGACTGCCTGGCCCCTTCCTCACACGGAGTACTGCTGAGCACCCAGCTCAGGAGGTAAACCTGGGTTCTGTCCAGACTCCAGCCCTTTTAACTGTGCAGTGCTCTGGGCCAATGGCTTACATTCCCTGGCTTTGGCTCTTCTTGGATTAGAAGGTGATGGTGAGAATGAAATTAGAAAATGGTGTTAAAGGTGTGGTGTCTGGCCCTGGGGAACTTCTCCACACATGTTGGGGAATTTTATTATTCTTAACAAACCAGGCCACGAGTGCACGCACAAAGGGTCATAATCCCTGGCTGGGTAGCTTCAGAAGATTCACAAGGGGGCTGGAACTGTGTTGCTGGACTTGGGACCCCCTGGCCAGTTTGAACTTCTTGTTTCTTGAATGTACCATACTAGTTCCACCTTGCTGGTTCCACTTGCTATGCCTTCTACCTGAATCTACTTCCCCCCATGTTTTTGCAACTCTGGCTTTTTTTCACCTTTGAGGCTCCAGTTTGAATATTTCCTGCCTGACCACTGGTCTAAAATGTCTTCACTTATTTCTTATTTCTGTTCTCCTGGTGAGTCCGAAAGCTTTATTTATTCCCTTCATAGTGTTTATGGTTTATGATGAAGATCTTGATCTTTCATTTGTTTAGTCCTTCTTTGTCTCTCACCTCCAACAAAGAGAAACTCTGAGAGAGTGGAGCCTTAGAAGACGCCTTTGTTCACAGTGGGAGCCTCACCCCCATGATCTTACCCCACACAGAGCAGAAACTCAGGAATCTCTGTCAACAGGTTCAGCAGCCATGACTAGGGTGGCCAGCAAAGGGGTTAGGCCATCAGCAGGAGTGGGTAGAGGGCTTAGGGTGACCTCAGGTGGCCTCTGCCTATAGTATCTTGGGCTCCCTGACCCAGATTGAAGCTGGGTCTTGGTGGTGAGAGCACCAGATCTTAGCCACTAGGATCTTAGTGGTCAGTGATGAGGGCCCTGGCCCTCAGTTTTATAGAAAAGAATTTCCATGAACATGGAAGGTAGTGAAGCAAGTGAAGTCTTTATTCAGAGGAGAAAAGAGTACCTTATGTGTGAGTGGACACTTGGGCAGACTCAGAAGGAGAGTCCCTGAGTTGCTGAGTTGCACCCTTGTGGAAGGGTCATATGGGGCGTCATAAATCACTCATATGGGGCGTTTCTCCCAGTTTTCCTTTGGCCAATCGTTTTGATTTGTCTGGTTCACAGTCCGTATTTGGCATATCTCAGGATCTTCCCGTGTGGGCACACGCATCTCTTAACCAAGATGTATTCTACCGCAAAGGCCTAGGGGTGGAGCGGCCCTCAACATTACTCCTGCTTTGACTTCTGAGGAGTCTGTCTGCACACGTGTGGTCGAGGAGGTCTCCTGACTTTGGGAATGAGAAATATGTGGTCTGGGCAGGGCCCAGTCTCCTCCCTTAATTGTCCTGATATTCTCCTCTTGGAGTTGCGGTCCACAGGGAATGAATCTCCAATTGCTTTACCCTGGGAGGGGGGCCATCTAACTCCTGGCTCAAGCAGAAGAACTGGAACAAAGGTCACACAGCCATTTAGCATATGGAGCAGGAGCAAAGAACACGACAGTCACTGCTGTGGGTCGGAGGAGAGAGCCCCGTGTCTTCGGCAGTGCAATCCGGCCTGGACCCCACTTGTCCTTCTTGAGACTGATTCAATGCCTGTTTCCACGAATTCCGTCCTCAGCCGCCCTGAGCTGCTGGGAGCAGAAATGTTCCCGTTGTCTGTCAGAGCTGCCTGAGGAGTGAATTATCGGGCAATTTCTGAGAGGACATTTAGGAAGAAGACAGCAAATTTAAGAGGTTACAGTGAGTGTTCGGAGGTCAGAAAAATTGGGGAATGACTTCGTGATCTTTCTTCTGCGGAGGCAACACAAATAATGAAATAACAAATGGGCGAAAGCTCAAGCCCTTTTCCTCCTCTGTGTATTTTAGGCGGCATAAAAACATGTCTTTAGAGCTTTCCTTGAGTGATTTAAAAACCAGATGGAAACCGGCAAACAGAGCTCATCTGTCCTGGTAACGCTGTCATTTATGTCCCGGGTAAGTGAGAAGAGATGGCGGCCCGGGCTTCTTGCTGGATGCTGAGGGCAGAGCGTTTGGCCTGCAGCTAAAGCACAAATCATCTCTATGCATGATGGATCCTTCCAATAAGCAGGCCCCGCAGAGCAGGATCAAATCACAGTCGTTAGCACCCAGTTCTCTTTTCAGATGGACGCCTAGGCGTCTGTGCAGCCAGCGCCCTGGCATCCGTTGAGGGAGCTACCGGTGATTTCATCTGCCATCTTTCTTCTCTATTGCTCTTTTGGAAACATAACAGGTCAAGTCGAAACTTCAAGTATGATGGTTGAAAGAGGCAGACAAAAATATCAACTGAGCAGCATTCACCATCCAGCCCTAGGTGTGAGGTGATGATCAGGTCCTTGGCAGCTCTTGCAAACCCGGGGGGTTTCGTGGGCAGAGGCAAGGAAAGAGGCAACAAATCTGTATCGATACTGAACCTCCACCTTGATCCTCAGATGTCAAGAACTGGACTGACGATGACCCTCAGTTTGGATAAAACATCGCGGCCCTGGAAGGAAGTCTTTGTTTTTATTTCTTTATCCTCTGTGCTCAATCTCAGTCTTCTTCCCAAGAGGTGTCATTCCCTGTGTTTAAACACCATCAAGTGTATTTTGTGGTGTACTCCATCCAGCCCCTCCTGTCTCTCTTCCTGGTATCATGGGGATGCTCCGTATGGATTCACACTTGCGGGCCTTCCTTTTAACCCATAGAAAGCATCCACACTGCTCTTGGTCTCCCCAAACCTTAAATTATCCATTCCTCTCCAGCTGGTTGGGCTTCCCAGGTGGTGCTAGTGGTAAAGAACCCACCTGTTAATCCAGGAGATAAAAGAGACACGGGTTCGATCCTCGGGTTGGGAAGATGCCCTGGAGGAGGACATGGCTACCCACCCCAATATTCTTTCCTGGAGAATCCCATGGACAAAGGGATTTATATATATATAAATAATATATATATATTATGGTGGGCTATATATAGTTCATGGGTTCACAAAGAGTCAGACATGACTAAAGCAAGTAAGCACGCACTCTCCAACTGGTCACACAGATTACTTCTGTTATCAGAGTTACGTTGCGATTGACATTTTGGTGTTCATTTTTTGTTTGTGCCTCTTCTAAAGTTTCTCTTTCTCCTTGACAGCAAAAGTGGAAGATAAATTTTCAGTCACAATGAAGGAACATTCTCTTTGTCACTAGAAACTTCCCAGTTGTTTTTCAGAACTGTGGCCGCAGTGCTCATTCCTGCCGTAGTTCTGATAATCACCTACATTCTATTTCTGACATCTGGGGGTAAACGTTGTGTCTGAGCATTTCTATGATCCCTGTCAGCTGTTTCTAGTGTTCACCCTTTCCTTATCAGCCTTCATTCCGTCGTCTTGCTGACTTGCTAAAATTCCCTTTGTATTCTTGATATTAATACCTTGTCAGTTATGTATGTTGTAAATTTCAACTTCAAGTATTCATTCACCAATGACTTGAAGCTCAGGTACTTTTTATTACATCTCCTGAGTGTGTGACACAGAACACACACTCCATGCATCTCTTACCCAGTGAGCAAAGGGGATGGAGAATAGAATAAAGGAAGAAGCAGAGTGGGTGTACAGGGAAATCAGGGTTTGGAAGCCAAATGGGCCTTTTTAAAACAAATCAATTCTAGCTTGACACTGCCCTGTCTTGGGACCCAGGGCGGGGTCCTGACCTATGACTTGAGTTTTCACATTCCTCTCCCAGAGTGTGGGTGGGGAAAGTTGCAAGTAAAGAGCCTATATGTCAGAGATGTTGGAGGGGAAATGTCTACGCAGCAGGAGGGAGAGAACTGGTACTTAAAATAAACCCTGGAACCTGAAAGAATTTAGATTACAGACAGAGACAGATGATAGACAGAAAGATAGGCAGATGATACAGACAAATAGATGATATAGACAGATGAGAGCGACGGATGAGAGGGTAGAGGGAGGGAGATAATGGAGCAAATGAGCTCCGTCATAATTACTCATTTAATTTTGTATTTCCTATATAAATAGAAGGGAACTTAGCCATGAAACAAAATCAACATTTAATGCCGTTTTAATAGGATAAAGATGGTGTATGACTTAGGATTCCATTTTGCCGATATCCCAAATACACACAATGGGTACAGTGAACCATTACTGCATCCACAGATGTGTATCTGCGTATTAGCACTTCTTCTGTGCATATTAAATGAATGCATGAGAAAATGATAATAGCGCTTATTTTTAAGTGTTGGAATTATAATTCAATTTTATTTTTTTTCCTTGTGCTTAACATTTTCCTACTTTCTCTAGAGTTAATATGCAATTATGGGCATAATAATAGAATATATTTAAATAACATTTATGGCGCCTACAACTGAGAAAGTGCTTGCGGTATGCTAATGAAAGGCACGTTGCAAAGTCGTGTCTCTGTTCTGACCACAACTGTTGTTAAACCAAAATGAACAGAAAATGGACAGGAAGGAAAAATGCCCGATGACTGTGACCCTTCTAGCTGTCTGCTGCTGGGGTGAGTTTCTCTTTTCACTGTTTTTCTGCCTCTTTGCTCTTTTGAAATATGTTTATTAGCCATTTATTAATTTACTTTGTTCAAAATGCCATAAAATCCTGGAAAACTTTCAAAGGAATGTACAATATTTTTCAGGAAATTCTTTAACTGGAAAATTCCACATCCTGTTCCTCAAAGCCCAGGTTGGCCAGGGATACGTTAGGAGTTTTGTGGATCTTTCACACAGCTGGAGATCCCCATGGGAAGCTGCTCGTGCGAGTGCCAGGCATGTTGCACATGAACACACACCAGTGCTCCCTCCAGTTTAAGCCACATAGGCACCAATTTGCCACCTGGAGAATTATGTGGCCAGTGTCCTGTTAGCACTGTGATGGGGAGGATGGCTGCCATGGTGACAGACCTTCTCTGCCTTTTCCCTCACTGGTCTCTTGTGGCTTCACATACCACCCCTCCTCTTGAACTGGAGCCTATGCTCCATCACCTCCACCTGGGCAAGGGTGGATGCTCCATCACCTCCCCCTAGACAGGGATGGTGGAGAGTGGATGGTAACTAGCTTGGCTCCTCCAGGGCACCTACTGCCTCTGGTGACACAGGGCGGGCATGGTCACTGCAGAGCACAGGGGAATCTGGGTGGGAGGCCCTTTAGGGGAAATGCCCCTGTTTGGGCTTTGTCTCTAAAGCCACTTTTGGAAGGTCAGCAGAAAGAAAAACTTCCAAGTCTCCCAGGTGGAGCCAGACAGTGCCCTCTGATGGGCAGCCTTTGAAGGTTCCACCTCTCCTGGAACATCCCCTGCACCCTAGGTGTGTGAGCTCCAAGTCCGGGCCCTCACTTAGTTTTTTTGTAAAGTAAACAAGCTTCTTACAGCAAGTCATTGTTTCATCCTGTTGCATTTTATCAGGATTTTTAAAAATCGAGATATAATTGACATATGACATCGTATAAGTTTAAGGTGTACCAGGGTTTCCCAGGAGCTGTTAGTCATCAAGAATTTGCCTGCCAATGCAGGAGACGTAAAAGATGGGATTTGATCCCTGGGTGGGGAAGATCCCCTGGAGGAGGGTATGGCAACTGACCCCAGGATTCTTGCCTGGGGAATCCCATGGACAGAGAAGCCTGGTGGGCTACAGTTCATATGGTTGCAAAGAGCCAGACATGACAGAGCACACACACACACACACACACATACACACACACACGTGTACCATGTATTGATTTGATGCGTTTATACATTGCAGTATAACTACTACCATAGTGGTGTTAGCTGACACCTCTATCATGTCACATAATTATTATTTCTCTTTTGGGGTGAGAACAATTAGGATCCAGTCTCTTAACAAGTTTGCATTTTACAGTACAGTTTTGTTGACTATAATGACTGTAATGACTAGACTCTGCGTTAGGTCTCTAGAACTTGCTCATCTTCTCACTCTGAGCTGGGACCCGGAAACATGTTCCCAATTCCCAGCCCCTGCCCTGGTATCTACCACTCTAATCTGTTTCTATGAGTTCAGCTCTTATTCCACACATATGTGATATCATGCAGTATTTGCCTTTCTGTGTCTAACTTATTTCACTAATCATGCCTTCAAAATCCATTCACAGTGATATTATACAGTATTTGCCTTTCTGTGTCTAACTTATTTCACTAATCATGCCTTCAAAATCCATTCAAAGATGGTAGAATTTTCTTCTTTCTAGTGACCGAATAACATTCCATTATAAATATATAATATTACATATTATTTTCCATTATATAATGTGAATTCTTATTATGAGAGGAAGTGAAGCTTGATATTTGAACCAGATATTGGACCTGCCGCTTAAGTTCTAATGTCTTCTCTGCCACTCACCTGCTGTGTAAGCTAGACAAATTATAAGTGCTGTGTATACCTCAGTTTCCTCATCTCTAATATGGGAGCAAAAATTTCTCACTGTGAAGAATGAATGAATGATTACTTTTAAAGTGCTTAGGACAGTGCTCTGTATAGCAAAGTGTTAGTCGCTAACCATGTCTGACTCTTTGGGACACCATAGACTGTAGCTTGCCAGGCTCCTCTGTCCATGGGATTCTCCAGGCATACTCCAGCAATACTGGAGTGGGTTGCTATGCCCTTCTCCAGGGTATCTTCTTGACCCAGGGATCGAACCCAGGTCTTCCACATTGCAGACAGCTTCTTAACCTTTTGAGCTACTCGGGAAGCCCTGTATATAGTGAAGGCTTAATAGATAGAATTGTCATCACTAACATTGCCGTCACCACCATCACCATTGTAATCACCATCTCATTATCATCACTGTCATCATTATCCGTGGTGATCATCACAATGGTTTAGAGTTTGTGCTTTGAACTCTTCTGGATTCAGGTTTAAATATAAGGTTCATACCTACTAATTGTGAGATCTTTTGCAAGTCCTCAGATCTCTCCAACCCTCAGTTTTCCCACTAACATAGCATATAACAACTCTCCAATAGAAGATAGTTATAATGATTTAAATAATAAAAACCCTATGTGCTGATCATGGCACCAGATACGAGTCAGTGCTTAATAAATGATATTGATATATTAATATATAAATATACAAGCAACCGGAGAAGGCAATGGCAAGCCACTCCAGTACTCTTGCCTAGAAAATCGCATGGACAGAGGAGCCTGGTAGGCTGCAGTCCATGGGGTTGCTATGAGTCAGACACGACTGAGCGACTTCACTTTCACTTTTCACTTTCACACATTGGAGAAGGAAATGGCAACCCACTCCAGTGTTCTTGCCTGGAGAATCCCAGGGACGGGGGAGCCTGGTGGGCTGCCGTCTATGGGGTCACACAGAGTTGGACACGACTGAAGTGACTTAGCAGCAGCAGCAGCAACAGCAAACACATGAAAAGATGCTCAACATCACTCATTATCAGAGAAATGCAAATCAAAACCACAATGAGGTACCCTCTCATGCCAGTCAGAATGGCTGCTATCCAAAAGTCTGCAAACAATAAATGCTGGAGAGGATGTGGAGAAAAGGGAACCCTCTTACACTGTTGGTGGGAACGCAAACTAGTACAGCCACTATGGAGAACAGTGTGGAGATTCCTTAAAAAACTGGAAATAGAACTGCCATATGATCCAGCAATCGCACTCCTGGGCATAGACACCGAGGAAACCAGAATTGAGAGAGACACGTGTACCCCAATATTCATCGCAGCACTGTTTATAATAGCCAGGACATAGAAGCAACCTAGATGTCCATCAGCAGATGAATGGATAAGAAAGCTGTCGTACATATATGCAATGGAATATTACTCAGCTATTAAAAAGAATACATTTGAATCAGTTCTAATGAGGTGGATGAAACTGGAGCCTATTATACAGAGTAAAGTAAGCCAGAAAGGAAAACACCAATACAGTATACTAACATATATATATGGAATTTAGAAAGATGATAACGATAACGCTGTATACGAGACAGCAAAAGAGACACAGATGTATAGAACAGTCTTTTGGACTCTGTGGGAGTGGACGAGGGTGGGGTGATCTGAGAGAATAACATTGAAACATGTGTGTGTATTATCATACGTGAAACAGATCGCTAGTCCAGGTTCGATGCATGAAACAGGGTGCTCAGGGCTGGTGCACTGGGATGTCCCAAAGGGATGGGTGGGGAGGGAGGTGGGAGGGGGGTTCAGGATGGGGAACACATGTACACCCATGGCTGATTCATGTCAATGTATGGCAAAAACCACTACAATATTGTAAAGTAATTAGCCTCCAATTAAAATAAATAAATTTAAAAATTAAGTAATACAATAATATATACTGATAATAATATTATATTGATGCATACTATATGTGCACATATGTATATATTAATTATTGAACATGTATACATATATAAGCTTATGTGTACATGTCTATTCTAGTCAGCTTTTCCTATCATGCTTTAAGACAGTAGCCCTTGACACTTTTTTGTTGTTCAGTTGCTAATTCATGGCCTACTCTTTGCAACCTTATGGACTGCAGCATGCCTATCTTCCCTGTCCTTCACTATCTCTTGGAGTTTGCTCAGATTCATGTCCACTGAGTTGGTGATGCCATCCAACCATCTCATCCTCTGTAACCCCCTTCTCCTCTTGCCTTCAATCTTTCCCAGCATCAGGATCTTTTCTAATGAGTCAGCCCTTTGTATCAGGTGGCCAAAGTATTAAAGCTCCAGCTTCAGCATCAGTCCTTCCAATGAATATTTAGGGTTGATTTCTTTTAGGATTGACTGGTTTGATCTCCTTGCTGTCCAAGGGATTCTCAAGAATCTTCTCTGAGTAGAATCTATTATCCGACTGCGCTCAAAAGGGACTCAGATAGATAGGAAGTCTTTTGTGATCTTTCATTCTTGCTTCCCTGAACTTTTATATTATTAAATAATTAGAGGGTGGTCTATAGAACAGGCTGGGGGTCAGCCTTGATTTGAGGATATCCCCGAACTCAACTGAAAACCAGAATGCCCCCATGTGTGCTCCCGGGGTCCTGCAGGACCCGTCTCTGTGCCCCAGTTCTCCAGCTCAGCAGCTGACCCCTGCTGCTTCTCCCGGCCTTAGAAATAAAAGCCAGTGAATTTAGTTGCTGCCCGTTCTCTGATCAGTCCCCCTTTCTGCATCCCTCTCTCTGTATCCATCAGCCTTTTCTTTTCTCCTTGTTCCCTGTCCTGCCCCCAAGAACATGCCTCCTAGTAGCTAAAAATATCTCAGCCCTAACACTGCCCCTGAAATCGCTTCCAAACTTTCTAGGTAATGGAAATCCCCCAGGGCACTCGTTAACGGTTCAGACCCTTCAGTCTCAACACAGAAAAGAGTGAATCGGAATCTCCGAGGAAGATGTCTAGAAACCTGATGTATTTCGCTCTGCCCCAGGTAATTCTCACGCCTGTGCGTGATGAGGAATGGCTTGTGAATTATGGGATGGAGGCAGCGACCCAAGGAAGTGTAGGTGGCTCCAAGCCCCTGCCTCCTCCCTTCATGACTTTTCACTCCCCATGGCCCCTCATATAACAGGTGTTCAGGTAGATACTTGTTGAATGAATCCATGAACAAATCCGTTAATTAAACGTGATGGATGGTCCAGCAGCCCTGATGTATGTATACTTCTCCACACGTATCGGGCTGGTTTCCATCATGTCATCCACACATTCCTATAAGCAATCTGGGACCATTCCCTCTCTGTGCTCTGCAGATAGACTGGTGCACGGAAGGGCCTCTACAGATATATGTTTCTATCTATGTGATGTTTCCCATTAAAATGAGCCTCCCGTGACAGAAACCTCCTTCCCCACCTGTGCATCCTCAACGACTACACAGTTCCCACCACACAACAGATGCCACACAAGCATTTTTGCATTGATGTGTGAGTGTCCATGGCGATCCCAGCCAATCAGCTCAGCTTGCCAGAGGAAACTACAGTCCAAACTGCTTAAATGACGTGCATAGGTAACACAGCAAAAGCCAATTTCATACATTAATGCATATGTATGGAATGTAGAAAAATGACACCGATGAACCTAGCAGAGAAGGGACTCGGGGACAGAGCGGGTGAAGGTGAGGGTGGGACTCATTGAGAAAGTAGTATTGACACATAACACTATCATGTGTCAAACAGATAGTTAGTGGGAGATTGCTGACTAACACAGGGAACCCAGCCTGGCGCTCTGCAATGACTTAGCGGGGTGGGAAGTCGGGAGGGGCGGGAGGGTCTGGAGGGAAGGGATATGTGTACAGTTATCACTGGTTTGTATTGCTGTATGGCAGGAGACAACACAAAATTATAAAGTCACTTTCCACCAATTAAAAAAGTGTAAAAAAGAAAAAGAAACAAGAATGATTCCCTTCAAATGCCCAAGCTCAGCAAGTGTTTACCATCACTGAAATAACAAAACATTTAAGTCTAAAATTTGTTTTGCAAATATTTTGCCCTAAGTCAATCTTGTGCTTCTTTGGTGACTTCCTTGAAGGCTTCCTTATGTCAGGTGAGATGGTTCCTTCGGTTACAGCCATTGGCCAGTCTCTACGTCCAAGCAGGTTGTTATCCAATGGCTGGCTTGTCATGTTGGAAACCCACGCCTGAGGCTGAAAGAGCTTGTAAACATCATTTATCTTGGTAGGTATGGGGGCCCGTTGCCACTGTGTGAGCTGCCAGCAATACCATCCTTGCTTCCCCGTGTCCACAAAGGCAGCTCTCGAGACTGGAAACTTCTTTAGCCGGGCAGAAGGCCAAGTGGGCAAGCTGGCTAGCTTTTTATCTCGGCTCTGAACTCGTGCTCTAAGGTTCAGACTTAACTCAGATTCTCACATGTTGGGGAATCAATCATTTGAAAAGAGCATTTGTCAGCATCAGTGTAACTCCTAGAAAAGGAGATTCAGTGCCTGCCACTGCCTGGCAGCAGACCCTCCGAGGTGGAGCACTCACACCTATGTCATGGGGAGACCCGGTCTGAAAGAAGAATCGCTTCGATTTTTATCTCTAATGTGTTGTGTCAATTTCCCCGGGGCAGTCTTCACTTCTCTGGAGCCCTTGATTTTCCAAATACCGCAGACCAAGGACTTGTAAAAAATATGGCAGTCTATGTGTGTCATGGGTATGGATGTTACTCACAGTTTAAAAAAAAAAACAAAACACTTTTTTAAACGTGGGTGTGTAAAAAGGTAGCTTTATTACATTTTCCATAACTCAATTTGAGTCTGTGAAAGCCCACATTTTCCTCTAATAACAGACAATTAATGGAGTCACTTGCAAGGTGTTCTAACCAACCCTGTCATGTCTCTGCTAATTCAAATGAAAATGTCATCACATTCAAGGTTATAAGTTGCCCCCTTAGGTTTTTCTGCCTTCCTCATTTCTAGGGTTAATTTATGTCCCTGGGGACCACAGAATGTCCCCCAGTGGGCCCTGTGTGGATTCTGGGGCTTGTTCTAAGACTGCCCTTTGCCACTTCCCATCCCAGATATAACTCACCTCATCACAATACTTGCTGTTCTCTAGCCTCTATATCCCTCTGTCCTGCTGCACAAGGCTCTCTGGCCAGGTGCTGTGCACCCTCCATGTGCAAACTGCCAGCTCCTTTGTCTCAGGTGACTTCTGCTGGGCATCTGTGACCTCCTTTTGGGCAATGGGAAGCTTTGGCTTGTTTCTTGAGTCCCATGAAGAATCAGGGCTATAGTAGTTAATTTGCTGCAGTAACACATAGTCCTGAAACAATAACCACAAAAGTGATCAAGTTACACATTGGGGGCTGTGATTCATGTGCTGTTCTAAGTCATGTTTTTTTCTCATCCTGAGACCAGGCTGAAGATGCTGCTGCTGAAGGTGACATGCCATCCTTGTGTCACATTCCAGGCACTGTCCTGGGTGATTAAGGGGGACAGAGGGGTGATCCAGGCAGTGTTGCTGACATCAAGTTTGTTTACTGGACTAAATATGACACTGAACTATCAGCCCACACATATGCACATGCTTACACTATAAGACAGTGTGGTACACTTACTCACCACATGTACAAAGCACACCCAACATGGAGGAAAAATGGCAATGGGGAAAAGTTAGAGAATTGGTCAGAGTTCCAACCATTACTGGTGAAAATTGGGTGGATGGTGAAGCAGTTTAATGCAGCCCATTGTCCAGTTTGTAGGTCAAGAAGCAACAGTTAGAATTGGACATGGAACAAAGAACTGGTTCAAAATTAGGAAAGGAGTACATCAAGACTATATATTGTCACCCTGTTTATTTCACTTATATACAGAGCACATCATGTGAAATGCCTGGTTGACTGAAGCTCAAGATGGAATCAAGATTGCTGGGGGAAATATCAAATACCTCAGATATGCAGATGTCACCACCCCAATGGCAGAAAGTGAAGAGGAATTAAAGAGCCTTTTGATGAAGGTGAAAGAGGAGAGGGAAAAAACTGGCTTAAAACTCAACATTCAAAAAACTAAGATCATGGCATCTGGTCCCATCATTTCATGGCAAATAGGGAAAAAAAAATGAAAAAAGTGACAGACTTTATTTTCTTGGACTCCAAAATAACTGAAGATGGTGACTGCAGCCATGGAATTAAAAGATGCTTGCTCCTTGGGAGAAAAGCTATGACAAACCTAGACAGCGTTTTAAAAAGCAGAGGCATCACTTTGCTGACAAAGGTCCATATAGTCAAAGCTATGTCATATGTCATATAGTCAAAGCTATGGTTTTACCAGTAGCTTTGTACAGATGTGAGAATTGGACCATAAAGAAGGCTGAGTGCCAAAGGACTGATGCTTTTGAATTGTGGTGCTGGAGAAGACTCTTGAGAGTCCCTTTGACAACAAGGAGATCAAACAAGTCAATCCTAAGGGAAATCAAGCCTGAAGATTCATTGAAAGGACTGATGCTGAAGCTAATGCTCCAATATTTTGGCCACCTGATACAAAGAGTAGATTCACTGGAAAAGACCTTGATGCTGGGAAAGACTGAGGGCAGGAGGAGAAGGGGGATAACAGAAGATGAGATGTTTGGATGGCATCATTGATTCAATGGACGTGAACTTGGGCAAACTCCGGGAGATAATGAAGAACAGGGAAGCCTGGCGTGATGCATTCCTTACAGTTGCAAAGAGTCAGACACAAGTTAGGGGCTGAACAATGACAAGTTAGGGGAGTCCCTGTTAGGGAACATGAGGGTGTCATGGCACTAGTTGAGGCTAGACGCTCATGGGCCCTGGCTGGGTGGGTGACGCTTGGGCTATGGATCTGCCGAAGAGCCGGGGCCTGGTGAAATGAGGGGAGGGCTGTGTTTTACAGGCTGAGACAGACATGGCAGACAGAAAGCCCTGGCCTAGGAAGAAGCCCCTTTGTTCCTTCTAGAATGAAGATCAGTGAGGAGGTTCTTTCTCCGGGCTCATCCTCACCATTTTGCTTAATGTCAATGTTGAAATATTTAAACTAGCTTTTTAAATGCATTTCTGGGATCTGGAGATGAATTTTCAGAAAAGTGAAAAATGGGTAGATGATAAAAGTGCAGAACATTGTCAGGTTTAAAGAAGTAATTGTGAGGATGAGGAGCCGTTATATCCAGTGCATACGGCCTAATTCTAAAAATTAGCTCGGAAAGGTAGAAACAGATCTTTCAGCTCCCAACCAGGCTGGCTGGCAGCACATAACTCAGAGAAGCGTCTAGTTTCATCACGGGGATGGTGGATTGGAGACCACTTCACTTACTCGCTTCGGCAGGGCCACCTCCATCCCCAGCCCCTCATGTCTGTTGCTAAGTTCAAACAGGACCAGCCGGACACATTGCCTGTCAGAATTCTGTTGGCTAAGGCATTATTTAAAAAATGAATATTTTAATGAAATGATGCATATGGCTGGTTGGGATTTGTATTGAATCAGCAATATTTTTAAGCCATATTTCATTTTGAGACTTGAAGGAATCCTTAGTCTGCTAACAATTTTGGGGTGTTTACTCTGGAGAAAGCAAAATCTTCCTCTCTCCTCTTCATGGTCTTGGAATTAAACAGCCAATCTTCTAACACAATATTGTAAATCAACTACATTTCAATAAAATTTGAAAAACAGCCAAATTTCTATGGAATCCTCAAAGGCTGGGTGATTTTGATGAACCCCATTTTAATGCTTTAAATGTGAATTTTCTAACAACATCCAAGATGGTGTTTATTTAATCCTCATAAAACTATAATATTGCATTGGATAAAGAAGAGAGAGCATTTTAAAAGAACCGGGGCCAGAAACTATTTTATTACTGCTCTCCTCAATCCCCAGTGATCTAAATAAGCATTCTAACTAGAAACCTTAAAGAATACTCTTAAGAATAAAAGTGATGAAACACTCAAAACAATTATGGGAAATGGGCACAAAAGCAACTCCTTAAGTCACAATAAGTGTTATAAAAATTCACCAAAAGAGATGCTTAGTGAGATCAAGACTGAAAATTTTGGCAAGTGACTCGAGAGCTGAGACTGTGCTGTGAATTTATCTCCACAGCAACAAGCACAATTTCTTTCCTCAGCATTATTCAGTAAGAGTTTGTTGAATGAATAAGTGGCTGGCTGGCTGGGAGAAATGTGCGGATATTTATCATCACCTTCCTCAAATAATGCAGACCCCAGGCCCAGAAGTCGGGTCTTGATGGGCAACGAGCTGGGGAGAAGTGCCTCAGTGTGCTAGCATCTGCTATCTACTCCCCTGTAAGACAGCCTTTGGGGAGCAGATGCCAGCAGATTTGTAAGCATGAAGTTGTGGCAAAATTATCTCCTGGATTTCCCCCATGCAACTATCCCCCACCCCTTTCTTCCTCCACTGTCCTCTGCCTATCTCCTTTTGGCCCCTTGGACCAATTCTATGTTCTCTCTTTGTTAGTTCTGTCCTGCTAAATGTCAGGACATATTTTAGGAGAACCAGAAGGGCTTCTAGCAGCCTGACTGGATTCTCCAAGATGGCCTCATAAGGATTTTGTTGTTTGATCACTCAGTTTTGCCTGATGCTTTTGAGACTCCATGGATTTTAGCCCGCCAGGCTCCTCTGTCCATGGAATTATCCAGGCAAGAATACTGGAGTGGTTTGCCATTTCCTCCTCCAGGGGATCTTCCTGACCCAGGGATGGAACCCAAGTCTCCCGCTTCTTCTGCATTGGCAGGTGGGTTCTTAACCACTGAGCCACCATGGAAGCCTATCAGGGTAAGAGGCCATCAGATTTGTCTAAGAATCAAGGACCTGCTGTGACCTCAACCAATGCACACACCACAGAGAGATTATTAACCTAGTATCTCAGGTCCAGCTCCTAAAAGTAGGATTGGGAATATTCTTAGCATCCCTCCACATTTACCACACTCTAGGATAAACAGGAAAGGAGTCTTAACCAGATAAATACACTGCAGATTCAAGCCTACAAACGCAGACTTCACGTGGAGTTCATCAGTGAATACCCAAGGCCCTTCCTATGGAGATGCATCAATACCAAGCTAACAGGAAGCTGAAGATCCTCTTCTGGGCCAGCGTCTCCCTACTTGTTGACGCAAAGGTTATAATATACATTTCCTTAATATCCAGAACCAGGAGAGCAACCAAAGCCAAGACTGTATATATTTTAATAACAAATAAGTAGACGGTAAAGAATGTTATTTCTAACTATCTCCATCACACACACACACACACACACACACACATCCCTACAAAACCTTGCGGCAGCAGGAAACGGCCCGCACCCTAAACCCCAGAGCCCAACAGGGACTTTGCAGATGACTTTGAGACCTCAGTTAATTACCTTGAGAAAGGACATTATCCCGGATGATCTGGGTGGGTCCAATGCCATTACAGGATCCTTATAAGAGGGAGACAGAAGCAGAGGCTGGGCAAATGTGATCTGAGAAGGAATCAGCCCACCTTTGCTAACTTTGGAGATAGACGGAGGGGTCCTGGGCCAAGGAAGGTGGGGGGCTTCTAGAAGCCTTGAAAAGGCAAGAAACAGATTCTCCCAGGAGCCTCCAGGAGATAAGAACCCTTCCATCAACTTGCTTTTACCCCAGTGAGACCGGTTTCAGACTTCTGACCTCCAGAACTGTAAGACTGTGAACTCATGTTGCTTAAGATACTACATTTGTGGTAATTTCTTACAGCAGCCACAGGAAACCAACACATGTCCCAAAAAAGTAGGTAGTCAGGTGGCAATGGGCCCCCAGTACAGGGCCTGCAGAAGACAATATGTCAGTGACCATGATCGGAGGCAGTGTGGACATGCCAGTGACCTCTGAGTGCCCAGCTTGTCACTCTCCCAAAGAGGTTTAACTGATCTTATTAACCAGTGGGGCATAAGCTGTGGCCCTTCTATGGGACATTTGCAATTCTGTGGAGAAGATTTTACACCAGAAGAATAAAGCTGTCATACTGGAGCAGCAGGAACACAGGGTAGAATTTCTGGAAAGGAGTGTCAGGACCTCAAATGACATGGAGCCCTTCTGCTCCCTGCTGTTAGCACCGAGTTCTTTGGTGGCAGACTCCCTGGTCCAAGACACAGCAGTATGCTGGTCAGATTTTTTAGACCAAACATTAGAGCACCTTGTTGGACAACAGCAGGGAACATTCTAGGTCAGGGCTGCCCTGTACAATCTGTAACTCACAGCCACTCTGCATCCATTCGAGGTTGATGAAATTTATCCGAAGCACTCTCCAGCGTGTGTGCACTTTGCTTCCAGAGGCACGTGGTGCCCTGTGACCCTGGGATCTCACACTCCATGCATTCCCTGGCTGTGACTGTGGCCAAGCTCCTGGACTTCTTTAAGCCTCCGTTTCCTTATCTA
This sequence comes from Moschus berezovskii, assembly GCF_049115385.1. Classification (NCBI taxonomy): domain Eukaryota; kingdom Metazoa; phylum Chordata; class Mammalia; order Artiodactyla; family Moschidae; genus Moschus; species Moschus berezovskii. Next base: position 28,470,774 of record NC_142474.1, on the reverse strand, counting down.
GAGAATGCAGATGGTAACTGTGCGGGCATGTTAACACCTGTGTGGATCAGATAAGGTAACAGATGCTAAGCACAGCATAGTCCTGCATTCATGGAGTGCTCGGCTCTCATGAATGTCCGTCTTCTGGCCTTTCCAGAGAGTTCTCTTTCACAGAGTGCCCAGTGACTTTGCAAGGCTCATCGCCAGCCTGGCTGCTCTCAGGACACTCCTGTCTTCTGAAACTGCCCTGGACAAGCTCACCTGTCCTTCACCTTCTCTCTGTGAAGTTGGTAATAAACACCGAGGTGTTTTGCCTGGAACTGTGTTTGGTTCTGGTCAGGTGTGGGTGGGGTGGTCAGGACTGGAAGAGCTAGAAGGGAAAGCAGGGATATCCCGACAGACCCGAGGGGACACCTTTTAGGCAGGTGGGGTCCCCTGGAGGCCTTTTGTCCTCCCCATCCTCATCTTTTGTCTCTAGAACCTATTTTTCCTAAGGAAACGCAATTGGGCTTTTGCCCAAGGGCTATTCTGAAAACACAAGAGCCCAGATGAGGGTAGAGAAATAAAATGACTTTCCACACTGTGAAAATCCTTCTGAGTTACTTTCCCTGAGGTTTCTATAGTGACCCCTCCAGAGAAAATGAGCTTCTGACTGTGGCTGGAGTGGACGAAACACAAAGCAGGGACTGGCAGGCAGGATTGCAGGTTAACCACAAGGACCTTTGTGTTTTTATGCAGAGATCTTACAAGGGAAAAATGCAATATTAAAAAACAAAACAAAACAAACAGGCTCTAGTAGCAGCAGCCTGCCACCTGTGCTTGTCAGGAGCTCTCTTCTCGCCCCCAGGCTCCCTTGAGTTGGTTATCAGTGTTTTAGGAGTGTGGCATATACAGGAAAACATGATGTCACCACCGGCCCCCTCTGAGGCGGGCTCTGAGTTTTTTCTGCTTGTCCAGGTGAGTGACACAGAAGTCGGTCTTGAGGATCCCAGGGCATCATTTAGGGTCCTGAGTCATTTCCACTGATCCTTTAGCTCAGTAGCTTTTATTCAGCAGAATCTCCTAAGTGAAGTTCTTGACAGCTTGGACAGGTGTCCACACCTGCTCTCCCAGGAGTCACCTCGGTCAACAGCAGAGGCATGTGTGTCTGAGTTCTCGTGGAGAGCGTCCCAGTTATCAGGAAATAGGTTGAGGCCTGAGTCTGTGCTTCACCCTCAGGAAGCACTGTCTTCATGAAGGTGTCTTCCTGTTTCCAGGCTGAGATGTGCTCACCTGGGTGATGGAGGGATGGGGAGGTGCCTGCAAAGCGGGTTTCAGCATTCAATGTGCAGAGGCTCAAGTGTGCTGGCCCAGGAGGCCTCAGTTGCTCTGTGCTTGTTAGAACCCAGATAGACCAGATGTGACCAAAGGGCTTCCCCTTTCTCTCTGCAGGTCCAGCCCTCCACCTCCGTTGCTGCCAGAGCCTGGAGAGACATCTGGCCTTAGATAGTAGTTTTCCTCCATCTCATCGCCCAGTGCTGGACCACCCATTGACACTCCTGCAAACACACAGCCTTCCTCCCGAGCTGGCCACCCTCCCAGCTCCATAGCATTGCATGGAGCATCTCCAGTCTCCTGGGAAGAACTCACCCAGCAACCGGCCGGGTGCTCAGCTGAGGCTCAGAATACATTAGCTGCCTCAGAATCAAAGTCCGCTTGTCGACACGGGGCTCAGTGAGGCCGTTCCTGCAGATCAGGGCTCTGTCACTCGGCTGTCAGTCAGCCTGCGGTGGCAGCCTGGGGCGAGTGACTCAGGACAAATGCGCCGAGCTCCCACGCAGCACAGAGCCCTCTCAGAGGCCGAGAGAAGAATCTGAATAATTTACCTCCAATTTTGTCACCTTCTGTTCTGTGTCACCAGAGAAGATGGTTTGGGGCATGTGGCCATCCCAGGTTCCCTCTGCAGCGCATGCAGGTCTGCAGCTACTGGCATGGAGGTTCTGTAATTAGGGTGGCCGATTCTGGTGTCTTCTGGGCCCTGCTGCATGGGGGAGTAAGTCTCAGACTCCTTGAAGTGCAGGGCAGGTGTATGACTTGCATCGTCACCTGAAGTCACAAAGGATGGCCTGACTCAAGGACCCACAGGGAGGGGGATAGATGGATGCTCTCAAACACTTGGGGGAGAGTCAGGAAAAGCTGCCTGGATGAGGAGGGACGTGTCTCTCACTGGAACCTTCTCCTTGGCGAGTGGCCGGGCCTGTGGATGGGAGTGACCACCCCCTTCCATTCCCATGCTCTGGCCCTGGTCTTCTCTCTGCTTCTCCACCTCCTTTGGGTGCTGGGACTCATCCTGCTACTCAGACTCCTTTCTCCTTGATGCTGTGCCACAAATTTCTTACAGAGGAACTCCATCACCCTTTCTTCCACTCCAGACCCAGAGGGCTCTAGTCACACCTGGTTTCTTGGCTTCAGGGTGCAGGGGACATCTCCATGCAGCTCGGCCCTTCTCTCTCTGCCCTAAATCTGCCAAGTCATGTCCCTACAGTTCAGACACCCACTCCACTTGCAGGTCGCTGCCGTGGTCCTGTGGTTCTTGGGTTCTTTCCCTTGTGAGACCCAGAAGGGCACAGACTGCATTTCAGCACCAGGCCTGGCAGATTTTAACCAATGAACAGATTAAGCCAAACATATACATCTGTTTGGGCTTCCCCAATGGCGCGGTGCTGAAGAATCTGCCTGCAGTGCAGGAGATGTGGGTTTGATCCCTGGGTCAGGAAGATTCCCTGGAGGAAGACATGGCAACCCACTCCAGTATTCTTGCCTGGAGAATCCTATGGACAGAGGAGCCTGATGGGCTGCAGTCCATAGGGTTGCAAACAGCTGGACATGGTTGAAGTGACCGAGCACCCACGCACGCACATATGTCAGTTTAGTTACTGGATCCAGAGTTGATGTCAGTAACCTTGGTTGCCTGGCTGTTCTCTGACGGGATCACCTCCCTCAGGCCAGCACTCCAGCCCTGATCACCCCACACCTCCCGGACAGGAGGCAACAGTCACTCTAAAAAAGTTACCCTCTATTTCCAGTTTTTTAAGGAATCTCCACACTGTTCTCCATAGTGGCTGTACTAGTTTGCATTCCCATCAACAGTGTAAGAGGGTTCCCTTCTCTCCACATCCTCTCCAGCATTTCTTGCATGTAGACTTTTGGATAGCAGCCATTCTGACTGGTGTGAAATGGTATCTCATTGTGGTTTTGATTTGCATTTCTCTGATTATGAGGGATGTTGAGCATTTTTTCATGTGTTTGTTAGCCATCTGTATGTCTTCTTTGGAGAAATGTCTGTTTAGTTCTTTGGCCCATTTTTTGATTGGGTCGTTTATTTTTCTGGAGTTGAGCTGAAGGAGCTGCTTGTATATTTTGGAGATTAATTCTTTGTCAGTTGTTTCATTTGCCATATGATCCAGCAATCGCACTCCTGGGCATACACACTGAGGAAACCAGAATTGAAAGAGACACATGTACTCCAATGTTCATCGCAGCACTGTTTTTAATAGTGAGGACATGGAAGCAACCTAGATGTCCATCTGCAGACGAATGGATAAGAAAGCCTTGGTACATATACACAATGGAGTATTACTCAGCCATTAAAAAGAATGCATTTGAATCAGTTCTAATGGGGTGGATGAAACTGGAGCCTATTATACAGAGTGAAGTAAGCCAGAAAGAAAAACACCAATACAGTATACTAATGCATATATATGGAATTTAGAAAGATGGAAATGATAACCCTGTATACGAGACAGCAAAAGAGACACAGGTGTATGGAACAGTCTTTGGGACTCTGTGGGAGAGGGCAAGGGTGGGATGATTTGGGAGAATGGCATTGAAACATGTATATTATCATATGTGAAATGAATCACCAGTCCAGGTTCGACGCATGATACAGGATGCTCGGGGCTGGTGCACGGGGATGACCCAGAGGGAGGATAAGGGGAGGAGGGAGGTGGAAGGGGGGGTTCAGGAAGGGGAACTCATGTACACCCGGGGTGGATTCATGTCAATGTATGGCAAAACCAACCAATATAATATTGTAAAATTAAAAAATAATAATAAAAAGTTACCCTCTAAAAATTCCCTCTAAAAAAGGAAACTAACCCACACCTTGTGGGCCCCTGGCAGGTGTGGAGCTCCGGTCTGGATTCTAGTACTTCTGAGACAGAAGGGATTAAATCCATTCCCCAGCCTGATGCGGCTAGAGATACAGGAAGAGGCCAGGTGTGAAACATATGTGTCAGATTTCCTGGCAAGGCGGCAGGTGTACGTGCCACTTCAAAGACGGCTTTGTGGATTTAGGGAAATGGCTTTAAACCTGTTATTTCCTCTCCCAGAATGACTCTCTTCTCATTTGCCACGTGTATTAGAGCAGGAGTTGTGTTTTTATTCCTGTGATTATCTGACGGTGTTTGCATGCCCCACCAGACTGTATGATCCTCTGGGGCACAGGACTGTTTTTATTCCCCTATTTACCTGCTGCCAGCAAGTCTCAGGCATACAATAGGGGCTAAGTAAATATTTATTGAAAGAAAATCTCTCCACTATATAAGTATTTATCAACAGAATTATCTAATTCACCATAAAATTCTCTGTTGATGTTCTCCAGATTCACATTTCTTGGCCAACAGTGGGGTACTGATAAGAAGCTTTGTTCTGTACACAAAGATGCTTAAAATTTACTTTTGAAATTTATGTTTCTGAAAAGAAATTGGGATGGTTGTATTTTTTCTTTCAGGTTATGAAGACATTTTCTTCCCGAAAGTAAAGACTATGGATGGTAATAATGATTTTAAAGATTTTAAAGTGTTCTTTAATCTCACTTCTTTAAACATACTTTCTTTTTCCTGATCACGGATGCAATATTATTGTAGAAACTAGGAAAAAACACAGGGGAGTTTAAAAAGAAAAAAGCAAATGTTATCCTTCCTTTCTCCCTCCCTCCCTCCTCCCCTCCCTGCTTCCCTAAAAACATTCATCCAAGTGTTTACAGTTGCACCCAATGAGAAGGTTCATCTCCTCCAAGGCATCATGTTTTGACCCAAACAGACATTCACTCCTCATAATTTCTAAGGTTCTCTAATGGTTTTCTGTCTTTACTTTTGGTTCCCCTTGCAAAACCTTTAGTGAAAATGAGTAAGTGTCCCGTTTTGTCCCTTATAATTAGCCTTTTGTTCCAGACCATTCTTTTCTGTATAGCTTTGCAGTCACTCTTATCAAATAAGATCTTTTCACTGTATACTAGGGTTTATAAGCTATTTATATCTTACACAATTTTCCTTATGCCAGTATCAGTGGTTGTAATCCTTAAATTTGTACAACTTGTAATCTAATAACATCTATTAGGTTAAAATGTCTGCTTCCAATGTGGGAGACCCGGTTCGATCCCTGGGTTGGGAAGATCCCCTGGAGAAGGAAATGGCAACCCACTCCAGTACTCTTGCCTGGAGAATCCCATGGACGGAGGAGCCTGGTGGGCTACAGTCTACGGGGTTACAAAGAGTCAGACACGACTGAGCTACTTCACTTTCACTTTAATTAAGTGCCAGGCATTCTGCTAGGTGCTCCTCATGTATTAGGGTTTCAATCCTCACATCACTTTGATAAATTATTTTTTTTAATGGGAGAAATGAGACTGAAAAAGTTTAAGAAGTTGGCTAAGGTCACCTAGCTGGTAAGCCAGAGAAATGGAATCTAAGCTGAGACAGACTTCAGCCTGGATCCTGTTACCACTATATTCACTTTTTGATCACTATTGTCAATAACTGGAATTAGTGGGATGCTTTAGGTCTGAATAGGGTGCAGCTTTAACTTGCCTTGTTGGGTAAAGGCTGCCCTTCATAGTCAGATCCCAGTGGTTCCTTAGAAAAAGTGAAGTCCATGCAGCTGATGTGCTCCGACTCCAGGGATGAAACTGGCGTTGGGTTGACCTGCATGGAGGACACTGCCTCAGTTCTCACATTTGGATGTTCACAGCAATCTCCTGGGAGCTTCTGACAGGGAGTGTTCCAGAACTTCAGTCTGACTGGGTAGGTCAGGGTGGAGCCCAGGAACCTGCATTTTAAACCCCCTCCCTGGGTGGTTCTCACTTAGGAGGTCTTGAGGGTTACACTCTCAGCAACCCTGTTTCTCCTGTTCGTTCAGCTGGGGGATAGGGCTCTGGAACTCAGGTGATAGACTCTGGGGATCGCATTTAGAACCCAGGACATGTGCTGTAAGGAGTTTGAGTTCGCTGGGACTGCAGTATCAAATGTCACAGTCTGGGCAGCATCAACAGCAAAAACATACTTTCTTGCACCTCTGGAGGCTTGTGTCCGAGATCAAGGTACGGGCAGGCCTGGTTTCTGCTGGGATCTCTCTCCTCAGCTTACAGATGGCTGCCTTCTTGGTGTGTCCTCGCCTGGCCCTTCCCTTCGCTGGTGTCTGTGTCCCGATTGCCTCTTCTTATAAGGGTACCAGTCAGGTAGGATTCAGTTCAGTTCGGTTCAGTTCAGTCGCTCAGTCGTGCCCGACTCTCCGCGACCCCATGAATGGTAGGATTAGGGCCCACCAAATGGCCTCATTTTAACTTAATCACCTCTGTGAAGGTCCAATCTCCAAACACAGTCACGATCTGAGGTCCTGGGGGCCAGAGTCTCAACGTGTGGATTTGGGGGGGACATTGTCCAGCCCATGGAACAGGATCAGGCAGAGGCAGCAGGTGGCAGGACGGTAACTTACTATTCAAAATCTCTTACTGCCCCCTAGGACACACTTGGTGCTGTGACGATGAGAGCAAGGGGAACTCCGAGCTGACTGTGCAGCTGGAGGGGTCATTCAGATGGCCTGAAGTAAACGTGATGCTCCGTGGTTCACAGTCAGTTCTTTAAATTTCTGCTCCAGTGATGCTGCTTTAAGTGTTCTTCACTTAACTGATTCACCTGGTGACCTGCACGCTCCTCTTCTCTAAAAGTATGGAAGAGCTCCACCCCCTCTGCCCAATGCCCACAGCCTGCAGCACAACCCCCCAGTCACTCAGGCCCTTCTGGATCTTCCAGCAGAAGCACCTGCTGAACAAGATTTGTTTGTGTTTGCTCCAACATTAATTTATGCGACTGTACATCTTATCATAATTATACAATTTGACTAAATACTGTGTGAGCCAATGAAATGAGAGCACCAAAAGGGGTTGTTTTTATGAGAATGAAGGGAAATGTTTTGGAGACTGAGTTGTCAAAGAGAAAGTGCTGTCAAGTCAGGCACAGAAGCAGAAGCTGTCAAAGACCAGGTGGGGTGGGAATGTGTATTAAAAAGAAGGATTGTGCACAAAAGTGATCTTCAGCCATCTTTCTACTCTAAAGAAACTGTGATTGGACAACGTTAATCATGCACTAGCCTCCCAGGTGGAGCTAGTGGTAAAGAACTGCCTGCCAATTCAGGAGACATAAGAGACACAGATTTGATCTCTGGGCCATAAAGATACCCTGGAAGAGGGCATGGCAACCCACTCCAATATTCTTGCCTGGAGAATACTATGGACAGGGGAGTCTGGCAGGCTACAGTGCATAAAGTTGCAAAGAGTTAGACATGACTGAAGTAACTTAGCACACACACATACAATCATGCATTATGATGGCAGTGACAGGTTTATGGAAGAATAACATTTAAGAAGTGCAATTGGTGGTACTGTACTTGAAGAAGAGACTTTGGTTTAAATTTCACAACATTGGCTGATAAGTGTGCATTTGCATGTGTTAAGTTAAAATAAATATTTTTAGATTGAGTAATTTTTGGAGAAGTCAATGGCAACCCACTCCACTGTTCTTGCCTGGAGAATCCCAGGAACAGCGGAGCCTGGTGGGCTGCTGTCTTAAAAAGGACATTACAAATCAGAGAAATCACTTTGCCCTCAAAAATCTGTCTAGTCTAAGCTATGGCTTTTCCAGTAGTTACGTTCAGATGTGAGAGTTGGACTATAAAGATGACAGAGCACCGAAGAATTGATGCTTTTGAACTGTGGTGCTGGAGAAGACTCTTGAGAGTCCCTTGGACTACCATGAGATAAACCCAGTCAATCCTAAAAGAAATCAACCCTGAATACTCATTGGAAGGGCTGATGTTGAAGCCGAAGCTCCAATACTTTGGCCAACTGATATGAAGAGCCCACTCATTGGAAAAAAAAAAAAAAAACAACTCTGATGCTGGGAAAGATTGAAGGCAGGAGAAGAAGGGGGCAACAGATGATGAGATGGTTGGATGGCAGCACTGACTCAATGGACATGAGTTTGAGCAAACTCTGTGTGAAGGTGAAGGGCAGAGAGCCTGGCGTGCTATGGAGTCCATGGAGTCTCAAAGAGTTGGTCTCAAAGACTTAGCAACTGAACAACAGTTTTTAATAAGTTCTTGCTTTGATTGGCTTTTCCAATGATCCTACTTGCAACAGCGTCTTGTAGAGTTGGTGAAGAAAGCAAGTTCTTCGCTGAGCTTTTGGGAGAATTAAGTCAGATAATGTTCCAGGGGCACTGAGCTGAGCGCCTGGCAGTGAGAAGCACTTGGGAATCAGTGGTGGCGACCAGTGACCGTTCTCTGTAGACGCCTGTGCTTCTGGTCAGTTCCTTTGGCACCTTTCTGAATGGGATGAGGCTTCCCTGGAGCAGAGCTCCAAGTGTAGAGTTCCTGCCTCCCTGGTAAATAGGGGCATCACCCAGGGGTTGATTTTCTTCCTAATTGGGGGTGCAATTGGGTTTCCTGCACACTCTGCTCACAAGAAAAAGCACCTGCATAATAAAGACAAAAGCCTGACTCCAAATAGACCTTAAACCCAAGTAGGAAGAGAAGAGAAATGGGCCAATGACTGACGAGAATGAAATGATAAATCGTGTGGCACACACTGAGTTTTCAGAGAGGAGGTTGGATCTTTTCCCCATGGATTTTGTTTTGTGTACTTTCTTAAAAGCAAAGAAGCAGGGGCCCCATTTCTCCGTGGGGACGGATTGTCCTAACCACTCTGAGTCTCCTGTAGGAGACATGCTGTCACCCCCACAGATAAACACCCTCATGCGGGGGTACCCGGCCCTGGAAGTTGGTCTTGATCTCGGTTGGCTAGATGCTGGAATTCACTGTTTGAGAGGAGGGCGGGTCAGTCTTTCTTCTCCTCGTTTCCATGAAACTGAGCTGAGATCTCAGGGCTCTTGGCTTCATAGGAGAATGAAGAAAGCATCGCTCTTCAGATCTGGATGTGTCACCTGAAGCCCACAGTGATGTCTCCTGCCTAGAAAGGTGTCCCTTCAGTGCCCGGCCAGCCTCTTCAGCGTGACCGCCCTGATTGCAGCCTTTACCGTGGAAATGAAAGCAGGTGACTCCAAACAGCACTGATGTGTGCTGCTAGGTTTAAAAAATAATCACAATGCTTTTTGCAATATTTCACTTTCAAGCTTTCCCAGAATTAATTTGAAACAATAACAACAACCCACCCGATCTCTCATAATAATATTGCAGAAAACTCAAAGTGTTTCATTTCATGGTTAATTTATTTTGTAATTATAGATCTGTTGGTAAACAGTACAATAATATTTTTTTCATTTTGCTTATTTATGCTGTTTATGCTCTGAATGTTTTCACTATGGTGTGATAACTGTTTGTGAAAGAAGCTTCCTAACTACATTAATTCAAATAAAATTATCTGCACTTCACATGTACACACATACACTGTTTATGCATAATCTGAACTCCTAGGAAGACCTTTTTTTTTCAAGAGAAGGGATAATGCCTATTATCCATTTTTAATTTTTAATTAAAAACTCACATTAAAAGTAATATTAGATCTCATAGTCCCAATGTAAAAAAAATTACAGGAGCACAAATATTTTCATTTTAAACTTGAGATCTCTGTGTCTGCTTATTTTAAAAGATAAATAGCTATCCAAAATTTTCTTGTGGTAATTGATTATTTGACAATATTTTTATAATCATGGGCTTGATTCAGGGATAATTGAATGCAGGAAAGGACACACACACACAAGAAAAACATAAAAGTGCCCAAGTCAACATCTCCTGTCTCTGGGAATTGAGTCCAGCTCTGTGTGTGTGTGTGTGTGTGTGTGCGCGTATTTTCTTATAGATGGGTGTACACACTGCTTTGCACCCTCTTTTTATCTCACCAGTGATCTGTGGTGAAACTATTCCCAGATCAATACTATTCTTCCATTCTTTCAGGTAGCCTACTTGCCCCATCCAGGTGGTGGAGCAGAGCTCACAGAGCCCAGTGTCTGCTCTCAGACACTCTTTTGTTGCCAATTCTGACCCTGTTAGGAACGACAAGTCGGGGTCTTCAGAGATGCAGTCCACACAGACAGGTCATTTTGTAATTTTGCTTTTTCATAGTTTGTATAATCATCATGGTAATGGACAGATAATATTCTTTCATATTGATGGATGTCATTTCTGAAGGTATACCCCTAACCATATCCAGCGGTTACAATTCTTACTTTTCAAGACAATGCCGCAGTTCATAATTTTGTGTACATATCTTTGTTGTGCTGTTGAATTATGCATGCAGCATAATTGGTGAGGGCTGGGATTTCTGGGTCAAGGTCTTGATAATCTTGAGAGTCCTTGGGTTGAGCATCCATTTCTTTCCAAAGGGCTTATTCTCTGTTTGCCTTGTAGGGGTAAAATAATTTCATTTCAAGCTTTAATAGCATTGGGGACTTAGTGCTTTATTTTTTTTAATGTAAACTATTTTTAAACGATTGGCTTTAAATTTGGTTGTGCAGAATTAAAATGACTTCAGTGCTGAGGATGGGACCAAATGCTTTCACTGTGTAGCCATCCTGGGTTCAGCTCTCTCAGATGTGAAAGGAAGGCTTGTTGGAGATGATCTGTTTCCTTATCTACTGGAGATTCTCCCTGAGAGTATTATTTTAAAACAATGTCTAGTTGGAGGGGAGGCACTTCCTCGCAGGTTAATAGACAAGAGCGGGTGTTGGCTGTTCCAGGGCTGGTACCCCAGCATGGACTCACGGATTATTTTCCTCCCCACCGATGATGCCTCGTGTGTGCTTCGAACACCCTCCAGAGCTCCAGACAAACCAAGTCACGAGCCCCCTGGATTCCACATTTGGAGTGTCTGATGAGGTTGACAGGAAAAACAAAGCTGCAGTGGGCCAGGGTGTCCTAGCCTCTGAAACATGAGAGCATACCATCATCGTAAGAAGTGCTGAAACCGCAGATGGGGCCTCACATCCTCCTCTGCGGCATAAACTCCCGGGCTTCCATCCTGATGGAGGCTGAAGGCAGAGACAGACCCCAGCTTCTGGCTGCACCCTGTGGACTCCCTGGGTGTGGGATAGGCACCCCTAGTGGTCCTTCTCCCTTTTTTAAAGTTGTTGTTGAGGGGAGAGGTGGCACGTGAGAAAACAGCTTTAAGGGAAGAGTTGGGTGTCAGTTGCGTATGAGAAAAAAGTTTTACATGTTATTTTTAGTTGAGTCGGTAAAGAATCTGCCTGCAGTGCAGGAGATCAGGGTTCAATCCCTGAGTTGGGACGATCTCCTGGAAAAGGAAATGGCAACCCACTCCAGTACTTTTTGCCTGGGAAATCCCATGGACAGAGGAGCCTGGCAGGCTGCAGTCCCTAGGGTCACAGAGTTGGACATGACTTAGTGACTAAACAAAAAAATCCACTCTTTTATGTATATCGTTTATCAAGTTAAGGCTATTTTTGAAAATATCTTTAGATAGTAAATAAATTTAAAAAGCAGTCAATGTAAGGTTGATTTGCAAAAAAGTTTTCAGTCAATGAGACTACATAGGCTCCCCTGGAGGTCTAGTGGTTAAGAATCTGCCTGCCAATGCAGGGGACACGGGTTCGATACCTGATCCAAGAAGATGCCACAGAGCAACTAAGTCCATGCAGCACAAATACTGAGCCCATTTTCTGCAACTACTGAAGCCCAGGTGCCCTAGAGCCCATGCTCCACAGCAAGAGAAGCCACTGCAATGAGAAGCCTGTACACCACAGCTAGAGAGTAGCCCCCGCTTGCCATAATTAAAGAACTCCCGTGGTCAGCCCTGGGTGTTCAATGGAAGGACTGATGTTGAAGCTGAAACTCCAATACTTTGGCCACCTGATGCGAAGAGCTGATTCATTTGAAAAGACCCTGATGCTGGGAAAGATTGAAGGCAGGAGGAGACGGGGACGACAGAGGATGAGAAGGTTGGATGGCATCACCGACTCAATGGACATGAATTTGGGTGGACTCTGGGAGTTGGTGATGAACAGGGAAGCCTGGCGTGCTGTGGTTCATGGGGTTGCAAAGAGACATGACTGAGCGACTGAACGGAACTGAACTGTGGACAGCAATGAAGACCCAGCACAGGCAAAAATAAATAACTAAATACATTAGAAAAAAAATTAGACTTCACCTGTCATGGCAGCAGGAGGGAGATGTGGGGAGCGCTTATGTGGAGGAATGGTCTTATGGAGCCCTGGTGTCACAAGATAGGCACTGTTGTCACCTGCCTTCTCTGCTGTCAGAGGCAGAAAATCCTGAACCCTGAGAAGTTAGTCAACACTGATTCACCAGGAGAGAGTGGGGAAGCAGAGGAAAGGCTCCTGGTTTACAGGATCCTCTCTGCCCCTGGCTGTCCCACCCACACTGGTAAAACCGAACCTTCCATCCCTGTTCCTGCCAACAGGACACGGTGAACCTGTATACCTTGGCTGTCACTGGTGAACATCTGGAAGGGAGGAATTACCTTAGGGAAGGTGGCTATATTTCCCTCAAGCCCATGTGGATGGCTGCTGGGATGCCAGAGTCCCTGGGTATGTCCTGTCCCCCATCCCACAGCCTGTGGCTGGCTCAGCACCCCTTTGGCTAGATCTTAGGGGCTGCTTTGGCCGCCCTCCCCTTGGGTTTCCCCCTTTGTTACTGTCCACCTATTACTTCTCTGCACAAGCCTTAGGTCGATTGTCCAGCTTGTTTGTTTCATGGCCCTCCCCCTCCCCTCCCCCCACCTCTCTAGGAATCTGGCCTGCATCCTTTCCTTGTTTCGTTCACACTCTCTCTGTGCCACTTGCATGCTTTTTGTTGTGCTGACTTGCCTTTCCCCCAAAAGTCCTTTGTGTATTTTCTGAAGTTAGAGGCTGACTCATAAGTGCCTGGGATTCCCTGTGCCCATCACAGATCCTGACCTGTAACAGGTCTATGGGTATTTGCATGAAGGGTGTGATAATCAACAATGACGAGAACAATGCAAGCGCTGTCTAAGCAGTTCCCGCGTGCGTTTACCGGGGTCCTATCTCATCTCACCTTCACAGTAACTGTAAGATGGGGCCCCAGTCCGAATTTGTAATCTGGATAATCTTCTAGAGAATCACAGATGTAAATAAAGAATTTGATGAAACTTCCCTTTTTTCCCTTGGGCAAAATCTCCCATCTTATTTGTTGGCAATACAAGCAAGACGCTGTGAAGGTGTTCAATCTGTAAGAATCATCGCTGAGTGCAGCGCGTGTCCAGCTCTCTGCTCTGCTGTAGCTTGCACATCTTTGCTGCTGGAGGCCAGGGCTACAGCACCCCCGGTGGACCCCAGCACCCCCGGTGCACCCCAGCACTGAGCTGCCCTGCCACCCGGCTACCCCTCTTCTGGGCTGGTACTAAGTCAGGGAACAGCACCATCTGCTGGGACTCTGGCTGAATACCAGGCCAAACTTACCCTCTCCAGAGCACCCTGGAAAGGTCACTTAGGGGGCAGGTGATACCCCCAGGTAGCAGGAAGGTTGTGTTAGAGGGCGGTGTGCAAGGGTAGAGCTGTCCCAAAGCTCCCCAACTCAGAGACCTCAGTCGCAATTGCAAGTCAAAGAATTGGGCAGTGCACGTGTTCTTTTAAGAAACACACTTCCCCTTTCTTTCCGTGAACTTTTAACACACTTTCTCAACCTCTTTATAAAGAAAGAGTAAGAGGTGTGAGATTCTTCCAGAGCCCCAGCTTCAGTGAACGCAGAGCTCACCTTTTGCCTTGCAACAAACAATCATCTTTCTGAGCCACTTGTTTGCTAAGGGTTTTATTAACAGTGGCATCCTTAGTTTACATGTGTGCATGGTAAGTTGCTTCAGTAGTGTCTGATTCCGTGTGACCCCATGGAATGTAGCCCTCTGGGCTCCTCTGTTCACGGGATTTCCCAGGCAAGAATACTGGAGTGGGTTGCCATGCCCTCCTCCAGGGGATCCTCCTGATGCAGGATTGGAACCTTTGTCTCCCCTCTCCTGCATTGGCGGGCAGGTTCTTTATCACTAGTGCCACCTGGGAAGCTCTCCTTTTTTCATATTTCTATCCAAGTCATCTTTTTTTGAAATAAATCTGAGACCATGTTACTCTTTCTGATCACAAAGAGCCCCATGAACACCAGGATTAAATCCTGATTTCTTTCTGTGGCCTTGGGTCCTGTCTGCACCTCCAAGAGCCTCTCCCAGTGGAATCTCCCCAACCTGACCTCTCCTCTCCTGTTCCTCCAAAGGGCTTCACTTCCTTACATGTCAGTCCATTGACCTAGAGTTTTCCTTTTCCTGTGAGCTGTCCCCACCCCTGACACGTGTTCCTTCTGGAACCTGTCATCTTGGGGTCCCCAGCAGGCTACCTTACCCTGAGCATCAGATGTGGTATCGAGTACAGACCAGGAGCAAAGAGATGATGCAATCACCTGGCACCTTCTATCTAAAGAGAAAGCATCCAGGTAAGCATGAGCTGCAAATTCACCAGCCAGCTCCATACTCCTGTATGAAAGAGGGGCTTGGGAGCATGTTCTGACTGAAGACATAGGTTTCAGTGAGTTGAATGAAAAATGTTCAAGTGGTTTCACATGAGGACTTTGGAGGGATCCTCACGTGATGGCTGAAGGCTGACTTCTGGGCCTTCGCTGTGATTTCAAACCACCCTTCCTTGTGTCTGGTTCTTGAACCAGTCTATTTCTCTAAATATCTGTAGGTTATCTTTGAGTGAGAAAACATCTTCTATTCTTCTCTTTTCTATGCAGCCACTCTCTCTTTAGCTGATGATCTACTGTTTATATAACTCTTTGGAGAAAATAATTTTTGGTGGATTTTAAGTTGCTCTGACCATGTATTTGGGCCAACAAAAGAATTTTAGCAGAAGTCTAAAAAAGTATTTCTGTTCCTTTAGATACTTTCAAGAGTGTTTCTCTAGAGCTGGGATAGGCAGGGTTCAGTGTAAAGTGAGTGTATTTGTTACCTTTGGCACAAGTGTCCTGAGCACACGTCTGACATTGCTGTGGGCAGGCAACCTGGCACTGCTGTGGGCGAACAACCAGGTGGGATCAAAGTCCACCTGCTGTGGGCTTTGAACAGGGCACACAGGGCATCTCACCCCACATGGAATTGCCAATGTTCAGGGGAGAACCCGTATTGACCAGGTGTAAATATGTCCTTAGAAGTGTTCCAGGACCTATAGAAGTTTAGGACAGAGGATGCTAAGAGCTTTGGAGAGGGCTGTATCCTTGAGAAGGTGAAGGTGATGCAGGGATGATGGCAGGTACAGGGAACAGGGTGCCAGGCAGAAGGGACCACACTGACAGCGCATAGGAGGAACTGGAAGAGGAGGGAGCCATTCCCGAAGGAAGGTGGACAAGCCTGGACAGAGAGGTAGGCAGTAGCCTGTGTGCCATAGTAAGAGTTTTAAACTCTGGGGAATCATTAAAAGGGTTTATAGACCAATGTCTTTATCAGGTTGAAGCTTCTAAAAGATGATACTGGTTAGAATGAGAAATGGGTGGAGGAGCCAAGAATGGGGCAGGGTCTTGGGTTCTGTGCAGGGGTGGAAGGTGGGGCTGAGGGAGGCTGGTGGCTGCAGTGGGATGCACAGAACAAGGTTCAAAAGTTCTTGAGAGGAGAACAGTCTGAGGTTCTCACTTACCAGTAGGTCCTGGGTGGGGATTGTTAATGATTGCAGGGAAATCCTGACCACACGGAATGATGCCTTTCTTCCTGGATTATCACCAGGCACGCTGACCCAGAGGTTGACATGATCCTATTTGCAGTATTGACCTAGGGGTTCTGAACGACACCTGTGTGCTTGGAAAGGTTCAGAGCATTGAGATCAAAATCTTCTCCCCATTGGTGCAGAAGGCAAGTCCCAGAGCTGAACTGACACAGTACCGAGGACCTGCTGTCCCTCAGGACCACAGCGTGACTTGTGTGTGGGCCCCAGAGAGACCCTCTAGAGGCACTGGAAGAATCAGGGGAGGGGCGTCTGAGGAGAGGAACCCTCAGAAGAGAGGAGATTATGGTGTGTTGGTTGAGATTTCAGCCCTTTTATTTAAGAATCCCCTCTGACATGAACTGGAAGTTCAAAGTGTTAGAGACAGCTTCAGAGTTCTCTGGGGAAAAAAATTAACAAAACCTAAGCACATCCACATATTCTATCTTAGAGATGTGGAGGATCTATCATCCGACGATACATTCTTTGGTTTTGAAGTAAAAGAGCAACCCATCAAATTGGAGTTTCTGAAGGAACTTCATGAGATAAAATCCACACCAAGCATGTCTTCTCCATAGAGAGAGCTGTTGAATTTTAGTCCAGTCAGAATTCACCAGCAATGTCACTGCAGCGGAGGATGGGCTAAGTTCTCCACACATATTTCAAAGGCAAATAATAGAGAAGCTGCTGCTGCTGCTGCTGCGTCACTTCAGTCGTGTCCGACTCTGTGTGACCCCACAGACGGCAGCCCACCAGGCTCCCCCATCCCTGGGATTCTCCAGGCAAGAACACTGGAGTGGGTTGCCATTTCCTTCTCCAATGTGTGAAAGTGAAAAGTGAAAGTGAAGTCGCCCAGTTGTGTCCAACCCTTAGCAACCCCGTGGACTGCAGCCTACCAGGCTCCTCCATCTATGGGATTTTCTAGGCAAGAGTACTGGAGTGGCTTGCCATTGCCTTCTCCGAATCTAGTTTCCACATATCCCGGATCTCATAAAACAAAAAGTACAATTTATAAACATTTTTAACAATTGGTAATCCTGGAAGACTTTTTAAAAAATGAGCTCTTAATCACTGATACCGAAAGAATGCACACAGTATCAATTCAGGGGTCATTAAAGCTCATGCATTTAATGCTGGATCTTTTCTCCCTTTGAACTTTGATGCTTGAGACTTTGGACGGTTTGGGTAAATAAAACTGGGCACAGGATGCGAGCTCGCAACATGGAATTCATTGTGGGCGCCACCAAATACGAACGCCAAGAGAAAACAAATGAGTCTGCCCTCCTGGTGGAGCCATGAGAAATGATCAGTATTTCATTATATGGTGCTCTGAAGACATTTGAATAGCTCATCTGTCCTATTTATGCCAGTTAAAATGAATTCAGCCTATCAGGGCCAAATGCATTTTTAATGTTTCTCGTTACCTTGCAGGGAAGCGGCGGCAGAAAGTCCATCTTGCTCCGGGCCGTATCCTTCATTTCATTATGGGCTGTACATAAACTGTTTATGTGCCGGTGACCTTTCCCTACTGGAAGCAGCATCTGTGTATGTTACCAGAACGAATGCATGGAAGGGCCTCTGGTGGTCACTTTGGCGGGTGTGGGCGCTGCGTGTGTTGCTTGGAAGAACTGCTTGGGAATAGAAGGCAGTGTTTACAATGAGAGATAAATCCTCCCGAATCTTGATGGCTTCTTGCCCATGGCAAAGAGGCAAAAAGCACCAAGTGTGGCAGAAGACACCCACTGTGTGCTGAGAGCAGAGCTGAGCGACTTTTGGACACTTGTTCATACAACCCAGCAGCAGTAGCACCACCAAGATGGAACACGTCCTCGACTTTTCCAAGCGTGTTACATCACCCCCTCCCACTTCCCCTACCAGGCCTCACAGAGGAGGAGATGGGTGTGTATCCACTCTCTCTGACTGCAGGGCCCTCTGACTGGCCATTAGTTTCTTTGAATGACGCTTACTTGCAGAGCAATCATATTCTCTGAGTCATTCCTAAGGGCATGGCAGGGTCTGGAGGACATGCTTCTTCACAGTGAGTTTTGTCTTCATGGGAATGATCCAGAGGACTGGGAGTATGGAGATTAGACTCTGCTGCTTTTAGCTCTGAGCCGGATGGCCAGGGCAGGGTTATCCTCCCATCTCCTCCTCCCCTCGGACAATGCCTGCATCCCCGCTGACCCCCGATGCAGAAATCAGCATCCTCTCATGTCTCCATCCAACAGCACGGATGTCATCCCGTTACTGTTCATGCTCACATTTCTCTGAGAGAGGGCCCTGTGGGTGAATTTGGAGGACTATAGAACTTGGTGTACAGATTGCAGAAAGAGTTATTAACGTCTTTTTTCTACCATGAATGGAAAAGGGCTCTGCAAACACAGGTGGGATACGGAGCAGAAGGGTGACTGTCCTGCAGGGAAATTTGTCTGCATTCCTCTGAGCTGAAATGGTAGATTCAAATGGCCCTGCTGTTTCACCGACATACCTGTGGATGGTTCTATTCCCTACGAGCAGTGGGAAATGAAGGCTGTGCATCTCACGCCATTGTTCCAGGTGGGCCCTTATTTATTTTGGTGGCTGATTATAGTTTGTCAATAGAACGAAGCAATTTGGTAGATCAGACTTAAAATTGTAGCATATCATGCTCCAAATAAATCTCAGACTATTCACCTTTTCAGCAAACATCTGAAAGGCAGTTATTTTAAAGACTAAGGAGCAGCAAAATATTTCTTTAGCATGCAAATAAGGGTGTGATAGCACAGGTGTCACCTTCCATAGAGCATTCGCTGGAACCTTGAAACGTGTGTCACATGATCCTAGATGCTGGCTAGCAAGTAGCACTGCTTCTGGGTATCATTAGAGGAAAGTCATTGTTCGCCAAGGGAGTGGTGAGTGACTTTCCCCATTAAACACGAATTCCCCATCCCCTTTCCCTTATTTCTGGGCAACCACTATTTCACTTTCAGTTTCCATGATTAAAAAAATAATGTTGGCCACACCCCAAAGCATGTGGGATCTTAATTCCTGGACCAGGTCGAACCAGCACCCCCTGCCTTGCAAGTACATGGTCTTAACCCCTGGACCTCCAGTGAAGTCCCTTGGCTTCTGTGATTTTGATGACCATGGATCCTTCCTAGAAGTGGAATCATATCATATAATGTTTGACTCTCTGTGTCTGTTTTATTTTGCTGAGCATAATGTCCTCAGGGTTCATCCATGTAGCAGCAAGTGACAGGCTTTCCCCTTTTCTAAAATGCATTACAAAATTTCTTGATCGTTCATCTGTCGATGGACATTTGTTTTGTTTTGACCTCTGGTTGCTGTGAATAACACTTCTGTGAACAGGGGAGTGTTTGTTTGAATCCCAGCTGTCATTTTCTTTGGATGTAGACCCCGAAGCACAATTGTTGGATTGCATGGTAATTCTGTTTTTAATTTTTGAAGAAAAAAATTAAAATCATTTTTAATTTTACACACTGTTTTCCGTAACGGCCGCGCCATTTCCATCACCATCCACAGTGTACAGAATTCATTCTCTGCATCCTTCCCACACCCACTTCCTGTTCTGGGATGGTGGGCATCCATCATGGGGGTAAGGGGTGTAGTCTGCTTCTTGAAGGAGCTCTTGTTTATTTCACCTGGATAACTCAGATAAGGCCGAGATGCATGGAGGCAGCTATGCCACACAGCTGGAGCTTCCAAGGAAACGTCAGCTTCTAATCATGTGTACAGTGTCCCGGGGTGAGGACACAGATGAAAGCTCTGCCTCTGGCTCAAAGACCCTGGTCCATCCCAGCGGACAGTGGGCAGGGACCATGGCTTGTCTCTCCGACTGGCCAACCAGTAGCTGACTACCACACCTGCCCCAGTCTCCCTCAGTTGGGGCTGTCACTTCTTTCTTCTGGATCAGGGATATTCCTGAGTTCTCTTTTCTGACTAAATATCATACATTCTGAACTTGGTTGTTGTTGCAGCTCAGTTGCTCAGTCATGTCCAGCTGTTTGTGACTCCACAGACTGCAGCACGCCAGGCTTCCCTGTCCTTCACTATCTCCTGGAGTTTGCTCAAACTCCTGTTCATCGAGTCAATGGTGCCAAGCAACCATCTCATCCTCTGTCACCCTCTTCTCCTCCTGCCTTCAATCTTTCCCAGCATCCAGCTCTTTCCAACGAGTTGGCTCTTCACATCAGGTGACCCAAGTATTAGAACTTTGGCATCAGTCCTTCCAATGAATATTCAGGGTTGATTTCCTTTATGTCTCCAGAAAATCATGGCTGCAATGGACACAGCAATCTGAAAAGCAGAGAGGGGAACAGTGGACAGACCACCATGCCACCTGGAGGAGTGAAGCCGTTTTCTGAGATGGTAGATAAACCAGTCTCTGGCTCACAAATAGACCAGCTCATGTTAGGGACATGGTTAAGATAGACTCCTGACCCATCTTCTGGAGTCAGAAGGAGGAGGAACCGAGAACAGAACCTGGCCACAATTACTTGCTTCTCCTTATAAACCAAAACATGGAAAATTCTGGAAAGAGCTTGAGTAATTTCCCCTTTTAATCGTTTCTTTAGAAACACAAACATGTCAGGAGTTGGAGACACCAGGAAAATAAAATCCAGACCTGGGCCAAGGAAATGCCAAGGAAAGAGATGCTTTGGAGGTATGTTTCCTTCTTTTTCCTCCTAGAGTTTCTCCCCAGTTCACATTTCTGTCTTTTTGTGTGTGTGTTCTCTTCATTGTTTCTTTTTTGAACTGAGGGCTTTGAAAAGGACCCAGCAGAGAATGCAGTCATGGTATTGTACACACCATCACAGGGAAATCGTTCTTCGAACCAAACTCTTGTTCTGGTTTATTTTTCTCTGAATATTAACTTGTTGTGCTGTGAATGATTCCTTGACAATTGTAGTTGCAGCTCAAATTCCCGAATGGTTCAAGCATCCACGACCTCACCGGGCAGGTTGAGTCTGCAAGACAGAAGGATTCTGTCTGGACACCTGATCCTCGGACACTCGCACAGCATGTGGCCCCAGGCCTCAGCACTTTGTTGGGTGCGAGTTAGGTTACACAATATTGTGGGCTATGGGGACTTCACTGGTGGTCCAGTGGTTAAGAATCCACCTTCCAATGTAGGGGATGCAGGTTTGATCCCTGGTCAGGGAGCTAAGATCCCACATGTCGCAGAGAAACTACGCCCAACCACCAGGACCACTGAACCCCAGCACCACAGCAATAGAGGTGACCATGTGCTGCCATGAAAGTTCTGCATGCTGCGATGAAGGCCCAATGCAGCCAAGTAAATAAACGATTTTAAAAAATCATGGGCTGCAGTGCCGGGTGAATACCTGGAGCAGGGGATCCTGGGAAGCTCTTGGATTTAAACATGCGATCAGCTATAAGCCCTCCCCTTCACCCATGCTCTTTCTTTCTTTTTTTTAATTTATTTTATTGGAGGCAAATTACCTTACGTTAATATATTGGTTGGTTTTGCCATACATTGACATGAATCCGCCCCGGGTGTACATGTGTTCCCTTTCTTGAACCCTCCTCCCACCTCCCTCTTCCCCATATCCTCCCTCCATGTCATCCCCGTGCACCAGCCCCAAGCATCATGTATCATGCGTTGAACCTGGACTGGTCACTTATGATAATATACATGCTACAATGCCGTTCTCCCCAATCATCCCACCTTCACCCTCTCCCACAGAGTCCCAAAGACTGTTCTATATGCCTATGTCTCTTTTGCAGTCTCGTATACAGGGTTCAGGTTACCATCTTTCTAAATTCCATATATATGCGTTAGTATACTGTATTGATGTTTTCTTTCTGGCTTACTTCACTCTGTATAATTGGCTCCAATTTCATCCACCTCATTAAAACTGATTCAAATTCATTCTTTTTGATGGCTGAAAAATACTCCATTGTGTATATGTACCAAAGCTTTCTTATCCATTCATCTGCAGATGGACATCTAGGTTGCTTCCATGTCCTGGCTATTATAAACAGTGTTGCAATGAACATTGGAGTACATGTGTCTCTTTCAATTCTGGTTTCTTTGGTGTGTATGCCCAGGAGTGCGATTGCTGGATTATATGGCAGTTCTATTTCCAGTTTTTTGAGGAATCTCCACACTGTTCTCCATAGTGGCTGTACTAGTTTGCATTCCCACCAACAGTGTAAGAGGGTTCCCTTTTCTCCACACCCTCCCCAGCATTTATTGCGTGTAGACTTTTGGATAGCAGCCATTCTGACTGGTGTGAAATGGTATCTCATTGTGGTTTTGATTTGCATTTCTCTGATTATGAGGGATGTTGAGCATTTTTTCATGTGTTTGTTAGCCATCTTTATGTCTTTCTTTTATGTCTTGCATTTACATCTGACAGCCAGGACACTGATGTTCCTTATAAAAAAGGAAAATGGCCATCCCCATGCGTAAGGTAGCAGGTGTCTAGAAACTCCATCCCGTCCCCTGCACACATGGCTGGTTTCAAGCCATGTAGGGAATAAGTGTCGCTGCAGACACATTTCCCTCTGCAGTCACCACTTTCATCTCCTCGGGGTACAATGTATTGGGACGGGCCCAGGGATGTGCCAACTGCTGCTGACATCGAGGCTTGCTGTTCGCCAGTGTTCTGAGCCTCTGACATCTTCTCACACAACTTAAAGGAGGAACATTGTTTCTGCTCTCCTTGGGTGGGTCCCAGGAAGACCCAAATAAGCAAATAAATTGTTTATTTATTTGGCTGTGTTGGGCCTTAGTTATGGCTTTCAGGATTTTCACTGCAGCATGCGGGCATCTCCATGGTTGTGGTACTGAGGCTCAGTAATCCTCATGTGTGGGCTTAGTTTCTCCGTACAAAAAATAGAAGCACCTCTCTCCTAGAAGGAGTGAAGGCCCTGCCTGGTGGGGCAGAGGGCACCGGGTTCTATTTTACTTCTTTACAATGCTTTGCCAGGGAGGATCCTCTGCCTCCTTGGTTATTTCCCCATCTCTGTTTTCCAAGTTAGCCTGACTTGATGGGCAACCCCTCTGTGGTCCTTGGGGTTTGCAAATGCAGTGGCCTCTGGCTGTATGGGTCCCCAGGGACATTTCTGCTCCCCCAGGGGAGCAGCCACCTCTTCATAGGCACTGATTTCACATTCATGTCAAAGCACAGGGCAAATGTGGGGCGAGTCTTAAGGTCACTCACTAGCTTTGGCTGCACAGAAAGGATCCATACTAATTGGCAGACAAAGCCATGGTAGGCAGTGTGCAGCAAACAGTGAGCTCGAGGGTATCCTTGAATCCATGGGGCAGGGACTCCAGGGGACCAGACAGGAGACAGGATTGTGGGGGATCATGTGTGTCCCTGTTGGTGATGCTCCCCTGCCTACCCCCTCCTCTCCTGACTCACAGGGAACTAAAGTCTTGACATGAGCCTCTCCTGGGACTCCCCTGCCTGCTTTCTGGACCTCCACCTTTGCTGTTTCACCTTCCCAGTGTCCAGACACAAAGGTGCGCCAGGGAGTTGCTGTGTCCTCTCCAGGGAGGACTGTGATCTCTGTGAAGCCTCAGAAGCTCCAATCTTGCTCCACTCAACAAAGTCTGTATAGACCAGTGGTTTCCACATTGCAGGGTGAGCATGAAAACCCTGGGGATCTTGTCAAAATGCAGATTTTGACATGACAGGTGTAGGGGCCCTCCCCAACCCCAAGGTTCTGCGTTTCTTATTAGGGGTGCAGAGGCTGCTGTCATCACCTGTGCAGAGTCCACCAGCTCAAGTAAGCACACAACACGCCTCCTGACAGACCATCCCCACCCCTGTAGGTGTCCCTTTCCTCCCAGCCACTCACTGGAAGCATCACCTACACAGCAGGAAGAAGATGTTTCCTGTACTGGGGACGATGTTGGTCATGAAGAATCACAGTCAACAAGACAGAACTACTTTGGGTACCAGGTGTGTTGTTGCTATGAACGATTCCAAGTGGGCAGGCTACGAGTGCCCCTTTTTATAGATGTGGAAACTGAGGCTTGGATTAGTTAATTATCTGCCAAGCTCATGGCTGAGCTAGCCTTTGGGTTGGGTATCTCTGTCTGTATTGTCTCAATGAATGTGATGAAACATGGTCAGACTTCTGCCATGGGGAAGATGGAGTAGGTGGACTGCCTCCATCTCTCTGCTAAGTTTAGTGAAAACCCACCAACAGTGTAGGAGGGTTCCCTTGTCTCTGCATCTTCACCAGCACCTGCTATTTCCTGTCTTTTTGAAAACAGTCACTCAAACAGGTGTGAAGCGATATTGCCTTGTGGTTTTAATTTCATTTCTCTGATAATAAAGATGTGGAGCATCTTTTCATCTGCCTGTTGTTCATCTGTATGTCTTCCTTGAGAAAAAATCTATTGAGCTATTTTGCCCGTGTTTTAATTGGGTTTGTGTTGTTGCTGTTGAGTTGTACGACTTCTTTATATATTTGGGATAGTAACCCATTATCTGGAGAAGGAAATGGCAACCCACTCCAGTGTTCTTGCCTGGAGAATCCCAGGGACGGGGGAGCCTGGTTGGGCTTCCGTCTATGGGGTCACACAGAGTCGGACACGACTGAAGTGACTTAGCAGCAGCAGCAACCCATTATCAGATATGATTTGCAAATAGCTTCTCCCATTTGATACACAATCTTTTCATTTTGTTGATGGTTTCCTTCACAGTGCAGAAGTTTTTTTTTTTTTTTTTAATTTGATGTAGTCCCATGTGTTTCTATGTTTATGTTTAAAATCTTCCAAAACTAATGAATGAATTCACTGTGGTTGCAGGATACATGATAAACATAAAAATTAATTTTATTTAATTTTAATTCTGTACCAAATACAGAACACAAGACTAAAAATGCACACATAGATATCAAATTAAACTACAACACTACTTGCAATTGTTGAAATAGTTAGGTATAAATGTAACAATATATGCCTATGACTTGTGTGCTGAAAAACTTTAAGTGCTGTAGCTGTTGCACTCTTAGGCATTTATGCCAGAGAAATAAAAACTTGTATTTGAACAAATCCTGTGTGTTAATGTTCATAATAGCTTTGTTCATAATAGCTTTATTCATAATAGTAAAAAATTGGGGAAAACTCACATGTGTGTTAATGAGTAAAAAGTGCATCCATGTAATATTATTTGACAAAAAAAACGAACTATTAATACTAAACATAATAGTAGATGAAACTTCAGAGAACTATGATGAATGGAGAAAGATCCCAAAAGTTCACCTTTTAAACAATTCCATGTATATAAGCTTCTTGAAATGACAAAAATTTATAGAAATGGAGGACAGATTAGTCATTGCCAGTCACGGAGAAGAAGTTAGGGGTAGCCTGGAAGATGGTGTGGATCTTAACAAAAAACATGAGGTTTCTGAGGGTCACAAAAATGTTCTGTATTGTGATGGTACCAACATTGGAGCCCTGCAAGGAGACTTACCACAAATTTGCATGATGCGACCACTGTGGAAAACTGGGCAAAAAGAACAGGCACTCTTTCTGTGTTTTCTTAAATCTGCATGTGTCTCGGACTTCCCCGGTTGTCCAGTGGTTAAGAATTCACCTACCAGTGCATGGGACATGGTTTGATCCTTGGTCCAGGAAGATCCCACATGCCAAGAAGCAACTAAGCTCATGTGCCACAAGTACTGAGCCCTAGCGCTCGAGTCCAGGAGTGGCAACTACTGAAGCCTAAATGTTAGAACCTGTGCTCAACAACAAGAGAAGCCACCGTAGTGTGAAAACTGCACACTGCAATGAGAGGCCCCCGCTTGCTGCAACCAGAGAAAGCCAGCACGTGACACAGAAAGACCCAGTACAGCCAAAACTAAAATCAAAATAAATAAACTGATAAGTTAAAAGAACTGCATGTGACTCTACAGCCACATCGAAATAAAATATTTAACTATTTAAACACTCACTGATAACACCCGAACTAACACATCAGTGTAAATTAAATTAACTACCCTTCAATTTTAAAGAGTTACTGATATAAGGATTCTTTACACAGCTGACATGAAAGCATTTGTGAACCTCAACCTCCCTGAGACTAAGTGTAGGCGGAGGGCTGTCAGTAACAGAATCCAAAAAGAAATCTAATTTGGTTTTGCACATGTGACCAATCAATATTTGAAATCTGCACAACTGGCTGGTCTAAAATAAATACGT
The DNA here is from genome assembly GCF_049115385.1 of Moschus berezovskii. Lineage (NCBI taxonomy): Eukaryota > Metazoa > Chordata > Mammalia > Artiodactyla > Moschidae > Moschus > Moschus berezovskii. The sequence goes on along the minus strand of NC_142474.1, from coordinate 28,444,605 downwards.
CTTCAGTGAACTGGAGAATGCAAATTCTGTTTTTGAAATTGTTCTGGGACTGACAAAGAGAATAAAAGGAAAAGGAAATTCAAGAAAGTGGAAAAAGCTATCTACTAAAATGAGTATAAAAGTCAAGGAAAACAGATCTTATGGAAAGAGGCCTTCCGGAAGGAGTTGACCCAGATATATTTGATAGAAATGAGTAAATATAAATTGTCTTAAAACATAGTTCTTCGTATCATCCATATCAAAGTTCTCTCCTTTATGGTGAAAATGGTGATGGGTCTTCTGAGACAAAGCTTCTCTATTTTATTAACTAAGACATTTTGGTGTTTAAATATTTTAGGGAAGAAAGTCAGTTTTCTCTAATTGGTCAAGGAGGGACTTTTGTAATAACCATATCAAGGATTTACTCTGCCTGAGAGCTCTTCCGAGGCTCCATCAGTCCACGGCACATGGCCTGCCCTCATGGGGTTCATGTTCCATGAGGCAACTTGCCTCATTTCATTTTTGTAGTAAGGAGCTGTTTTAACTATTTTTATTTTACAGTTTAGTGGTTCTCAGCTGGGGGTGACTTTGGCCTCCTGGGGACACGTTGACATGTCTGGACATATTTTTGGTGGTCCCAATTACAGAGATGCTACCAGTATCTAGTGGGAGGAGACAAGTGATACTGCCGTCCCCTCCTCCCCACACAGGACAACGCCACTACAGGAAATTATCCCAGTGTCAACTGTGCAACCATCGGGAAGCTGTTACGACCGAAAAAACAACTGCTGAGCAGTCAGTTCACTCTGGCTCTTGGCCAGAGGAGATCAGCCTGTTGGCAGCATGGCAGAGAGTCGAACTCAGGTCTGAGCAGCTGCTCTGAAAAACAGCAACTTTGCTGACTCTGCGTGAAAACCTTGAACAGTCGGCTGCTTGGAAGCATCTGATTTGGGGGGTGGGGGTTCCAACTGTCATCACTGTGGGGACCAAAAGTCAAGAGCCTTGAGCTGAAGACCTGGGGGAGTTCTCGCATAATTCCATGCTGTTTACATTTTTCCAGACCTCTCCCCAGACTCCTGCCTTGGCTTCTGCTGGCCATTGACTCCTCCCTGTTGTCTTTAAGTGTGGTTTGGGCTCTGCAAGGTCTCAAGCAACAAAAGTGAGGTTGACTTCACTCTGCCCAGAGATGGCATAACTCCCCTACAATCTATGGTATTTCTCTTCCCCCTCAACTCAACTCCTTCATCCCATATTTTTTTCTCTTAGTTTGAGCAAAAAGATAATACAGGGGAAAAAAATATGAGACCAAGAGAACATATTTAAAACTAATCTAACCATAAAAATCAGAGGTCACCACCACCTCCTTTCAGAGCAAACAGCACTTTATTACTTTCATCTGTGTTGGCTATTGAACCTTAAATTAGTTCAAAGGAAACAGGGTGCTTTGCTGTTTCTTTCTCTCTTGCTTAAACAAATAGTAGCATTCTCAGAAGAGAACATGCGCTACAGCGAATTATGTTATTTTCAATAAGTTCCAACAGTGCTGCTATAGTAACTGTCTTAACCATGATTAATGTAGGAAACATTAAGAAGCCATGTTATTATTATTCTAAATTAGGTTTTGCTTGAATTAATTTTTATGCATGGTTACTAAGATGTAAAAGAGTTTCTGAGTTGCTAATTGTAATATTCCTTCTTTGGAGATAAGATGAGATTGGTAACGCAATGGCACCCGCTGAATGATTTTTAGTTTGACTATTTGCCTACAGGCCAACATGTTATTTAGTCAGTAGCCTGCTAAGGAACTGTATCTTGACACCCATGGAGGTTTGAGTTCAAGAGTTTCTTTTAGTGTTGCCCACCCGCTTCAAGGTTGCAGAAGAAGAACAATGGTAGTTACTATCTCATCATTTTCACAGTGTGGGGGGCGGGGAGGGAGGGAGGGAGGCAGCCCCTGTCTGAGCCAATGGTATCCTTACCTTTCTCTTTTCAAATCTGCTTTTTATCAGTGATAATGGGAATAATAAAAATAAGAATGTATGACTTATAATTCTTATTTTACTAATAACTGCTAACTATGGCTATATTATTTTCTATGTCACTTGTTTCACTGAGCCTGTGATATAATGCTGAACTGACAGTTCCATATGAGATCAATAATTGTAATAATGTGACTCTGGGTATGGGAAAAAGCAACAAGAGGAAATATTTTTCTGGACCAGGAAGCTAGTAAGACAGTGGTCCAGAGACTTTTGCTACTTGCAAGGCCTGGTCCAATTTTAGCACACTAAGTGGCCCATCACTTCCCTAGACCTGGGAATGAACCTTCCCAGCACTGCGGGACACAATGGCCATGAAATGGTGTCACATGGTCAGATATGTGGCTATGAAGGGACCCGGCTGACTGGAAGTTGGTACTTGCCAGGTGCCTCTACAAGGATTACATCATGACCATTGCAAGCTGCTGACCTTCAACACCCCGTGAAAGAAGTTCAGGGTGAAAATCAGGAATGAGGCACTCTGTGCTCTGAAAAAAAAAAACAAAAAAACTGGCAGAACAGGCCTTCAGATAGTTAGATCTTTTCAGAAAAAGGTTTTATGAGTTCCAATTCTTTCATCTTCTCATACCTAGAAAAACACTGACGTCATTAATGGTGAAATCTGCTTTGGCTATTAAAAAAAAAAAAAATTTTTTTTTTTTTTTTTTTTACAATTAAAAGTCAAAATAGAGTAGCTATGGTTCAGACATCCTGGGAAATAACTATTTCCCAGATATCCTGAAAAATGATATTATGGGTGTGATTTCAGAATAGACGCTGTGACCTAATGTAGAACTTAATGCTCCTGTAATGCATTTTTGCTTCTGTACTTTGCTTGCTGCCTGTAAAACCAAAGTTACTCCATTTTAAGATAAGGTTGTTTTTAAGTAAAGAGTCCTAAACTTGTTTTTGAAAAAATAAAAAAAATAAAAATAAATAAATCAGACAGGGAAAAAAAATAAAAACACAGGCAAATAAACCTATATTTTCTATCAAAAAAATAACAAAATCTATCTAGAAAGTAAAAAGAAAATAAATAAATAAAGATTCACAAGGAGGGAAAAAAAAAAAGAATGTAAGATGCACCAATTAAGCAATGACCATATGCCAGGTATATATCAAGTGCTGTTCATTCATCCATTTATTTCACAAACAATGGTGGAGTGTCTGCCATATGCAAGACGTGGTGGGCACTGCTGAGGGACTGAAGGATGCTCTCTCTGTCCTTCTGGAACCTACACTTTAGGGAGACAGACGAGGGGTATCTGGGAATAAGTGGGACTTGGGGAAAGTGGGTGGAGGCAAGTCAGAGAGAGTGGGGATATGTGATCAGATATTGCAGAACCTCCTATGACATTCAGGGGAACTTAGTTTTTCCTGTGGAGAGTAGAAACCAACTCATGGGGCTTCCCAGGTGGTGCTAATAGTAAAGAATCTTCCGTCCAATTCAGGAGATGTAAGAGACACAGGTTGGATCCCTAGGTCAGGAAGATCACCTAGAGGAGGGCATGGAAACCCACTCCAGTGTTCTTGCCTGGAGAATCCCATGGACAGAGGGGCCTGGAGGGCTATAATCCATAGAGTCAGAAAGAGTCAGACATGACTGAAGCTTCTTAGTATATATATACAACATAGCATGAGATAAAAACCAGCTCCATCTGAAGAACGAACAACAGGTTTTCAGTTGATTCACAAAAGATAAATCTCAATCACCCAAGTACACAAGGAGGACATCACATTATTCAGTGAGTAGCTACATGCAAAATAAAATGAGGTTGCACTGCTTGAGCTGGGGAGGAATTTTAAATCTGGCGATACCGTGTTGTCAAAGATGTGGGGAATGTTAACATCACCAGGAACTATGAGGCAAATACCCTGACAATCAGCCAACCATTACTTAGTCAAACAGATCATAGGAATATGCTCAGAACCAGCCATGCCTTCCGTGGTTCTGTTTGTTGATGCAACCCTCACACAGGTTCCCAGCGGGACACACACAGGAGCGGGAAGGGAAAATGTGGTGGGTGCATGCCCTCACCTTTAAGGAGGAGATGCATGTCCTGTTGAATGGATAGATCTGTAAATATGCAGATAAGTAACGCAAGAAAGGGAGAGCTGACAAAATGCCAATGTGCATTCTCCAAGAATACACACAGCAAACCTGCATGTGAAATGAAGGTGGTGTTACCCTTGTTGGGGACGGGATGGAAGCCATGGGGCAGGAGGAAGGCAGGCTTATATTATACTGACAAGAAGCACCAGGCTCTCTGGCTGATGGTGTGTTTCACACAAAATATTTGGAGAATTTTCTTTTACTTTAAGATTCTACTTGGCCAAAGAAGTTACTAATCTAGGACTTTAGTCATCTGAAAACTTGAAACTAGAATGCGAACTCCCAAAGAGCAGGACCATGGCTGGCTGGGGAGGAGTTTAGTCACTTCAGTCGTGTCCAGCTCTTTGCGTCTTATGGACTGTAGACCACCAGGCTTTTCTGTCCATGGGATTCTCCAGGTAAGAATAGTGTGTTGCTGTGCCCTCCTCCAGAGGGTCTTCCCAACCCAGGGGTTGAACCCACATCTCCTGTGTCTCCTTCGTTGCAGGTGGATTCTTTACCCACTGAGCCATTAGGGAATTATAAGATGCACAAAACTGCTTAGGAAATAGAAGTTACTGGGTCAGCAATATAAAAGACTAATTAATATAAATGAATACAAAGTCAATATTTTTTCTAATGGATATTCCTTCAAGCTCCATTATGCTCTTCTAAGCATTTCTCGCCATTGGTCTTTATTACGAGCACATGTGTTGGCTTCCCTGCCACAAACCACACTCTGTCCTTGGGGTGTTCTCACTTCCCCACCCATCGACTTGGATCATATCTGCACACCCTTAGTTCTTGATTTGACTGTCACTTCTTCAAGGAAGACCTCCTGACCTCCAAATGAGGGCAAGATCCCTGCTAAGCATCTCTCTCTCTCTCTCATTTGGCATTCTTTTGCTGTGACCTATCACGATGACAATTATATAATTATTGTCTAACTATTTTTTAATGACTGTCTCTCCTGTTGGAGCCCCCAAGCCCAGATATTTGTTCTGATGTCATGGACTACCTTGGACCCCCTTGGACCAGACATCTAATATATAATTTATAAATTTTATTGCTGGAATAATGAGTTGTTGGAATAAAGGAAAAATGAGAATTAGATAAATTTTCTTCTTTTGAACAGCTTAAGTTAAAGGCTTTGAAAGGGCAGAGAGTTGAAGCTGTAGTGCTAACTCACCTCTCCACGGACTTCAATTCTCAGCCCAGCCCTTGACCTTTATTAGCATGTTCAAGGGGCAACTTATTAATGGGGTCTCTGAGTTAACACAGATAAAAAGTGCTTTTCTCCCCCAAAGTTTCCCAACATCTAGATGAAGAGGGCAGGAAAGCTTCACTTTCAGATCTTAGGGCCTATTTTCTCCTCAAAACTCATCAGATATTTTTTACCATAAACCTTCTTTTAAACAATTTGGTAAACAAAGGTTTAGACTCTAAGAAAAAAGAACCTGAGATATTTATTCCTAATTGACTGGCGGCTTTCTAGTGTTGGCCGTGGACTGGTGATTTAAATTGTGGGTGGTGCATGTGTACTTGTCTAGTGTCCCAGGAAAATATTTGGTCTCCAGAGTATGGCCAGTTCTAAGGCTTTCTGTGGGGTTTGGCGGTCTAAGCCCAGGGGGTTTAGGGAGAAGGCACAGGGGTGGGTGAAGCTTAATCTGGCTCTAGATTTGAGGAGGTCTGCTGTTTCTGGCTTCCCTCTTTCCATCCTAAGCTTTGAAGTGGGAGACAAGACGCCAGGCAGGATCCTTTGTTCATTACTGCCTTATTTGTGTCTGTTGGTTAATTGCTTTTTATTATCTGTTGAATGGAATAATTTTGTGCACAATCCACTGAATTCTGCTTTTTATTAACATTTTATTTACAAATGTTTTGTACTGAATGGGTTTTATGAGTGACTGTGTGTGTGTGTGTGTGTGTGTGTGTGTGTGCGCGCGCGCCTGCATAGCTTTATCTAGTAGCAACTGATCCATTGCCAACAATTAAATCTCCAAAATTCAGGGATTGGGGATATATATTTTTCCACTCCAAAACCCAGTGACCTTCTTTACCCTTCCAGATTCACTACGTTTTCTTATAATATCGGCTTTTACATGTCCTTGGGGCAATTTTGTCACTTTGAAAAGATATTTTAAACTGAGTGATATTTTGGCAGTACACAGGCAATGTCTTACATGTTAAGTGTGTGTCCTTGCTTTAATGCATGTCATAGTGAGATCTTGGAGGGATGCCTAGCAACCTTCCCTGAAGACATATGCAGGGGACACTATTTTCCTTCACTCTCCTAGGTACATAGGATCTGGGTATGAGGATCCTTCAAGAAAGACAGAGCCAGCTAATGGTTGTTTTACACTGTTTCCATTAAAAATTCAGCTCTCGCCCAATTGCATTTATCAAATTTTCTTTATCACTTTTAACCCTGGAAGCAGATCCCTAGCCTATTGATGGTATAGATCTTGGGATGTTTAAATAACTCTATATTACATTGTAAAGCCCCAACTTAGGGGGAAAAGAGTTTCACAGGGTAAACTCACCCTATAGCCACTCTCCAGGTGTTTAAATTTAAAGTTCTCCAAGAAGTGCAAATAACGGCTACCTGAGGATTCGGAGGAGTAACCTACAGCCAGCATGTGTGGATGGCAAGTCAAAGGTGAGAAGGGACCGATGCAGAGGTGAGTTTTCTGTTGTTTTTTCTCCTGATTGGTTTCCCAGCATTGACTTCAGGATGGCCTCAGCTGCTACTCTGCATAGCAGTGGGCACACGTTGAGCACCCAAAACTGGAAAAGAACCCCCATCGTTATGGTCAGAGTTTCAGGAAAATGGGCCCCAGCAGGCCAGGGAGTGAGAGACAAATTCATCTTTTTTCTTTTTCTATTCTTTCTCTCCTAGCCCTGCCTCAAGCCCTGCTACAACTTTGGAGCTGTGTGTTGGCAACGAGGGAAATTCAAACGCTGAAAAACCCCTTAGTCCTCACAGAGAGCTGGGAAAAGGATCCCCAAGAGGATAGAGAGAGCAGGAGGAGAAGAGGCTTTGAAAAGGGTCTCCCAGGTTCTGGATAAACCAACACAAGTCTCTGGCTTCCCCTCCAACAGCACAAGTACAGCAAACACCAGAGGTTTCATGCAAAGAACTTAACTACAATATGCGCTACCTCAAGTTGCAGGTGGTCCTGGGGGTGCATGCAAGAAGCAGAACCAAAATTTCACAGTGAGGTTTTGAAAAATAAACTCACATAGCATCCACCTCTTACAGAACTTACACTACATGGCAGAACTTGTAGTCTGAGCCTAACTGAGTTGATTACTTGGCAAAATGATACAAACCACGATAAACCTTACTCAGAGGATTGTAACAGGATTCAGAGCATAATGTCCAAAATGTTCAAAATGCAATTCATAACAGCCTAATATACAAATCCAAGAGAAACATGACCAATTGTCAAGCAAAATACTACCAGTTATAGTCAGAAATGACCAGATAAAGATATTAAAGCAATTAGTTGAACTATATTCCATCAAGTAAATACAAACACACTTTAAATAAACAGAAATACAAATTTCTCAGAAAGGAATGAGTGGTGTTAAAAAAGAATCAAATGAAAATTTTAGAGGTAAGCAGTGAATTTAATTTGAAGTTAAATTCACTAGATGAACACAATATTAAAATGCAAATACAAAGAGAACTATTGGATTTGAGGCTAAACCAAGAAAAAAAAAATCCAATCTGAAGAACCTAGAAAAAAACTTAATAAAAATGAACAGTATCTACTGGATGATATCAAAATTCTAAATTTTTGTCTGTTATCAAAAGGAAAGGAGAGATTATTGCAGGAAAAATTAAATAAATGATAGATAAAGATATCTTAAATTTGGTGAAAGCCAAATGTATAGATTAAAAAATTAAAAATAATAATAAACTTAAAAAAAAACCCAAACCCCCAAAACCAAAACCTAACAGACATACCTTAAAGTACTGAAAAGTAAAGAGAAAGAAAGAAACATTGAGAAAACAGTTTGAGGATGAGGATTCTTCATCAGAAATCATGGACGTCATCTTTTCACTCACTTGAGTCACTCAGTCGTGTCCGACTCTTTGTGACCCCACAGAGCGCAACACGCCAGTCCTCCTTGTCCAACACCGACTCCCGGAGTCCACCCAAACTCATGTCCATTGAGTCAGTGATGCCATCCAACCATCTCATCCTCTGTCGTCCCCTTCTCGTCCTGCCCTCAATCTTTCCCAGCAGCAGGGTCTTTTCAAATAAGTCAGCTCTTACCATCAGGTGGCCAAAGTATTGGAGTTTCAGCTTCAACATTAGTCCTTCCAATGAACAGCCAACACTGATCTCCTTTAGGATGGATTGGTTGGATCTTCTTGAAGTCCAAGGGACTCTCAAGAGTCTTCTCCAGCATCACAGTTCAAAAGCATCAATTCTTCGATACTCAACTTTCTTTACAGTCCAACTCTCACCTCCTTGCATGACTACTGGAAAAACCATAGCCTTGACTAGACAGACCTTTGTTAGCAAAATAATATCTCTGCTTTTTAATATGCTGTCTAGGTTGGTCATAACTTTCCTTCCAAGGAGTAAGCGTCTTTTAATTTCATGGCTGCAGTAACCATCTGCAGTGATTTTGGAGACCCCAAAAATAGTCAGCTATGGTTTCCACTGTTTCCCCATCTATTTACCATGAAGTGATGGAACCGGATGCCATGACTTTGTTTTCTGAATGTTGAGTTTCCAGCCAACTTTTTCACCCTCCTCTTTCACTTTCATCAACAGGCTCTTTAGTTCTCCACTTTCTGCCATAAGGGTAATATCATCTGCCTATCTGAGGTTATTGATATTTCTCCTGGCAATCTTGATTCCAGCTTGTGCTTCATCCAGCCCAACATTTCTCATGATGTACTCTGCATATAAGTTAAATAAGCAGGGTGACAATATACAGCCTTGATGCCTTCCTTTCCCTATTTGGAACCGGTCTGTTGTTCCATGTCCAGTTCTAACTCTTGCTTCTTGACCTGCATGTAAGTTTCTCAAGAGGCAGGTCAGGTGGTCTGGGATTCCCATCTCTTGAAGTATTTTCCACAGTTTATTGTGATCCACAGAGTCAAAGGCTTTGGCATAGTCAGTAAAGCAGAAATAGATGTTTTTCTGGAACTCTCTTGCTTTTTGATGCTCCAGCGGATGTTGGCAATTTAATCTCTGGATCCTCTACCTTTTCTAAAATGAGCTTGAACATCTGGAAGTTTATGGTTCATGTATTGCTGAAGCCTGGCTTGGAGAATTTTGAGCATTACTTTGCTAGCCTGTGGGATGAGTGCAATTGTGTGGTAGTTTGAGCATTCTTTGGCATTGCCTTTCTTTGGAATTGGAATGAAAACTGACCTTTTCCAGTCTTGTGGGCACTGCTGAGTTTTCCAAATTTGCTGGCATACTGAGTGAAGCACTTTCATAGCATCCTCTTTTAGGATTTGAAATAGCTCAACTGGAATTCCATCACCTCCACTAAGTTTGTTTACAGTGATGTTTCCTAAGGTCCACTTGACTTCACATTCCAGGATGTCTGGCACTAGGTGCGTGATCACACCATCATGATTACCTGAGTCAAGAAGATATTTTTTGTACAGTTCTTCTGTGTATTCTTGCCACCTCTCCTTAATATCTTCTGCTTCTGTTAGGTCCATACTATTTATGTCCTTTATTGAGCCCATCTCTGCATGAAATGTTCCCTTGGTATCTCTAATTTTCTTGAAGAAATCTCTTGTCTTTCCCATTCTATTATTTTCCTCTATTTCTTTGCACTGATCACTGAGGAAGGCTTTCTTATCTCTCCTTGCTGTTCTTTGGAACTCTGCATTCAAATGGGTATATCTTTCCTTTTCTCCTTTGCCTTTCACTTCTCTTCTTTTCACAGCTATTTGTAAGGCCTCCTCAGACAGCCATTTTGCTTTTTTGCATTTCGTTTTCTTGGGGATGGTCTTGATCCCTGTCCTAAACCTCCATCCATAGTTCATCAGGCACTCTGTCTATCAGATCTAGTCCCTTAAATCTATTTCTCACTTCCACTGTATAATCATAAGGGATTTTACCTGAATGGTCTAGTGGTTTTCCCCACTTTCTTTAAGTCTGAATTTGCCAATAAGGAGTTCATGATCTGATCCACAGTCAGCTCCCAGTCTTGTTTCTGCTGATTGTATAGAGCTTCTTCATCTTTGGCTGCAAAGAATATAATCAATCTGATTTCAGTGTTGGCCATCTGGTGACATCCATGTGTAGAGTCTTCTCTTGTGTTGCTTGAAGAGGGTATTTGCTATGACCAGCGCGTTCTCTTGGCAAAACTCTATTAGGCTTTGCCCTGCTTCATTCTGTACTCCAAGGCCAAATTTGCCTGTTACTCCAGATATTTCTTGACTTTCTACTTTTGCATTACAGTCCCTTATAATGAAAAGGACATCTTTTTGGGGTGTTAGTTCTAAAAGGTCTTGTAGGTCTTCATCAACTTCAGCTTCTTCAGCATTACTGGTCAGGGTATTGACTTGGATTACTGTGATATTGAGTGGTTTGCCTTGGAAACGAACAGAGATCATTCTGTTGTTTTTGAGATTGCATCCAAGTACTGCATTTGGGACTCTTTTGTTGACTACGATGGTTACTCTATTTCTTCTAAGGGATTCCTGTCCACAGTAGTAGATGTAATGATCATTTGAGTTAAATTCACCCATTCCAGTCCATTTTAGTTCGTTGATTCCTAGAATGTCGATGTTCACTCTTGCCATTTCCTGTTTGACCACATCCAAGTTGCTTTGATTTATGGACCTAACATCCCAGGTTCCTATGCAATATTGCTCTTTACAGCATCAGACCTTGCTTCTATCACCATTCACATCCACAACTGGGTGTTGTTTTTGCTTTGGCTCCATCCTTTCATTCTTTCTGGAGTTACTTCTCCACTGATCTCCAGTAGCGTATTGGGCACCTACTGACCTGGTGATTTCATCTTTCAGTGTCCTATCTTTTTGCCTTTTCATACTGTTCATGGGGTTCTCAAGGCAAGCATACTGAAGTGGTTTGCCATTCCCTTTTACAGCGGACCACATTTTGTCAGAACTCTCCACCATGACCTGTCCATCTTGGGTGGCCCCACACGGCATGGCTTGGTTTCATTGCTTTAGACAAGGCTCTGGTCCACGTGATCAGATGGGTTAGTTTTCTGTGACTGTGGTTTCAGTCTGTCTGCCCTCTGATGCCCTCTTTCAGTGCCTACTGTATTCCTGGAGTTTCTCTTACCTTGGACATGGGGTATCTCCTCACAACTGCTCCAGAAAAGTGCAGCTGCTGTTCCTTACTTTGGACGTGGGGGTATCTCCTCTTGGCTGCCGCTCCTGACCTTGGACGTGTGGTATCTTCTCTCGGCTGCTCCAGCGCTGCATAGCCACCGCTTGCCTTCATCAGAAATCATGGAGGTCATCTTTAAAACCCCAAAATAAAGCAATTTTCTCCCCAGACATTACGCTTAATGATTAGAAACTAGAAACACTTCCGATTAGGAACGAGACAAGGACATCCACTCTCACCACTATGATCCAAAAAGTTTCCCATCCTGGCCAGTGCAGTGAGAGGAGGAAAGGAAAGAGAATATGTGCAAATTGGGAAGGAAGACGTAAAACTGTGTTTGCTCATAAATGCCGAGACTGTCTGTGTGAAAAGCCTTTTCAAACCACCCTCTCCCCAAACCCTGGAATTAGTAATGGTGAATGGAAAGGTCATAGGATGTGAGATTAAATTAAAATATGAAAGTCAAATATGTAACCCAATCTCATCATCAGAAGGGGTTTTTCCTGATAGCTCAGTTTGTAAAGAATCTGCTTGCAATGCAGAAAATCCTGGTTCAATTCCTGGGTTGGAAAGATCTGCTGGAGAAGGGATAGGCTACCCACCCCAGTGTTCTTGGACTTCCCTTGTGGCTCAGCTGGTAAGGAATGCGCCTGCAATGCAGGAGACCTGGGATCAATCCCTGGGTTGGGAAGAAACCCTGGAGAAGGGAAAGGCTACCTACTCAAGTATTCTGGCCTGGAGAACTCCATGGACTATATAGTCCATGGGGTCACAAAGAGTCGGACATGACTGAGTGACTTTCACATCATGAGAAAACATCAGATGAACCTAATTTGGCGTACAAAATAAGGAAATCCTGAGAAGTTATCACAGAGGTGAATTAAGCATACATGGTGAGTTATATATGTGCTTTGGAAATTAATCCTTTATCTGATAAATGGTTTACCAATGTGTTCTCCCATTCTGTTTGTGGCTTTTTCTCTCATTGATGGTTTCTTTTGCTGTGCAGAAGCTTTTGATTTTGATGTAGTCACACATCTATTTTTGCCTTTGTCACCTGTGCCTTTGGCGTCATGCCCATGAAATCATTGCCAAGATCAATGTCATGAAGCTCTTCCCTGAACTTTTTAAAGATCCCAACTATCAAATAGATACGGAAAACCACAAAATGTGGGGAGGGGGTCATTTGGAACTGGCGAGTCCTGGATGGGAGAAGAAGGAAATTGACAGTAAAGACAATCTCCAGGTGCCTTTGGAGCTCAGAATCCCATCACTTTCGCCTTTGTTCTTGAAAATTTCTGTGAAAGAAAGTCATTGCTTCAGTGAAGGACTCCATCTGCTTGATCTGGAACTGAGGACAACCTCAGATTGGGGGCAAAAGAAGGGAAACTGGCGTTTACTATCCCTGTCTGACTGATGCAGACTCAGAGGCCATTGGTGATGATAAATATTGGAACACAGCCCAATCCACAACCTTCCCAAGTGATCCATGAATTTAAAAAATGAAAATCTTTCCATCACAAGCAATCAGAAGTCTGTTCACTCACTTTTATCATTCCAAGGGGAGAGATCAAATTCCGTGATGTCCTTGGCAGGTGGTGCTTTTAAAAACAGACCTCTAAGGCAAATGTGTCTGAATGAATGTTCAGTCTTCTCTTTCTCCCACTGTGGGCCAGAAAGCAGGGTTGGGTCCAGAAAGGAAGAGCCCAGAGAGACTGGTATACACTCTCTGCTCAGACTAATACCCAGCAGACATCCTTGATGTCTTGCACTTGAAAGGGCCCCCACACCCCTGCCATAAGCAACAGAAAGGGCTGGGCTGGTGCATTTTCATCAAACAGAAAAAGGTGGAGAAAGAAAAAGGTACAACACATACTTGGGCTGAGATTTCTGTTCTAAGCACCAAGGTGGTTTTTGCTCTGCTTCCCTAAATAAGCATTACCTGGTGGTTCAGATGGTAAAGAATCTGGCTATAATGTGGGGGATCTCTGGGTCAGGAGGATCCCCTGGAGAAGGGAATGGCAACCCACTCTAGTATTCTTGCCTGGAGGAGTCCATGGACAGAGGAGCCTGGTGGGCTATAGCTTCTTATACCTTATGGGCGTTGCAAAGAGTCAGACACTTTTCACACTTCCCCTAAGTTACCTGGCGCTGTTAGTAATTGCTGTTTCAGAGAAAACCTTCCTGAAACAATGTGTCTCCTCGCTTGAGCTAGCCCTAGCTTTTACCCTTTCCAGAGAATGCCTTTTATCTGGAAAATGCTAATGGGACTGACCAGCAAATACCTGTAACACAAGGCAGGCGAGGGATCTCTGGGCACCAGGCATGTGGATCGAAGCTCATGGAGAAGTTCAGTCTGACTCTCTCTGTGGCCGATATCCGTTACGCCTGTAATTGCTGCTAAAAGTTCAGGGTGGTATTTCACTGATGCGCCTAAAATAGTCTTCTTGGGGTTGCTGGATGTGATTTGACAGTGGTTAAGGTATAAGGGGCAGTGATCCCACTGAAATCTTGTCTAAGTCATTTTGATAAGTGAACTTCCTTGCAAAGGCACCTTAATTGCTCCCATATTATTCAATTGTTCTGTTTAGCTGGGTCCTTTAAAAGGTCATTAATCAATCACTAAGGATGGGGAAGGTTTTCCATTTTGCTTGCTTAACAAAACACAGTGCTAACAAACTATCTCCCACTTAATTTCAGATTAGCTGATACCAGGGTGCCTGGTACTAACAGGCAGTCAATCTCTTTAATTGTGCTTTGGAGAATGTGTCTGTTCAGCTCTGGGTCGATGGACAGGGACCTAAAGTTTAGGGTTTGGAAGGAAGATCTCTTGTCAGGACATGGGAGAAATTGTCAGCTGGATGCAGCTTATTTGCTCATTTGATCTCAAGTTTGATGAAGGAAAAAAAAAAATCTCATGCAAAACTGGAGATACCAGGTCAGTCTTTTTAACCTGTATTCACACAGGCATAGAGCTGTGCTTAAAACTTGGTTCTATTATGTTGAAAGATACCCAGTGATCTCCAACCAAAGATAAATACTATTGACATTTTGGACGGGAGGATCCTTTGTTGTGTGGGAGCTGTTCTGTGCATTGTGCAGTGTTTAGCCACATCTCCAGCCTCTCCCTCCAACCCTAGTCATGACAACAAAAACTGCCTGCAGACACTGGCAAAAACCTCCTGGGGACAAAGCAACCCCCATGGATTGAGAGCCACTGGTCTAGACCAAGGGTTCCCAACCTTCGAGATCTAATGCCTGATAATCCAAGGTTGACCTGATGTTATAATAATAGAAAAAATTGCACAATAAATGTAATACTCTTGAATCCTCCCCAAACCAATCCCCCCAACCCTGGTCCATGGAAAAATTGTCTCCCATGAAACTGGTCCCTGGTGCCAGCAAAGATGGGGACAGCTGACTAGACCACGTAATGATGCTTTGTCTACATGGGCCTGGAAATGATTCATTTCTCAAGATAAATTTTTAACACAGAGTGAATATTGACTGTGTCTCCTCCACTTTTATTTGGTAGATATAGAGGCTTTCCTGGTGGCTCAGAAGGTAAAGAGTCTGCCTGCACTGTGGGAGATGTGGGCTTGATCCTTGGGTCGGGAAGATCCCTTAGAGAAGAGAATGGCTACCCACCCTGGTATTCTTGCCTGGAGAATCCCATAGACAGAGCAGCCTGGTGAGATACAGTCCATGGGGTCCCAAAGAGTTGGACAGAGAGAGTTTCACTTTCATAGTGTTCATAGACCTCATTGGGGTCTTCTCTCCTCTAGAGTTGGCACATGTATATTTAATATATGCACTTTTACATCTGTGTGCCTATAACAGCCTATCTCTTGGTAGGCTCTTCATTAATTATCTTTAGGAAAAAAATGAGCAGGTATGGCTGATGGAGATGAAAATACACGTCAACCATCTTAAGACCCTGTTTCTTTGTCTACTTTCCAGTGCAGCACGAAGTCAGGGTGGAAGGCCCAGTGGTGAGCATTCTGTCTGTAAAGTAGATCAGGTGTCGAGAACTGGGTCTCCTGCCTGGTGTTGAGTGGATCTGGGAAATCCTCTCAGCCTCCCTGTCCTTGGCATCCTTTTCCTGCAGATACAGTCTTGCCTATGAGGTTGCTGTGGACCCAAGGGAGTTAACGTGGGCACAGTTCTCAGGACTGGAGCTGGCATGGAGGGAGATGCCTAGGCAGGCTGCCTGCTGTCATGTGGGCATCCTCATGGGGTCACTTGGATGCTGTCCATTCTCAGGCCTTTTACTCATCAGTCGCTGTACTATCTGTGACTCTCCGGAGATCGAGGCCCCTGTGTTACCTCTCACTGTGTGTCTAGAGCCTTGCTGAATGCCTAACACATAATAGACACTCAAAGGATGATTATGGGATCAATTGGAGAAACAGGAGTGAAAGTTCCAGTTTGAGCAGAAGACGGCTTCTTCGTGGACTCAAGATGCCTGTCCCAGGACATGGACCCATGTGACACCACCCCGCCTCCCAGCAAGGGACTGTCACATCATCCAGCACAGCCATGACTCCTCCCCTCTTCCCAGCCACACATTTCCTGGGTCAGAACCACCTCCGCACGTGGGAAACAATCAGCCATGAGTTGACCACCTGCTTCTACTGCGTGCCTTCCCTCCCCTTGGGAAGGAACTGTTCCTGGAAACATATGGGAACCTTCGACGCCTTTACTCTAAAAATAATAAAGGGAAGGTTTACATTCCAGGGGGATACTAGAAAAGTGACTTTAGATTAACACACAGATAGAGAGCAAATGTTTCTCTGTAAGTGTATTTATAAAAAAAAAAAAAAAAGAAAAAGGTAGAGATTGGCTGGAGTGAGATGTGGTAGTCTGTTTTTCTGTTATTACTTCTCTCACAGAAGGTAATTATAGTTCTGGGCATTTTGCATGCACTATTTTGTATCTTGTAAAATTGCAGAGAGCATAAGGGAAGCTGGTGAGATACTGCAGATTTGGCTCTGTTCTCCTGAAATCAAACAGAATCAGAATTCTCGATGTTAAGGCTTCAGCCAGGATGGAGGCAGGTGGGGAGAGGGGAAGGACGCAAGGCCTTAGATGCATAAACAAAGCTCCTCTGTAGCCTTGATCCAAGCAGGAGGCTCTGTTCACATGTCCCCTCCTCCCAGACTCGTCCACTTTCCTCTCCTGTTGGAAACTGGGATGGAAGGTAGGTCAGGTCCTGGGGTTTTCAGGAGTCTTGAGGTTACCTTCAACAACATAAATATTCCAGGAAGACTGGACTGCTCCCTTTCTCTCCCTTTCATTTCATCTCACAGCCCCAGAAAGCAAACACCCAGTGGTCTGCCTCAGGGCTTCGGCAACTCTTGGAAATAAGCAATTGTTGGGGATAGAAACTCCCTTACCTGATGTTTGATCATGAATAAATGAAAAGGTTCCGGATTACAGAGGAGTAAGGCAGTGGTTTCTGCCTGGAAAACTGAAGAGGGTTTCAATCCTTTACCTGCCCTTTTGAGTGCATCTGTGAGCATCTGTGTGTGTGTGTGTGTGTGTGTGTGTGAGCGTCTGTGTGCATGTGGCAATGATTACACGTTAATAATGTTTTGACTTCTCCACTTTCAATTTCAGATCCATTATTATACAGAAACAGGTTGTGAATTTAAGCGCCATTCAATTGACGTTGACAAGCATTATTGACAGCAAGAGACTGTTTCTAAACTTGAAAGTAGAACAGATAATTAAACTTCCAAACAGACCCACACATGACAGATAAACCACAGACACACAGAATTTACATGGGAGGGGTTTTAAGATGGTCCAGTTCTTACAACATAGGACATGGGTGGCCCCCAGGGGATACTGTGGCTTCAAGTCCATTTTCAGGAAAATGTATTAGAAATTTTTGTGCTGTCCTCTAACTTCAACTAGATATTAACATTGAGGGTCCCGAGAGTGGTACTGATTTTCTTACTAAAAATTCTTATTATCAAAATAATTAATATCAGAATGTAATAAAAATGTTTTCATGTGAATCAATAAATGTATTTTGATTCTAAGTTAAATAGTAACAAGTCTATTTTGGTCCATATATTAAGTCATTCTGTACTATTTAACAAAAATTCAGAACAATTAAGTAACTTGCTTCAGGCCAAGCAGCTATTTAGAGAGAGAACCAGGCTGAGGATTTGGGTCTCCTGAGACCTCATCTAATTATTTTTCTCTTGATCAAGAGGAGAATTCATATTCATGAGGATGGAAGGAAAATGGAAATCACTTTTCTATTTTTCATCTTCTGTCTCCTTGCTCCTCACGTAGTAATGGCTTTACATAGAAAGGCAAATAACACATGTTGAATCAACATACACACATATGTGTTCAAGATAAATATATGTTTTCTTTAAAAAAATTCCATATTTTCACCTGCAGTGAATTTCTTTGTTTTCCTAAGTCTTCTTTCTCACTCATGCTACTCTCTAGAGCAAAACGAGCTGATGGAAGAAAACATTTTAATACAGATGAAGAGCGCAAGACCAGGTAATTTGATCACTGGAGGCCACCCTCCTTCTCCCCAGCAAACTTTAAGGAAAAATGACATGAATGAGCCAGAATTTGATTTTTTTTTAATCACGCCCTAAAGGATGAACCTAGATCCTTCGGTACTTTATTGCAAGCCCTGAGGTAGATTAAAATGAGTTTATCTTCCTCCTGTTCGAGTCATGACACATGGGCAGAAATGTGCATATGCCTCTTTTTCCCAAGCTCCGTCTGCTGACTCTCTGGCACAGGTAGCAGCGACTATTGCTGAATCCTTCACTGAGATTCATATTTGCGCAGGGCAGAGGGCTGGCAGGCTGGAGGCGTCCATGACTTTGTCATCAAGCAAGACTGTGAGAGTGTTTCCTAGGTGGTGTTAGTGGTAAAGAACCTGCCTGTCAATGCAGGAGACATAAAAGACACAGGTTCAATCCCTGTGTCTGGAAGATCTCCTGGAGGAGAACATGGCAACCCACTCCAGTGTTCTTGCCTGGGGAGTCCCATGGACAGAGGAGCCTGGTAGGCTACAACCAACAGGGTTTCAAAGAGTTGGACACAACTGAAGTGACTGAGCATGCGCATATCTTCTTATTGCAAGTGATAATGACGTAAACTTAGAGTAGATAATGCACTTTTTTTTAAAAACAAGTTTTGTAAGTGACACAGGTGATTGAGTCAGAAAGAGTTCAGAAAGTGATGACATGGTTTTGTGGGTGCAGGATGCAAACATCTCCCGTGGAGGCCACCAGCCCATTGGTTCCCATTTGGGTTCAGTCCTCATTCTAGAGAGGTCCCAGGGCTCAAGGTAAGAGACAAGCACGCTGGCTGCATCCCAGGTGGACAGGGGGATGCTATCCACAAGGGACGAGACAGAAATTCCAGAATAGTCTATCTCTTGCCTGAGTGGTTGGAGGGTAAATGTGGCCTGTTAGGGGACGGCTGTGGGTTTCCTGGGGAGCGTTCACCTACACTCCCTCCTTATTGGCAGTTTTTAAACTAAACAGCAAACCCTTTTCAGAAATACCTCATTAGTAATATAAATATCAGCCCACACGTCTGTCTTTTAATTTGAATGATAAATATTAAAATATCAAACACTGCATTGTTTTCTATATTTAAAATTTACACACAGCTCTCTCTAGAGGTGGAAAGGAAGGGATGAGATATTGAGAGGAAGGGAGAGAAGGTCTGGGGGTCACAGACTCCACGAGCTGCCCATTTTTCCCCTCCCCCATCCAGGGCACACTTGTCAAGCTTCGCCCATTCTTGCTACAGAGGCTTGTGAAAATACAAAGCAACTGGCACCCGACTGGCTAGGGTTGGGGGGTAGAGACGGGGGACCAGTGTTCCAATACAAGCTCAGGTTCCAGGGACGATTTTTGTGTGTCATAACCCAACAGCGTTCAAAAATTACAAACCATGTGACACAATATTTCCACTGCTAGCCATTTTTCCCTTGGGAAATAATCAATGAGGTGTATAAAGATATCTGTATGAAGATATTCCTCACACTGTTTTTATAACAGAAAAAGCAAAAAGCAAGGGATCAAGAATATATGTGAACTATATTTCCACATGCTAAATCGCCACAAAATCTTTTTGTGGAATCTGGGAACTTCCTGAATTATTATGCAGGAATTTTTATTTCTTAAATAGTGCTTAGGCCTAATCCTCCAAAAGTAAAATTTTATGAAATCATTGGGTTGATATGCTACTTACATATTTTTTTCAAGTACAAATTAAAATACGTAATGATTAAGACATCTTTATCCATATATGATCTAAGGTCCTGTTGGAAATTAGCAGTAGGAAAACATTGCATGTTGGGAAATATTGATCAGACAACTTCCATTGTGTCACTTTATAGTAACTGAGATGAGGCTAGAATTTTATATTTATTAACAGACAAGTTTATTCCACAGATGTTACATGTTGCTACATGCCAGCAGTATGTTTTGTCCTGGAAACACAGGGCAAAGTTATGAAGTTCCTGGTGGAATAAAAAATAACAGATTATAAAACAATGTGTAACTTGTCACCTCAGTATCATAGACACACACGCGCACAAACTGTGGTTATACCTGCACAGATTGTGGATGACTTTCTTTTTGCACATATATACTGATGGGCTTCCCTGGTGGTTCAGTGGTAAAGAACCCATCTGCCATGCAGGAGATATGGATTTGATCCCTGGGTGGGGAAGATCCCCTGGAGAAGGAAATGGCAACCCACTCCCACATTCTTGCCTGGAGAGTCCCATGGACAGAGGAGCCTGGCGGGCTATAGTCCATGGGGTCACAAAAGAGTGTCGGACATAACATAGCATTTAAACAACATAAAGGTTCTACTTCATCGCAGATAAAGATGGGTGATTGCTGCTCATAAAATGTAAAAAAATTAAAAATGTTAAATAGACTGATGTATCTCTTCCTCTGAAGATGAGAGATCAGCACCCTTTTAACAGCAGGATTCAGACTTAAACTGAAGAAAGTAGGGAAGACCACTAGACCATTCAGATATGACCTAAATCAAATCCCTTATGATTATACAGTGGAAGTGAGAAATAGATTTAAGGGACTAGATCTGATTGATAGAGTGCCTGATGAACTCTGGACGGAGGTTCGTGACATTGTACAGGAGACAGGGACCAAGACCATCCCCATGGAAAAGAAATGCAAAAAAGCAAAACGGCTGTCTGAGGAGGCCTTACAAATAGCTGTGAAAAGAAGAGAAGCAAAAAGCAAAGGAGAAAGGGAAAGATATAAGCACCTGAATGCAGAGTTCCAAAGAAAAGCAAAGAGAGATAAGAAAGCCTTCCTCAGTGATCAATGCAAAGAAATAGAGGAAAACAACAGAATAGGAAAAACAGGAGATCTCTTCAAGAAGATTAGAGATTCCAAGGGAACATTTCATGCAAAGATGGGCTCGATAAAGGACAGAAATGGTATGGACCTAACAGAAGCAGAAGATATTAAGAAGAGGTGGCAAGAATACACAGAAGAACTGTACAAAAAAATCTTCACGACCAAGATAGTCACGATAACATGATCACTAACCTAGAGCCAGATATCTTGGAATGTGAAGTCAAGTGGGCCTTAAAAAGCATCACTATGAACAAAGTTAGTGGAGATGATGGAATTCCAGTTGAGCTATTTCAAATCTTGAAAGATGATGCTGTGAAAGTGTTGCACTCAATATGCCAGCAGATTTGGAAAACTCAGCAGTGGCCACAGGACTGGAAAAGGTCAGTCTTCATTCCAATCCCAAAGAAAGGCAATGCCAAACAATGCTCAAACTACCGCACAATTGCACTCATCTCACACGCTAGTAAAGTCATGCTCAAAATTCTCCAAGCCAGGCTTCAGCAATATGTGAACCGTGAACTCCCAGATGTTCAAGCAGGTTTTAGAAAAGGCAGAGGAACCAGAGATCAAATTGCCAACATCCGCTGGATCATGGAGAAAGCAAGAGAGTTCCAGAGAAACATCTATTTCTGCTTCATTGACTATGCCAAAGCCTTTGACTGTGTGGATCACAATAAACTGTGGAACATTCTGAAAGAGATGGGAATACCAGACCACCTGACCTGCCTCTAGAGAAACCTGTATGCAGGTCAGGAAGCAACAGTCAGAACTGTACATGGAACAACAGACTGGTTCCAAATAGGAAAAGGAGTGCATCAAGGCTGTATATTGTCACCTTGCTTATTTAACTTATATGCAGAGTAAATCATGAGGAACACTGGGCTGGAAGAAGGACAAGCTGGAATCAAGATTGCTGGGAGAAATATCAGTAACCTCAGATATGCAGATGACACTACCCTTATGGCAGAAAGTGAAGAGGAACTCAAAAGCCTCTTGATGAAAGTGAAAGAGGAGAGTGAAAAAGTTGGCTTGAAGCTCAACATTCAGAAAGCAAAGATCATGGCATCTGGTCCCATCACTTCATGGGAAATAGATGGAAAAACTGTGGAAACAGTGTCAGACTTTATTTTTTTGGGCTCCAAAATCACTGCGGATGCTGACTGCAGCCATGAAATTAAAAGACGCTTACTCCTTGGAAGGAAAGTTATGACCAACCTAGATAGTATATTAAAAAGCAGAGACATTACTTTGCCAACAAAGGTCGGTCTAATTAATGCTATGGTTTTTCCCGTGGTCATGTATGGATGTGAGAGTTGGACTGTGAAGAAAGCTGATCGCCGAAGAATTGATGCTTTTGAACTGTGGTGTTGGAGAAGACTCTTGAGAGTCCCTTGGACTGCAAGGAGATCCAACCATTCTAAAGGAGATCAATCCTGGGTGTTCATTGGAAGGACTGATGCTAAAGCTGAAACTGCAATACTTTGGCCACCTCATGCGATGAGTTGACTCACTGGAAAAGACTCTGATGCTCGGAAAGGTTGGGGGCGGGAGGAGAAGGGGAAGACAGAGAATGAGATGGCTGGATGGCATCACCAACTCTGTGGACATGAGTTTGAGTGAAATCCGGGAGTTGGTGATGGACAGGGAGGCCTGGTGTGCTGTGATTCATGGGGTCGCGGAGAGTCGGACACGACTGAGCGACTGATCTGAACTAAACTGAACTGAACAGCGCCCACTTGTGAGTTTCTTTTTTTTAAGCAACAATTACTTTATTGAAAAATTTTATTAAAATGTAGTTGATTTACAAAGGTGTCTCATGCCTTGTGGATAGCATCCCCCTGTCCACCTGGGATGCAGCCACGGTGCTTATCTCTTACCTTGAGCCCTGGGACCTCTCTAGAATGAGGACTGAACCTAAATGGGAACCAATGGGTTCCCATTATAGGGTCTTATAATAACCTATTGTGACAAAGAATCCAAAACAGAATAGATACATATGTATATGTATATGTATAACTGAATCACTGTGCTATAGGCTTGAAACTAACACAACTTTTAAAATCAACTACATTTTAATAAAATTTTTCAATAAAATAATTGTTGCTTAAAAAAAATCATATTCAGTTTGGTTCATAGGGGACCCTCTGTGGTGAAAGCCAGTTTCTTCCACAATCTAGAAACGCTGGTGGTAGTTCTGTGTTGCCATCCCAGTCACAGGAATTCCCTGCCTGGGGGAACACTGTGGGAGGGGGACACATGCAGTCTTATTTGGTATTTGGAGGCAAGGTCTGGGCTCAGTGGCTCCAAATTCTGATCCAGGTCACATTGTGACTGGTCTCTCTCATTTCCCTGCCCGACAGCAGAAATGCTCAAGACCGGGACCCTCGTATGACTTCCTTGGTTTCATAGCACAAAGACAGGAAAATAGAATCTCAGTAAGACTTCCCTTCTAGTCTCACCAGGACATCTGAAAACTGTCAAGGGCCTCTAATGTGCATTCTATGCTTAAAAAGGGGGAAAGAAATGACAAAGAGAGTTCTAGAAACCAAGAGCACCCAGAGAGGATGTGACTGGATGAATTTACCTCCTGATCCTTCAGGGCCATTCTCCCCTCCGAAATGCACTTACAGCCCGTTAGCTCCTGGGGATTTCCTCATGGAGAAATCAGGGCTGTGAGCTCTGAGTGAGGACCCCTGACGGTAATACTCCAAACCCTTCAGTCACTGTAATCCTGACCCAGGTGATCGCCACATCGTTCGTGTTTTCTCTCAAGAAATGAGTGTTTAGACTTTTAGCAACAATCTCAGAAGAGGGTCTTAAGGAGGCAGCCTTGGTCAGTAGAATTCTGAGATGGCTTCAAAGGTTCCTGCCCCGGGAGCTTGTGCCCTGGTGATTCCTGCTTGTGAGTAGATAGGAACATTAATAGGATGGACTGTCACTTCTGTGTTTAGGTGACAATACATTGCAAAGGTGAAGGAATTCTGCAGATGATGAAATTGAGGTTCCCAATCAAGGGGCTCAGAGTTCACCAATGACAGCTGATCCTGGGTGGGCCTGGGATAATCAGGTGAGCCTTTTAGAAAAGGATCTGGGGGTCAGAACAGGAAGAAATCAAAGGGACTGAAGCATGAGAGATGCTCACCTGCCTCACTTGAAGAAGCAAAAAGCCAGGAAGCTTAGAGCTGGGAGGAAGTGGGTCTGTCTAAAACCACCCCAGCTCAGAAGTGGACCCTGAGTCTTGGCCCCACCCAGAATGTTGATTTGAGCCAGATGAGACCCTGAACAGAAGGCCAGCTAGGTAGTGCTGGAACTTCTGTGCTATGGAAACTGTGGTCACGGTGGGTGCTATTTTAGGGCACGGGGTCTGTGGAAATTTGCTACACATCACAGATGGCTGGTGTAGGTACTGCTTTCTCTGCGGAGCACCGTGTGGTGAGGAAGGGCTTTCACCCCGGCTGCAGGGGTGTATCCTCACTTATTCCAGCACTGTGAACCCGGCAGCCCCCACTATGCCAGGAGGGTCTCAGCCTTTGGGTCAACATCCTCAGGGGCTGTGAGCCATCCCACTGGGAAACCAGAGTGGTAAGCACCACGTATGAAGACTACTATGTATTTCGATGGGTTTCCACAGCCCTTCTATGTCTGGGCTTCTGCGGACCAACCGTCAGTTCCCAGTTTCTCATCTTTGGAAAGACTAATAGAAATCCATCACCACTGTCAGTGATTTGCCTGTTTCTGTGTTGATTGTTCAATTTCTAGGGCTTATTTTTTCATCCTGGCTGAGTCTTCACAGCCAACAACACAGTCTTCGCTGGACTTCAACGCCAACAACATGCTTCAGCCAACTATGGCAAGCACACCAAGCACATTCCACTTGAGGGACATTCCCCAAAATGTCTAACAAGCACTCCTCAAAGCCGTCGAGGTCATCAGGAGCAAGGAAAACCTTCACAGCCAAGAGATGTCCAAGAGGACGTGACAACCAAACGTGATGCTGAGTCCTGCATCTGATCTCAGAACAGAAAAGAAGACATTCAACAAACACTAAGGAAATCTGAATGCAACACCAAGGGCTTCCAGTAATGGTAGCAGGTCAGCATCGGTTCATTGACCAAAGGGCCATCCTAAGATGAGATATTAATAATGGAGGAAATAGGCTGAGTGGTATATGGGAATTCTTTGCTTTTCCTTCCCAATACTTCTACAAGACTAAAACTATTCTAAAACAAACTAACAAAAAATTATTTAAAAAACACAACATGATATGTTTTGAAGCATGCCATTAAATTATCTTTATGGAAATATATTCAAATAAAATACCAGCCTTTTCTTTAGAGATCAAGCCCATTTTGGGGGGTGGGAGAGCTGGGAGGATGCCTTTTCTTGACAAGGCTAGTTCTTGGCAGCCTTACTTCCTGGGAAGTATTTATTACAATGATCTGTACCCAACACATGACAAGTCTGAGCAGATCAAGGCCACCCTCCTGCCATGAGAGAAAACAGGAATGGGTTCTACCTGCACTGCTGGCCCCAAGATCATTTTAATTAGAATAATCATCTCTTTGATGAAGAGTGAATCATTTAAAGAAGAAATAGAAGAAATTGAAGGTTTACCCTCTTCATCTGGGCTTCCCAGGTGGCACTGGTGGTAAAGAATCCAGCTGCCAATGCAGGAGATTTAAGAGACACAGGTTCGATCCCTGGGTCAGTAAGATCCCCTGGAGAAGGAAATGACAACCCTGTCCAGTATTCTTGTCTGAAGAATCCCACAGAGAGTGCGGCAATGAATCAGTTCCAGAGCATATTGAGACCATTTGAACAATTGTGTGGAACTGAACATTGTTCTTTGTGTCCCTTCTAACTGAGCTATTAAAAGATAGATTAAATGCCAGGACAGTGCTGGACATTTACAGAAATTGATGTGTTCAAGGTCATAAAAAACCAAGTCCATGAGAGGAGGCTGTGTGACCTGACGCCCCCATGGGCACCACACGTATCCTCAGGGATGATCATTCACCCCTGCTGTTAGTGGAGGTGACTGCCTCAGGGAAGAGGTGAGATAACCCCTGCTGTGTCTTGAGCCAACAACAACAGCAGCGCGTCTCTCTGTTTTCTCAGCCCAGAGACGTCATGTGGTGTCTCCAGCTTCGCCCACGAGAAACAAGCCAGCAGAAACGAGCCAGCAAACTTGATGTTATCCAACTTTCTGCAAAGCAAATTTGCAGCCCTGGGTGCTGTGGGGAATTTTAATGTCCTGTGATGTATGGTGGGTGACTGGACCTGGGACAAGTTTGGAAACAACGTTAACCGAGGGGCCCTCCGAGATGGTTTATTAATACACGTCTCGTCTATGGATCAGGGTTATAAACGGACTACTGAACTCCATTTAAAGTGTGTTCCTGATCTTATCTTGGTTCAGTTTCTAAATTAGCTGAGAAACTCCTTGAAAAATAGAAGATGAAGTTTCTATGGCAATGTGATTTGTTTAACTCCCAGAAAACCACAAGAGAAGTAGACATCCTGACCCACCTCCTACTGCCGCCTTGCCCCTCACGGCCCGGAGCTGTGATCCAGCAGCACCAGGAGGGTGTGGCGTGTGGGCAGAGCAGCCAACTCAGTAAAGGAGCCCAGGCAGGACTCGCAAAGGAACAGACATGTTTCTTACCTTCTGAAATAAATGACGACTCATCGCAGACTCACACAGAGCTCCAAATTTTAATTGCTTAAATCGGTGCACTTTTAACACCCCCTCCTAATGATGTCATATTTCCTCTTTTTTTTTTGGTGGTTTCTGACATTCTTCTGTTGATGACTGTTCAATAGCGAGTTGCGATTTTGGTGCTCTCACAGGAGGAGATGAGCACATGTCCTTCTACTCTGCCATTGTGAACCAAAACCTCTATTTCCTCTTGTGGGAGGAACACCAATGCCGAATGTGTAGGTTGAGCCCAGTTAAAGTTAATTAATCCCAAGGTTTCAGGCTGGACCCTGACCATCCACGTCACTCTCCAGGATTGACAGTGATCCCAAAAAAGAGATGGTGGCCCAGTCTGCGGGGACTCACTTCCAAATCTTATCTCCTCTGAGTGGGCTGGGAATGCACAAGGGAGCAAGGTGGTGCTCTCTTTTCATCAATCCTGCTGACATTCTGGGTTTCAGGGGAAAGGTTTTGCATGTGATAGTCAGGTCCAGATTTGCAAGTACAAAACCAAGTTTTAGGTTCAAGGGTGTAAAACACAAAATTCCACTAGACAGCACTGTCTGTTCCAATCAACTCCGTGGAAGGGAGCAGCCAGCATGGACTGTATCTTCTCCTGGCCTGTCCCCTCCAAGTGGCATGTAAATTAACCAACGGAACACTCTCCATCCCCAGGAACTATTTGTTTCCAGCAAGTCCTGACTTGGTTGGGATAAGGTCGTCTCTGCCTCTGACTACAAGATGCTGCTGAGAAACGAAATCCCAGCCCTGGTGGCTGGAAATGCAGACAAAGCCAAAGGAAAAACAGAACTCAGAAGTCTCAGCATACCAAGTCACATTCTAGCCCTCAGGAATTCAGAATGCACAGTGGGAGACAAAGAGCTGATCTCCGAGTCAGGGACGAGATGACATATGAGCTGGAGCCAGCGTCCAGAGAAAGGAAGACGCTGCTGTGTAGAGAGAGGCAATGACAGGAAGGTCCTCTGGCCTCTGTCTGGCTCTTTTCAGAGGTCTCACTCTGCCAGTCCAGGCACAAGGGGTCTCTGAGACATGCTAGGTCCTCATAATAAAACCCACTTTGTGCTGCCTCTGATCTGTTCTGTTTTCCAAGAGCCCTCCCTTCTGAGCTTCTTAAAGCCACCTTCTTTGTTTGGTGGTTGGAATCAGCAACCACCAAGCCCACAGCTTGAATTTAGAGGGGTCATCTCCCAGAGCAAGTTCATGACTGAGGAGGGGTTGAGAAGAGGCAGCACCAGCCCACGGTGGGCTCCAGGGGGTTTGGAGGCCAAGAGGCTCCCCAGGGATCTTTCGTCCTATGGCTGGTCCCACCGGCCTGGCCTTGGAGGGGTGCAGGGGTATGACTTGCGGCCAGGCCCTGCCTCAGACCAGCGGGGACATGACCCAGGAGAGTGTGTCCACCTGCCTCTCGTGCCACCACCTCCACCTCTACTACCTCCATGGCTGTCACCCTCTGTAGACCCCACTGCTTTTATCCAGCACATGACCTCTCCTTCAAACATATCCACCAGGCATCTGCTGGGGGGACATCCTGTGTCCTCGCTCTGGCACTGGCAAAGACTAGCATCACCTTAATTATTTCTATACACTTCCTGGGTGTCAGCTGCTGTACGGTCTTTATGCTTCCCAACTCACTTCATCCTTAAGCGGCCCTACATGGTGGTTACAATAACTATCTCCATTTTACCGATGAGATGAGCCAGAGACACACAGAAACAAAAGTAAGCATGAAGACCTGAGCGGGGATGGTCAGTGATAACCCACAGAATCTTCCCTGACAAAGGCCTGGATCTTGTCCTGGCCCCGGTAATACCCAACCTGCACCCCTGTCCACAGCACACGCTGGAATCGCCAAGCATCATTCACATCCCCAGACACAAAATATCACAGAGCATCATGGGAATATCCAGTGGGTCTGGTGTCAACCACAGGACCAGCCAGGGCTTCATGGGTAGTTCAGCTGATAAAGAATCCACCTGCAATGCAGAAGAGCCCCGGTTCAATTCCTGGGTTGGGAAGTTCCCCTGGAGAAGGAAATTGATACCCACTCCAATATTCTTGCCTGGAGAAGCCCATGGACAGAGGAGCCTGGCAGGTTATAGTCACAGAGTCACAAAGAGTTGGACACAACTGAGTGACTAAGCACAGCGCAGCACAGGACTGGACACTGCATCTTAACCACACTGAAAAACATGGCTGCCATTCCCCTGGCAGTCTGGGCTGAAAAGTTCAACACTTTTAACAACTTCAGTTTCAAACAACTAGGAGGTGAAGAAAGTCCTCATGATCCTTCTGGTTACACAGACAAGGGAGGGCGAGAACAGCCAGAAAGATATCAGTATTTCCATATCAGGCCAATTGTTATTGTTGATCTGCACCACAAATAGCCACTCTTTTGTTCCTGTATTCACGTCTCCATCCACCAGGCATTTATTGAGGTTCTACAGAATACAATGCAGATTCTTCCAAGAGTACAAAGGTGACTCAGGATTGCTTTGAACTCCTGTTCTTGAGACAATCACAGTTCAGTGGAGAAGAAATTGCACAGACATAGCACAAGAGAGGTAGAACCGTGATGAGAGAAACGCAGAGGAAAGGACCACAGTGCGGCCAAGGGGTCACACTTCCCATTGGAGTCAGGTTGATGTGGGCTCCGCAGCAGCAAGTGGAGGGTCCTGTTTGAACGTGGGGACTGCAGGAGCAAGGGCTGATGGGGAAGGAAGGATGAGCCATGTTCAGGTCAATGGTAAGTATTTGAATTTCTGTGGGATCGTCATCAGATGTGGGAAGGAAGGTTTGGTTCATTCCTAGAGGCATTGACTATTGGGCTGAGAAGGTTAGATTTTATTCTGTAGCCTTAAAAGTTTTCTAACCTTTTTTTGTGACAATAATCTGCATGTTTCTTTAGGTTGATTAATCATATAATTATTTTTTCAAGTTAAATCTGTCATTCATAACTTTGCAACAAATATGTTAACAACTCCTCAGAGTTATGCAGCATTTTTACAATTTCTAATAATTATATAATTTTGTAGTAAAATGGGCCAGGAGGGCCTCGGCCAGCCTAGGCTTGGAGGACTGGGAAACAAGGTAGTTTATTGACTCATCTAATTGGGAATGCTAAGAAATAGGGCTCACTTCAGGTGTGGCTGGATCCAGGAGCTCCAACACTACAGGGCCTTCATCTCTCTCTTTTTTTCTCTCTCTCGCTGCTGCTTCCTTCTCTGCTGGCTCCATCCTCTGGTACATTGTTTCCAAAAAGAAGCAAAGATGAGTCATGGCTTCTCTGGGCTTCCATGCAGCTGAGCACTGACATCTCCAGAAGCAGCAATCTCTCTCCTCCCAGGATCCGTATTAACCCCTCCCCCCAACAGAACTTGACCTGTTTGGACAGGGTCAATCCTGTTTATCTTGTGTCTGGCCCTGGACCAGTCACTGTGTACAAGTACTGAAGATGCTCTGACTGGTGGGTGTGGAGGGTGTGATGACACCAACAGTGGAAGAAGCAAGGTTTCAGAGGAATTGTATCAATCCAACAGGAGGCATTCCCCCAGCTCAGCAGTTAGAGGCTGGCACACAGCCTCGGAGTTCCCGCCCTTCAGGGCCAACCTCTCCCCAATCCTGCAGTGCTCTGTGAAATCTCAATTTTGCATGCATCCTACTGCATGATGCTTAATTATGTCCATTTGTTTTCCCAACTGGGTCCTGAGGTCCTTGAGGGCAGCTCCCTTCCCCCTTGATCTGTGTCTCTAGCCCAGCAGACTGCCTGCTCATATTAAGTAAAATGCATATTCTTACTGAAAGTCAGGAGAGCATAGAAGTGCTGGAATGAAGAACACAGGAGGGATACAAAAGAAACAGATTGTGTTCCAGAAATCTCAAGTCCGATTCTGATATTTGAAGAGCTCCCTCCAGGCACAGGGAATACTCAGGGAGCTGGAGATGGCATTATTAAAATGAAGGCTGGGAATCTTGGCAAGAAAAACGGAGGAGCAGAACCTCTGTTTCAGAGGTGCACCAACATGGTGAAAGAAGAAGCCTTGAAATTACATCTGCCCAGTAACAAGGGGGGTGCTTCCCTGGCAGCTCAATGATTAAGAATCCACCTGCCAATGCAGGAGATGCAGGTTCAATACCTGGGTCAGGAAGATCCCCTGGAGAAGGAAATGGCAACCAACTCCAGCATTCTTGCCTGGAAAATCCCATGGACAGAGGAGCCTGGGGGGCTAAAGTCCATGGGGTCACAAAGAGCTGGACATGACCGAGCAACTGAATATGCACACTCACTGTAATGAGCAGCAAACCCAGTGGACACACATGTGGACTCTGTTGTGGACGCCCCGTTCGCATCCTTGGCCCTGGAAGATTTCCTCTTTAACGTGCCTGTGAATGTTGGCTGTCTTCATCTCTGCCATGCGCTTTCTCACATACCTTAAATAAACCATGTTCACATTTTTCTATGCACAGAGGCTCGGTCCACCCAGGTATGCATGTGCCCCTGGGCTTTGGGAAGCTGTGTGACTCTACTGTTTTGTGTGGGGGGGGGTCATTTCCAGCATTCGGGCAGATTATTTCGTCTCTCAGGAGCTTGGATAAGTACCATGCAACCAGACACTCATCCTCTAAGATGATCTACGATGACAAGTGCAAAGCAAACCTCTTCATTACCAAGAAACTGACCAGGCAGAGGGAAAAGAGCCCTTATGCGTTCCTGGAAAGCTGGGCACATTTTTGTTTATAGCCACTGTGCATGCGTGTCCATCCTCCCCACCCAGCAGTTGTCAGGAGGTGATACTGAGGAAAATTGGAACACATTTGGGTTTTGTCTGGTTTTTAAATTAATTTCATCACACATTGATGTAGGCAAGTGGCCTCTTTTGCCTAATTGATAATTGTATATGCCAACTAACTTACTTCTGAGGGTCATTCTCAAATTCTAACCATGTTCCCATGGTGTCTCTAGAGAATCAAATTCATTGCAGTTTTGCCAAATCGCACTCTTGTCTCTCCTGGAAGGCGCAGGCAGTGGTTCCACACAGGCCACCCTGGGCACACATTTCTCCTGCAGCTTCAATGCCAGCTGAGCCTTGGGGACTCAGAAACATGTCCTTCCTGTCCAGAGCCCTCCCCAGAGCCTCCCTTGGGTCCGCCCTGTTATTGCTGGATTTCCCGCAGCCATCTCAGGCGTGCCATGCCCAAGGCTGAGCTCACCATCTTTCCAAGCACAGTCATTCTGCTCTCTCTAAGTTGCTCTAATGTTCAGCTACCCGCAGCCCCAGTCCTATAACCCCAGCTCCTCTGGGCCTCTCCACTGGCCCATCTCTGCCAACCACGGTCCTCCCTCTTCCCAAATCCCCCCCTCCACATCTCCTGACAACGCTTTGCAGTCTCCAACCTCACTGATTCTATTCATCTCCCCTGGCCCATTCTTTCTCTGCACTGCACTGCAGCCAGAAAATTTGAAACATCATCTCAGACCCCTGCTTAGCTGCCCTTAGGCGGGATGTTAATTTCTTACAAAGTTCTCCAAACAGCTCCTGAATGATCCAGCCCTTCCACTTCTGGTGCTTATCGGACAGAAACTCATACCTGCGTCCACACACACACTCACACATGCCTGTTCCCAGCAGCCATGTGCATCATAGCACCAAAATAGAAAGAATCCTTCCCAGGTGGGGAATGGATAAAAGCTGCCACGCGTACACAAAGGGGATACAGTTCAGCACTGGGAAGCAACGGATGAGCATGGCTGTGTGATGGAACTGGACATCAACACAGAGGGAAAGCTGCCTGACACAGAAGCGTGCACACGTCCCATGTGAGCAACACAAGTGCTCTATAGGGACCAAAGCAGAGTGGTCAATCCCTGGGGTGGGGGAGGGTGGCATCAGAGGGGTGGGTCGCAAGAAAACTTTGGGGGCTGTGGGAATGCCTCGTGTGTCGATTCTGGTCCTGGTGACATGGGTGTGTACATGTGTAAAAATGTAGGGACGTGAGCAGTTAAAACGGATGCTTTTTATTGTATGTGAAAACAATAAATTTAAAAAAAAGAACAAAAGAAAACAGAAACAAAAACCCTCCAGGGTCCCTGATGCCTCCTAGAATAGAACCAGATTCTCTAACAAGTCTGCTGACCTCAATGGCTTGCCCTCTGCCCTGGTATCCACCTTGCAGCCTCCATTTTCTTCCAAACACAGAAAGTCTGCCGACACCCATGCTGACCACCTCTTCTCTGCTTTGCTCAAGTTTTCCTTTTGTCTGGCCACCTCCTGTATGTCTGTCCTTGGACTTGTGCTTAGTCATCACCTCCTCTGGAAGTGCTGCTGACCTGGGTCCTGAGACATCGCCCAGAGATGCTGAGCACACGCCCTGCCATAGCCCAAGCTTCTGGCCCTCTGGGAGCAGTGGCTGTGGCCTTCCCCGGCTGTGTCCCGGACCCCTGTAATGATCATTGGTTCAGTGAAGGAATCAAGGCCAGGAAGCAACGTCTCCGAGTCCACCAGTGGGGGGATAAGCCCCTTATACCTGTGACCTTTGCCCTGCTCCTGTCCCTGTGCCCCCGCCCCCACCCGACCTGATGCTGTTATTCTGGAAGACTTGCCAGGAGCTTGACTTTGAGACACCCATTCTCCATGAATGCATCTCAAATGCCACCTGCCTGAGACCCTGTTGTCTCGTTGTCATCTTAGCCTCATCATGTAGAACCAACACGTGGACTGGTCCCATGACGTGTTGGCCACCGGCTTCCAGACGAAGGTCCCTGCATAGCTTCAGGGTGCCCAGTGCCTCCCCAGCCACTTGGGGGAGGTGGTAGCTCCTAGGGACAAGGGCTTCCTGGAGAGGAAAATCAGAACGTGCTTTTTCGGCAGGATCTGTGAAGGAAACACACAGAGCAGCTTACCCTCCCCTGCTTAGATCAGCTTGGCAGGTGGAGTGGGGGGCAGTCCAGCATCTGGGCAGGACCCTAGCAGGTGACATGGGTCAGTGGGTCTCCTGTCACATGCTGTGCTGCAGGGATAGATGCTGCAGACAGTGTCAGGGTCCTTGAGGCAGCATGGGGCTGTTCTTCATCCAAACTTCTTTAATGTGACCCCTAGTTTTTAAATTTTTCATGAAGGAAAACCAAAAAATTAAGTTAAAATTGTTAGAAGTGACCTTCTGGTAAACAAGTGCCTGGACCCGCCAGCCCTCGTGCAGGGAGGTACAGGCTACAGTGTTCCCATGTTCGCTGGCCAGAAGAAGTCAGGCTCTAATTAGGGCTGAAGTCAGTTTCATTTTTCAGGGTGGACCCAGGAAACACTGGAGCTTGTTTTGAGAGGCAGGTGTCAGGGCTTGCTGGCATCTTGCGTGCTCACTTCAGGTTGTATTGGCTTGAATATTTTATATTTGCCCTCATGAAAAATTAAACCAGAATGTTCTTACCCTTTAGCAATGCTCTTTATCATCAGGATTGATAAAGAAGGTGAGCTCCAAGGAGTCAAGAGGTGCTTATAATGTGCTCAAGATTCGTGAGATGCTGAAGGCAAGGGATGCTGGGTCCCTCGAGTGCACCAGCTTCTCCTCCTGCTCCAGTGAGTCACTGCCTGATGTTGGGCTAGGGCTGCAGCATGGAATAGGGCTGCCACCAATTGGAAAGAGCCCTGAAGACAGGCCATCCTGTAACCCTTGGCAACTTTTGAGCAATAGCACAAGGGAGGCCCGGGTTCTTTCTTGACATTGGTTTCATTTGATCACCCTTATTATGTCTGTGGGATGATACCTTACCAGCACAGGGCTGTTTTCTGTCTCATCACAATAACAGGATGGTTAGTTTCCTTCAAGTGGAAAAGAAAACCACTGAGGCAGGCAGAATAATAGTCCTGAAAGACTCCCATACCCTGATCAGCAGAACCTGTGCGTATGTCACCTTACTTGGAAAAGGGAATTCTCAGCTGAGAGTAAATTAAGGAATTGGAGAATCGGGGGGTGGGGAGGTGTTATCTTGAAGAGGAAAAGTTAAAATTTTTACAAAACCTCCTGCTCGTTCTGCTTCTGTAACTCAGCTTGCTCCTTGCAAAGTCTGGATCATGTAGGTCACGTAGTCTCCAAAAGTGGGGACTTATAATACTAGGAACTGGAACTAATTTCACTCTCCCCTGTCCTGCTCTTTGCAATTGCCCAGCCCCTGCAAAGCTGCTTAATCATGCCTGTCCATGTAAAGGTCAGGCATCCCCCTCTCCGTCTTGACTACTCTTCCTGCCTGCTTGAAACCCTTAGTTTGAACCAACCTGTTAGCAGCTAGTGTTGTCTGTCTATAAAAACTCTGTAACCCCTTTGTTCAGGGCTCAGAGCTTGGAGTGTTAAGTCCACTGGACCTGCTGGTATAATAGACCAAAGTTCTCCAACTCTCCAGGTATGGTGCCTGGTTTCTCGATTACTGGTTTCTGCAAAATCTTGGATTATCTTCGTGGGCCCAGGTGGGCAGAGAGGGAGGTGGGAGGCTCAGAGCTTGAGGGATGCAGCAGGAAAGAGGCTTGAGAGGCTGTGCTGGCTTTGAGGTGGAAAGGAATCACAGTAGCAGAAATGTGTGCAGCCTCCTGATGCTGGAAAAGCCAGGGACTGGGATTCTTCTTAGAATCACTATGTATGGGTCAGGGGTCCCCAGAGAAAGAGAACTGATAGGATGCATAGATATAGGTAGATGACAGATAAATTGATGGATAATAGATAGATGATAGGATAAATAGAGATGATGGATGGATAAATAGAAATGATAAGATTAATGGAAGGATGGATAGATGATAGATATATAGACAAAAGAAGAGATTTATTAGAGAAATTGACTTGTATATTTATGGAGACTGAGAAGAACCACAGTTTATTGTGATCCACACAGTCAAAGACTTTGGCATAGTCAATGAAGCAAAAATAGATGTTTTTCTGAAACCCTCTTGCTTTCTCCATGATCCAGAGGATGTTGGCAATTTGATTTCTGGTGCCTCTGCCTTTTCTAAAACCTGCTTGAACATCTGGAAGTTCATGGTTCACATATTGCTGAAGCCTGGCTTAGAGAATTTTGAGCATGACTTTCAGTTCAGTTCAGTTCAGTCGCTCAGTCTTGTCCGACTCTTTGCGACCCCATGAATCACAGCACACCAGGCCTCCCTGTCCATCACCAACTCCTGGAGTTCACTCAAACTCATGTCCATCGAGTTGGTGATGCCATCCAGCCATCTCATTCTCTGTCGTCCCCGTTTCCTCCTACCTCCAATCCCTCCTAGCATCAGACTCTTTTCCAGTGAGTCAACTCGTCGCATGAGGTGGCCAAAGTATTGCAGTTTCAGCTTTAGCATCAGTCCCTCCAATGAACACCCAGGATTGATCTCCTTGAGAATGAACTGGTTGGATCTCCTTGCAGTCCAAGGGACTCTCAAGAGTCTTCTCCAGCACCACAGTTCAAAAGCATCAATTCTTCGGCGATCTGCTTTCTTCACAGTCCAACTCTCACATCCATATAAGAAAGACCCATTTCAGACTTCTGATCTCCAGCACTGTAAGATAATCAATTTGTATTAAGTTGCTGAGCTTGTAGCAATGTGTTACAGTAGCAATACACATGTGAGGTGGATGAATGAAAGCATGAGTTTGCTGAGACACAAAAGCATTTCTTGTTATTTGCTATCTACAATGCCCATGTGCACGCAAACACTTAGTTTTGAGCCCCAATTCTTCATGTTCAGGGTGCCTGGCACATTGCTTTCCTTTCATCTAAGACATGGACAACGGTAAGTTGATGGCAAAACCATCAGTGGGATGATGCATGGAGGAGAGTCACTTGACACAGTTAGGTACAGTTACCCCCATCCCCGATGACCCACATATTCCCAGAGCCTGCCACACGAGGCGGGGCTGAGGCGAGTCCTGTCTGACCTCCTTGCAGAGAAAGGCAACCTCAGGAAAAGTTAAGAAAATGACTAGGGAAGTGCTTCAGCAAAGCAATCCTGTTTAAGGCTGGAGTAACACCAGCTGTTAGATTCCCAGGTGTGTTCCTCAGAGCCCTGGGGAGATCAGAATTCTGGCAGCCAGTGTGGGGTGCCCACGAGGAACATTACAGGGCATGATTCATTAATGACTCACAGAACACCCACTAGGTATCAAGAAGTCACCTGGGACCACCTACAGTGACAATCAAGACATTCTCGTCACCATTTCGAGGATCAGTCAGTGATAGCCTTTGCTAATGCTTGGGCTCTGCTGCTCAGAAAATCAAGGCTGGCAGGAGTGTTTCCATGTTTCATAGCCAGAGATGCCTCCAGTCCTGATCCGTTCAATGAAACACAGGTCAAAACGAAAGCATATCTAACAGGGAAGTGAGTGGGGCTGATTCCTGGTTAAGCTGGACTGGGGTCTCACAGACTGTCAGGACTCTGACCATCCCCCCATCCTGAGTGTCCTTTCCACTGCAGTAAGGGCACTTATGGGGAGAAGGAGCCACCCAAACTCTAGGTTGATGGAAACCAGGGATTTTTCTAAGTCAAAATACTGCCCCGTTTGAAGGTCACTTTCAAATACTACCTCCTCCACATTCCCCAATCCTGAGGCGGCTTCTTCCTGTACACTTGGGTTGGCCTTGATGAGGCTTCCCTGGAGATTCAGTGGGTAAAGAATCTGCCTGCAATGCAGGAGTCACAGGAGATGCAGGTTTGATCCCTGGGTTGGGAAGATCACCTGGAGGACGGCATGGCAATCCACTCCACTATTCTTGCCTGGAAAATCCCATGGACAGAGGAACCTGTCGGACACAACTGAAGCAACTGAGTATACTTGTTTCATTAAACTGCTAAATCCATAACCCCTATGAGGGTGGGGATCTTGGTGTCCCCACCCCCTCCCACAAACCCCAGTTCAGTTCAGTCACTCAGTCGTGTTCAACTCTTTGTGACCCCATGAACCACAGCATGCCAGGCCTTCCTGCCCATCACCAACTCCCAGAGTCCACCCAAACCAATGTCCATTGAGTCAGTGATGCCATCCAACCATCTCACCCTCTGTCGTCCCCTTCTCCTCCTTCCCTCAGTCTTTCCCAGCATCAGGGTCTTTTCCAGTGAGTCAGCTCTTCGTATCAGATGGCCAAAGTATTGGAGTTTCAGCTTCAACATCAGTCCTTCCAATGGACACCCAGGACTGATCTCCTTTAGGATGGACTGGTTGGATCTCCTTGCAGTCCAAGAGACTCTCAAGAGTCTTCTCCAACACCACAGTTCAAAAGCATGAATTCTTCTGCACTCAGCTTTCTTTATAGTCCAACTCTCACATTCATACATGACCACTGGAAAAACCATAGCCTTGACTAGACAGACATTTGTTGGCAAAGTAATGTCTCTGCTTTTTAATATGCTGTCTATGATTGTCATAACTTGCCTTCCAGGGAGCAAGTGTCTTTTAATTTCATGGTTGCAGTCACCATCTGCAGTGATTTTGGAGCCCAGAAAAATAAAGTCAGCCACCATTTCCACTGTTTCCACATGTATTTGTCATGAAGTGATGGGACCAGATGCCATGATCTTTGTTTTCTGAATGTTGAGCTTTAAGCCAACTTTTTCAATCTCCTCTTTCACTTTCATCAAGAGGCTCTTCAGTTCTTCTTCACTTTCTACCATAAGGGTGGTGTCATCTGCATATCTGAGTTTATTGATATTTCTCCCAGCAATCTTGATTCCAGCTTGTGCTTCTTCTAGCCCAGCGTTTCTCATGATGTACTCTGCATGTAAGTTAAATAACAGAGTGACAATATACAACCTTGATGTACTCCTTTTCCTATTTAGAACCAGTCTGTTGTTCCATGTCCAGTTCTAACTGTTGCTTCCTGACACACATACAGATTTCTCAAGACGCAGGTCAGGTGGTCTGGTATTCCCATCTCTTTCAGAATTTTCCACATTTTATTGTGATCTACACAGTCAAAGGCTTTGGCATAGTCAATCAAGCAGAAATAGATGTTTTTCTGGAACTCTCTTGCTTTTTCAATGATCCAGCAGATGTTGGCAATTTGATCTCTGGTGCCTCTGCCTTTTCTAAAACCAGCTTGAACATCTGGAAGTTCACGGTTCACGTATTGCTGAAGCCCGGCTTGGAGAATTTTAAGCATGACTTTACTAGCGTGTGAGATGAGTGCAATTGTGTGGTAGTTAGAGCATTGTTTGGCATTGCCTTTCTTTGGGATTGGAATGAAAGCTGAATGAAAATGTCAGTTTTCATTCCACAAACCCTGGGTCTCAGTCAATAAACACCTGCTGAGTGAAGAAACAAATACCAGCAAATGCCTGACATCGTCACCTCTCCTTGCACAACAACTTTCAGGGTCACCACACGGGAAAGCTATTGGAAGCTTGGAGAGTCAGATGAGCTGCTGAAAATAAAGGAGCAGCTAGCAGACACGTGACTAGTCCTTTCCAAAACACGCTTTACTACTTCACAGACTCTCTTGCAAGTTCATGTGCTCATTCATCCACTAGTCGACGATCCACTGAGTACCTGCTCTACTATTTCACTGGAGGTGTCTGTGAGGCATGTGTGACTTGCATCCCAATCTGTGAACTGGCTATGATCATGGTATCTACTCCCAGGGCGGTGTGTGCTGTGTTGACATAGCACATGGAAGGACACTTGAACTTGCATTGGCCCAGGTTAGGTGACCAGTTACTTTCACTCTCCTTCAGTCTGAGTTCCCTGGGCCAGCGATCTGGAATCGTTTGTTCCTTTTTCCTCCACTGATCCAGACTGGTACATAGACAGATTCCATATAGACTAAAAAAAAAAAAACACATACCATTATATGTGTGTGTGTGTGTGTGCACATGCTCAGTCACTCAGTCATGTCTGAGCCTTTGCCACCCCATGGACTGTAGCCTGCCAGGCTCTCCTGTCCATAGAATTACCCAGGCAATAATACTGGAGTGCATTGCCATTTTGTCCTCCAGGAGAGCTTCCCAACCCAGGGATCAAACCCATATCTCCTGCATTGGCAGGTGGATTCTTTATCACTGAGCCACCTGGTAATCCCACATATCATTATAATGAATTATAGTTTCTATTCATCCCACTAAAACCAATTTACAAAGAGATCGAGCAGAACAACGCAGAGGATCTGGAGTTGTGTGCAATGCTGCATCGTGAGAGAGCATTCAGAGGGGCTGAAAACCTGGCTGGAGAATTTGAGCCCCTTCCTGGAAAAGGCACTTCCCACAGGGACTATCACTGACTCAAGGGACACATGGGGTTTTCCCTAAGGCACCCAGGTGATACTCTGAAGATGCAGTGTTTGAACAGGAAGAACTGATGACATTCTGCTGGATCTGACCTTGTTGATCTTAAAACGCTCCAGCATGCTGTCACTGAAACAGCTCAGGTGGTTACAAGGCTCATTTTTTCCCCCAGAATGATTGCAGACCTCCAGGGCTTTGAGATGAAGTGACAGTTATACATATTACCAAAAGTGTATTATTATTATTTTTTAATGTGGAGGAAAGAAGAAGCTGAAAGAAAGAGAAAACGGCAAATGAAGGAGAGTCCGTAAAAGCTCATTAATTCTGAGTTGGGTAACCTGAAATTTGTGAACATTCAGACATGGGTCAGAAGGAAGATTCCTTTCTCCTTGTTAAAAATTGTTCAGCAAATGAGTTGTGAAGCTGGGGTGATTACAGAAGGTATATGTTGGCTTCTGTAGGAGAACAAATTGCTTTCAAGGTCACTGTGGTCACAAACAGATGAATTGGAAGAGAATAAATAAGAATTCTATTTTGAGTTCCTCTCCTTAGTTGTTAGTTTCTTGATATATTTACTCAAGAAGGATAAAAAAAACACGCATCTAAAAACATTTTACATCCTGAATTTTTCACTAATTAACACTGATCTTTTAACTTAGTGGAATTTCTTTGCATGGATGTTTTTCTTCAAAGGATTCTAAGCCTTCATTTAGACATGCAGTGGCAATGCGATTCTGGAAAAATTGTGAGTCGTGAGTATGACGGTGGTAAAGATGAAGTTCTGTTTCTTGGGGAGTTGGAGGGAGGAAGTTGTGGGAGGAAGATGTGGAGGGGGTCTTTGCAAGTGGCGCTAGTGCTAAAGAATCCACCTGCCAATGCAAGAGCCATAAGAGATGTGGGTTCAATCCCTGGGTTAAGAAGATCCCCTGGAGCAGGGCATGACAGTCCACTCCAGTGTTCTTGCCTGAAGAATCCCGTGAACAGAGGAGGCTGATAGGCAATAATCCATAGGTCACAAAGAGTTGGACAAGGCTGAAGTGACTGAGCACACACACACATATGGGTGGGGAAGAAAAATCATGAAGATTGTGAAGTCCTCAGATTTCAGAGGAATCAGGGGAGCCTGCAGAGGGGGGAGGGGAGGATCTCACTCTCTCACTAATCCAGCTGAGCTGGTCACTTTTCCTAATAATGGGCCAAATTCTGGAGGATCAGATGCTGAGATGGAGTTTGGGGTACAGCAGGATGATGGTTGGGATGTGCCCTCAGGCTCCATCTTGTGCAGAAGGAGGAGTGGGATGGAGGACAGGAAGATGTAAACAGTTTAAGGAACCTGCTATGATGGAGCTGCAGCCACTGCTCACAGCTCTGGTGCTGAATCAACCCATTAAGATTCCGCTTCTGCAGCGGAGATGGCTAGGTCTTTACACTTCTGCATCGTTTGTCATCAGATGGCACTGTAGCGGGGAGAGGTGCTCAGTGGAGGAAGAGCTCAGTCCCTGAACTGGCTGCTGGCTGGAGTCACCTGCCCACAACAATCTAGAAGCTATTGGGAAGGGTGGTCTGGGCAACTCACCCCTTGACCCCCTAGATTAGCTTAGTTCCCCTTTCTCTAAGATCAAAACAATATTTCTGCCTCTCTGGGACCCTGTGGAGTGGATGGAAGACCCTGATATAGTGTTTAGCACAGTGGCTATTATGGACTGAATGTCTGTGTCACTTGGGAATTAATACATTGAAATCTAACCTCCAATGGGATGATTTCTGGACATGGGGCCTTTGGGAGATCATGATGGAACCCCTAGGAATGAGATTAGCACCCTTGTAGGAAGAAACCAGAGAGTTGGCATTTTCTCTTCCTACCAGTTGGGATAAAAGGAGAAGCCAGTGATCTACAACCCGGAGGGAGACCCTCCTCCAAGCCTGGCCATCCTGCAGGCTGACCTCGGACCTCCAGTCCCCAGACCTATGAGGAATAAATGCTTGTTTAAAAGCCACCAGGCTCATGGTATTTTGATATAGCAGCCTGAGCTAAGACACTGGCACTCAGTAAAAGTGAATGAATATGAAAACATGATAATTTTGTTGTTGTTGTTTAATTGCTAAGTTGTATCTTTTATGACCCCCTTTGACTGTAGCCCACCAGGCTGCTCTGTCCATGGGATTTCTAAGGCAAGAATACTGGAGTGGTTTGCCATTTCCTTCTCCAGCAGATCTTCCTGATCCAGGGATCAAACTCATATCTCCAGGACTGGCAGGCAGATTCTTTACCACTGAGAAAATATTATTATTGTGAATATTTATAAGAACCATATTATTATTGTTATAGAATGCTTG
The DNA here is from genome assembly GCF_049115385.1 of Moschus berezovskii. Classification (NCBI taxonomy): domain Eukaryota; kingdom Metazoa; phylum Chordata; class Mammalia; order Artiodactyla; family Moschidae; genus Moschus; species Moschus berezovskii. The sequence goes on along the minus strand of NC_142474.1, from coordinate 28,402,460 downwards.
CAGTTAATTAAGCACATGCAATCTCACCACTCATCATTGCTCAGTGAATTACATCCATGTTACAGGTCAGAGTCACAGACTCATGAAGACTAGGCATGTGGCAATAACCAGGGACTGCTCTGGAAGCTGAGATTGAGCACCACAAGTCTATTCTGAAAATTCAGTGTGATCCTGCCTCTCAGGCACAGTTTGAGGTGACTCTGAACAGCCTCCATATTTTCACTGATTTCTCTGGTCCTGCTAGATGGATAAGCACTTGTATTTGAAGTCAAGGCAGTGATGGGACTTCCCTGGATGCTGTTTCTAATGCAGTGGACCAAAGACCCTTCTTTCCTTTGGTGGTCACTCAGCACTTGTGAGCTTTTTCAACCCATTGAGGAACCAGCCCCTTCAGTTGGATCACAGATCCTCCTGTTTATAAATTGCACAGCAGTCTGTGATTGTCTAGAAATTCAAATGTTTCTAACTTCAGTGTAGGAAGAAGAACGTTTCAGAGGATGCTTTTTTATCCTCATGGCTTCAGCATCAGAATCACATGCATAATTTAAAAACTATGTATTTTCAATTATTGTGAGTTTCTCAAACAAGAGGCTTTTTTTGTGAATGTTAAATGCAACTAGATGATCATTAAAATCTTGCTTGTGTTGACATTTCCTTCAGCTCTAAAACTGAGTTAAATTTTCTTAGTAGTAAATGAGACCTCTTGGGAAAAGTGCTTCCAAAGAAAAGATTTAAGCAGTTTTTAGCAAAGAAAAAAGAAATAAAGAATGGGGGTGTGAAAAGGAGAAATAGGTTTCAGTTTTATGACTTGTTTTGGAATCAAAGTCATGGCCAGTATCCCATGGAGATGAAAATTATTCCAAGCCAGGGGAACAGGGCTGAGAATGTGTGTTTCCATGAAATGTAATGACATTATGATCTTACTAATGCATGCTAATATCCAGCCAAAATTGACTACATAACCAAAAGCACTGGGCAGTCTTATCTAAAATATTAGATACATATTCTGATTTAATCTCATTATTACAAAATTAATTCAGATCCTTGTAGGATGTCTCGAAATGCCTTCCAGAAATAACAAAACTGACAGCCTGATAAATCATATTTCAGAGGCACCTTAGTGAAAAGTCAGAAGAAATCAGTTTGATCCTCCTAGATGAACAGTTCGATGATCAAATTCCTTCCAGCTTTTAGATTCGACGTCTGTAAAAATATCCCACAGTCGACAGTGATGCTGAGGCATGTCAAGAATCACATTTCCCGGGTTAGAATAATTGATTTCTCACTAAATTCCTATACATACAAGTTTTATTTCTTTCAAGTCAAATTTCAACTCCCTCATCTGACTTTCCAGGATTTGTTAAATGTCTGTAAAACTGAGAAAGCTTAATTTGTTTTCAACTTAGAAAGCCAAGAACAATCTCAAACATTATCAATGATTCTTAAGGGTAGTCCCTAACGTTCCTACTGGTGCTCTCAGAATGACTGGCTTGATGTCCTATAACTTTGGGGCTGTCTTTAGATCCAGGTGAGGGAAGTGTGGCTTATGAATCTCTCTTTGGGAGCTTTGTCTCCACATCTGACAGCCAAGCACAACTGCATAAAATACAGGTGTGATGGTAAACATAATCTTGTCATGTCCTGATGGCAGATTCCCCTTTTCACTTTTCCTTTTCATTCAAGTGTTTTGGCAATAAACAAAAAAAGTAGCTGCCTTGCTTTTTCCAAACAAAGCTCTCAAAATATTCCTATGACATTCTTTGCCTGTTCCATCCTAAGAGTCCCTGGGGAACCTTATCACTTTACGGCCAAGGCAACTCTGGAGCCAGTCTGTCTGAATTTCATGCCCACATCTTGCTAATTGTGGGGCCCAGGAAGAGTCATGAGACATGTAGGGGCTTTAACTTCCTCGTCTATAAAGTGCAGTTATTAACAGTATTGACCTGCTGGGTTATTATCAATTAAATGAATTAATGCCTGCTAGTGGCTCAGACTGCATGTGACACACAGTAAGTATATGACAGCTATTTATTATCCTTGTTGTAATCTTGAGAATGTGGAGCTTTCATTTGAGGCTTTGATTTATTCCTTTGAAAATTCTACAGCTCTCTACAGGCTAATGGTCAGATGACATAAGAAACTTTTCTCATCTTCAGTTCAGTTCAGTTCAGTTCAGTCACTCAGTCGTGTCCGACTCTTTGCGACCCCATGAATCACAGCATGCCAGGCCTTCCTGTCCATCACCAACTCCCGGAGTTCATTCAAACTCATGTCCATCGAGTCGGTGATGCCATCCAGCCATCTCATTCTCTGTCGTCCCCATCTCCTCCCATCCCCAATCCCTCCTAGCATCAGACTCTTTTCCAGTGAGTCAACTCGTCGCATGAGGTGGCCAAAGCATTGGAGTTTCAGCTTTAGCATCAGTCCTTCCAATGAACACCCAGGATTGATCTCCTTTAGAATGGATTGGTTGGATCTCCTTGCAGTCCAAGGGACTCTCAAGAGTCTTCTCCAGCACCACAGTTCAAAATTGCCTTTTATTAAATGACTATATTTGGTCATATTTTCAGCTCTTTTATTCCAAGAATCACAACTTATGATGCCTTAATCAGCAGAATTTGAAACAAAGTTTCCATATCTGTATGGAAGGAGATTATGTTAATACTACCAATAAATACTGATATACACCTACATTCATTTCCCATTATACAAAGGGCACCAAGCGACATCTTCTGGTTGAAAAAACAGACACCCTGAAGAACAGAAGTTTTATGATTAAGGTTTCAGTTCAGTTCAGTTGCTCAGTCATGTCCAACTCTTTGTGACCCTGTGGACTGCAGCACGCCAGGCCTCCCTGTCTATCACCAACTCCTGGAGTTTACTCAAACTCATATCCATTGAGTCAGTGATGCCATCCAACCATCTCATCTTCTGTCGTCCCCTTCTCCTCCCGCCTTCAATCTTTCCCAGCATCAGGGTCTTTTCCAATGAGTCGGTTCTTCGCATCAGGTGGCCAAAGTATTGGAGTTTCAGCTTCAGCATCAGATTAAGGTTTGGGCTTCAGTTAAAGGTTGCATTTTTGCTTTAATATTAATATCTGTATGAATTTCTAATAACACCTTCTAAAGAAGTTTCTGATTTGTTCTATATGTACTTTAAATTTCGCTGCATAGGCTGAGTAGAATTGATACATTTATAAATCTGTCTATTCTAGGCCATTCATTCAAGCAATAGGACTAGCCCAACACACTGACACTGTCCTAGGTGCTGAAGATACAAATTATATTATCTCTGCAGATGTGATGGAGCCTTCATCCAAGGCTGCAATGAAGCAGTCAGAAAGAAGGGTGGCTATAATAGATCCTGCTACATTAGAGAGTGTATGGCTTATAAAAGACGTGAAATCAGAGAGTGGGGATAGAGGTTGGTAGTGGTGCTAGGGAAGTAGTTTTAAAAGGTGGTTAGGAAACATCATTTGAGGCGAAGAATTAAAGCTGAGGGTTTCTCTCATAACTCCGTTGGTAAAGAATCTGCCTGCAATGCAGGAGACCTGGGTTCCATTCCCGGGTCAGGAAGATACCCTGGAGAAGGAAATGGCAACCCACTACAGTATTCTTGCCTGGAAATTCCCATGGACAGAGGAGGCTAAAGTCCATAGGGTTGCAAGAGTTAGACATGACTTAGTGAATAAACCACCACTACATTAAAGTAGAAGTCTAAGTGATAAAAAGGAGACCTTCATCTAAAGATCAGGGGAAGTAAATTCCAGGCTATGAGACAGCAAGTGTGGGTGCTGTTGGTGTGTTTGTATGTCACGTGCGTGTGTAAATGAGAGATAAAGAGAGATAGAAACAAACCCACTCCAGTATTCTTGTCTGGAGAATCCTGTGGACAGAGGAGCCTGGTGGGCTGCTGTCCATGTGGATGCACAGAGTCAGACACGACTGAAGCGACTTAGCAGCAACAGAAACAAACAAAAATGGTAAATTAATCCTAAAATCAGTACTCCCTACCTCCCCTTCTTCCTGTCCCATGGGTAATACCAGCCTCCATGCTACAGCCTGTAATATCATACCAGTTCAGGACCCACCACTGGTGTTGGACCCCTGGCACATCACCAGGCTATAAGCGAGGTCCCAGGACATGAGTTGAGATCCTCTTTCCTTTACAAGGTGGTGCAGACTCCCACAATCTTTGTAGGTCTGACTTCGAATCTGACACTTTCCTCTCCCCTAAGCCCTGCGAGAGGAAAAGAGAGCTCTCCAGGCTAGAGGGAGTCTGGTGGTGGTTTAGCCACTAAGTCATGTCCAACTCTTTGCAATATCGTGGCCTATAGCCCACTAGGCTCCTCTGCCCATGGGATTCTCCATGCAAAAATACTGCAGTGGGTTGCTGTGCCCTCCTGCAGGGGATCTTCCTGACCCAGAAATCGAACCTGAATCTCCTGCATTGCAGGTGGATTCTTTGCCAAGTGAGCCATTGACAGAGCATTTCAGCTTCTCACAACAGCCAAAAACAAACAAGTAAATAAGACAAGCATGGACACAGCACAGAGTCCTTTCCTAACTAACCAGAGAAGAGAGATACCCAAACACCTCTCTCTATGCTTTGTTTATTTCTTCTTAGTACTCTTGGAATGATACAATACATTATTTAAATAATAACAAATTAGTTTAAAAAGAATTTTTTCCTTATGTTGGGCATATATAAAAGCAAGCAAGAAAATTAAACAAGTAGAATGAAAAAAAGATTGATTAGAACTTTTGAAAGAGAGAGAAATAACATCCTTTCTTCTGACAGGAAATGCCATCATCTGATCATGGGCTATTAACATGCCATTCGTATCCTGGAAGAATATCATGTTAGCAGAAATTAATCTATCAGCTTCTACATGGTGACCAACCCTGTCAGCTTAATAGCCGCCCCAAAAAACTGATGATGTGGAACCAGAGTAAATAGCAATGTAAATAGAGATACACTGTGGTTCTTTAGATGCCTGAGTAGATTAACCTGATTATTGATTAGCTGGCTTGTAAATTAATGAGTTATCCCTATTAATTATGTGTGTGTCTTCATAAACGTCCTCATTGGATTTTCTAGTGATGAAGTGAGCTAAGTAAAGAATAAAAGGAGGGTGAGGCCACAGGCAGAATCTTAGGAGGTGGGTCAGAGTTTCTGTGGCCAACTCCCCCAGGGCATGGTTCACTTTTCTGTCTTCTCTAGGGCAGTGGGAGGGTCAGGGCTGACCATATCTGCCAGATGGTCACTCAGCCTCCAGCCCCACTTTCTCTGAAGGTGGACCCTCCATCCAGTGAACACCTGCATTGCCCCATCCCAGAGGTGCTTGTGGGGCATTGAAATTCATTGTGTTTTCTCCATCTTGGTTAACAGCCACGAGCCTATTGAGAGCAGAGCCTGTGACTGACTATTCTCTTTCTTCCTTGGTGCCCAGACAGGGCTGGGAGCAGGGTGGGACAGCACTGAGTGTCAGCTGAGTTGAGGAGCTGTGTTTCCATCATCAGAAAGCCTTGGTTTGGGCCAGCCTTGGCAGAAGCTTCGTAAGCATGCTGCCCAGAGGATGATGATTCTGGTATAATGGTCGTGCAGGGGGTACTTTCTACACCCGGAAAGTTGCAAGCTGAAGCGTGTGGAGGGAATGCTCACTGTGATCCTACCCCACTGTGAAGTTCTCTTACTAGATCTGCTTCCTCACACCCATCACCCAGCCGCCAGCACCTCCTGCTTTCCTGAGCATCTGGTGTCACTGTTTCCTGCATGTGATCCCAGCTCCAATTTACCCATCAGGCACTTCCATCACTTTTGGTGATTCACCTGCCCTATGTCTTATATAAACTCTGACATTTCAGAAAGGAGACACACCCTCCTCTGACATAAATATTCCCCTGTTTTAAAATTATATTTTGGAATATTTTCATACACACTTGGGAAATGAAGAAAAATAAAAACGGGTGATGAGTGAGCCGTCATGATACAGGCATCCTGGCCATTAGCATTTTGTAAATTCAACTCCACAGGATCGTGTATAGAAAACTACAAATCGTGAGATGATTGTCTCCATAGGGTGTGCACTCACACTGCTCACAAGCGGCGCTTTCTGGCAGAACTCAAACAGCTTGTATTTGCCTTTTCACCACGTCTACTTGAAGTGGATGGTGTGGTAGGAACTGCGTGAATCATCTCCTTGGTAGCATGACACTCTCCTCAATATTTCATAGTGGGGTGGAGAGAGAACAGGCTGTTTGTCCCCAGGCTCAGCTGTGCTACTGGTCACAGTGTGATGGGAAGCACATCGCTTCCCTTCTCTGAGATACGGCTGATTTTTCCTCCTTGGTGGAGGACAGATGAAATAAGCACCAGGGTTCCTACCAGCTATGAAATTCTATAATTCCACGGGGCTTCAATAAGGGGGCAGCAGGCGTGGCTGTCTACACATCCGTTGGAACTTCAGAGGGTGAGATGAATGCTTGAGTTCCCCTTTGGAGACGACAGATCCCAGCAAAGCAATCACTGCAAACAGAGTGCTTGGAACAGTTGTATGCCGGACGAGGTGTCGCACAGCAGAGCAGCCTCCTGGATGCTGCCTGGGGGGCTGTTAGTCTGTTGATGAGAACCATTTATCTTTTATCTTGCCCCTGTGTGCAGGCAGTGAGATCCAGAAGAGACAGCATTATTTGTTGGATTAAAACTCAGAATGCATCACCATAGAAAACCAGAAAATGGGTTTCTCACAATTTTTTTTTTACTATATATATTTGAAAAATCCTAATTTGACTTGTAATTCAACCTTTTTTTTTTTTTTGACTGTGGATGTGAAGGCTTCAAGTAGGGAGAGTCAAACATTAATAATTCAACTGTTCTTAGGGAAGCAAATCCTCTGCAAGCAAAATAAGGCAGATTTGGACACATAGGAGGAGCTCTGTGAAAGTTCCACAAACACAAAGGGTAGATGAGTGAGCCAATTCACAGCAAAAACAAGTGGTCCTCTATAATCATGAATTCATGGATTTCTGGTTGTTTGATCAAACAATCAACGGATGACCTAGGATGTTTAAGCTGTAATGAGAGTGTATTGTTTCATTTATGCTGATTTTAGTTCTTAGCTCACTGGCAAGGAGACAGGCATCCAGGGAAAAGTCAGAGGCTGCTCCAGGCTTTACTTATTATCTGATAAACTTGTAAGTGGAGTCTGTCTGCTCACCACCCAAAAGCTATTGTTGAAGCCAAGTTGGTGGAAAGGAAAGTTTGCTTTAGTTCGGATGCTGGCAACTGGGATGGCGGGAGCGGGTGGATGTCTGTCCAAAGGCCAATTCCACCATCACAACCACCCTATCCCTGACAGTCAGGAGGCAAGTGCTTTTTATAGGCTGAGGGAACTGATTACATGCAGAAATAGCATATTCGTCTCTAACAGTCATCTTGAAATTGATCATGGGTGTTTCATCAGTATCATCTTGACTGTTTTAAATAGTCTTCAGTTTTAGGGTCAGTTTGTTCCCCATTTCTTTGAGGACAATTCTCAGAATCATCACAGCTTATGCCGTAGCTACAGTCTGATAATAATGATGTTAACTTCTTCTATCTGGTGGGGGTTTCAGTTTCTACAAGACAGCTCACAGGATGTGGCTCAGAATATTATTTATAGCCCTTGAGGAGTAACTAAAGATCCTTGACTTTACTTAAATAAGTACATTATTATTATCGTTAGGCTTCCCTGGTGACTCAGACAGTAAAGAATCTGCCTGCAATCCAGGAGACCAGGGTTTGATCCCTGAGTCGGGAAGATGCCCTGGAGAAGGAAACGACAACCCACTCCAGGATTCTTGCTGGGAAATCCCAAGGACAGAGGCACTGATGGGCTTCAGTATCTACAAGACAGCTCACAGGATGTGGCTCAGAATCTTGTCTATAGCCCTTGAGGAGGAACTAAAGGTTCTTGGCTTCAATGAGTACATTATTATTATTTGGTTTCCTTTGTTTCTTCATTTTCTCATTTCTCTGATTAAACTTCTTCTTTGGCTAAAGTTTTTCCACAGACAACAGGCAGGCTGAGGACATGGCAGGGGGTTGGGGGAGGTGGCAAGAACCATAAGACCCAGCTCTGCTTCAGTAAGACGTAATACTTTTCTGTGCCGTCCCCTGGAGATTCTACCTGAGTCTGGGATGGGAACTCTAGTTCTCAAACTTGGACACATGTTGGTATCACCTGGGGAGTTTTTGAAACTGATACCTAGGCTCCAATATCAAGGATCCTAATTCAGTTGATAAGGGGTATGAACTGAACACAAGCTTTTTTTTTTTTTAATGTTCTGAGTGATTCTAATATGCAGAGAAGTTTGAGAACCACTGCTGTAGACTGAACCAGTGTCACAGGTGACTCTTATGACCACGTAGGAGGGCAGAAGCCCAGTGCATGACCTGGGCTGCTGCTGTGCTTCTGAGTATGCAAAAGGTTCCTGAAGAAGTTTTTGATTGGAAACATCTGATGCTATAGAAGGTCTTGCATCCTCCTTCACAGTTGAAAAGCAGAAAATGAAATATGACAAATGGGCTTTTTTTTCGTTTTAAAATTTTTGATTTATTTATTTATTTTAATTGGAGGATAATTACTTTGCAATATTGTGATGGTTTTGCCATACATCAATATGAATGGGCCATAGGTACACATCACTCATTATTCAGTTCAGTTCAGAAGCTCAGTCATGTCCAACTCTCCATGACCCCATGAATCACAGGACGCCAGGCCTCCCTGTCCATCACCAACTCCTGGAGTTCACTCAAACTCATGTCCACAGAGTCGGTGATGCCATCCAGCCATCTCATTCTCTGTCGTCCCCTTCTCCTCCTGCCCCCAACCTTTCCCAGCATCAGAGTCTTTTCCAGTGAATACAAAGGCAAATCAAAGTAATAGTGAGGTGTCATCTCATACCGGTCAGAATGACCAACATCAAAAAGTCTACAAACAATAAATGCTGGATAGTGTGTGGAGGAAAGGGAACCCTTCCACGCTGTTGGTGGGAATGCAAACTCATTCAACCACTGTGGAGAACAGTATGGAGATTCCTTAAAAGACTATGACTCAGCAATCCCACTCTTGGGCATATACCCATAGGAAACCAGAACTGAAAAAGGCACATGTATCCCAATGATCATTGCAGCACTATTTACAATAGCTAGGACATCGAAGCAATCTAGATGTCAACTGGCAGATGAATAGATAAGGAAATAGTGGCACATATACACAATGGAATATTACAGACAAATATGCTTTTAAATATACAGCTGCTCTTGCAAGAAAGAAAATAAAATCTGTAGGTGCAGTAAAACAGAGAACTGAAGAGATAGCTGCATTCCTACCCTGGTGTGTTGAAGGGAAGGCAGGTGACAGTCTCAATAACCTTGGGCAGGGGTTCTAAATGCCAGCTCCAAATCCGAATCATCTGGGGAGATTTTAAGCCATATTAGTGCCCAGTCTTACACCAAACCTGTTAATTAAATATCTGTGTGGATGGGGCTCAGCCATCAGGCTTTGTAATAAGCTCTCCCAGATGATTCTAATATGCAGCAGATTGATTTTGATTTTAATTCCCACATTAAGGTCAGACGTGAACAAGGATGCTGATTATCACTACATTATTCAGCATCACAGTGGACATAGTTGGACACGACAGAAACGACTTAGCATGCATGCACAAACAGTAGAAAATAACATTACACTAAGTTCTATTTTAAAGTATTCAAGCACCAAAACTCCCAAAAGGTAGTTAAGAATAAAGCTGCTGCTGCTGCTGCTAAGTCACTTCAGTGGTGTCCGACTCTGTGTGACCCCACAGACGGCAGCCCATCAGGCTCCCCCGTCCCTGGGATTCTCCAGGCAAGAACACTGGAGTGGGTTGCCATTTCCTTCTCCAATGTGTGAAAGTGAAAAGGGAAAATGAAGTTGCTCAGTCATGTCTGACTCGTAGCGACCCCATGGACTGCAGCCTACCAGGAATAAAGCTACTGAATCTAAAAAGAGCTCTGGTAACCCCATCTTCTATGACTTTCCCTCTGGCCCATGTGCGGCAGTGACTTGCACTATCAGTAATCTAAGCTTCTCAGAGAATCCATCAACTGTGTAACCAATTCCCTGCATTAAATTACTTCTATTATAAACATGTGGTAATTTCTGTTGTTCTGGGCAGAGCATAATGTATCATGGTAAAAACGTATTTTTAACACAATATTGTAAATCAACTATACTTCAATTAAAAGGAAATTTTTATTTAAAAACAAGAATAACGATATATATATATATATCAGTCCAGTTCAGTTGCTCAGTCGTGTCCAACTCTTTGCGATCCCATGGACTGCAGCACACCAGGCCTCCCTGTCCATCACCAACTCCCAGAGTTTACTCAAACTCATGTCCACTGAGTCGGTGATGCCATCCAACCATCTCATCCTCTGTTGTCCCCTTCTCCTCTTGCCCTCAATCTTTCGCAGCATCAGGGTCTTCTCCAATGAGTCGGTTCTTCGCATCAGGTGGCCAAAGTATTGGAGTTTCAGCTTTAGCATCAGTCCTTCCAATGAACACCCAGGATTGATGTCCTTTAGGATGGACTGGTTGGATCTCCTTGACGTCCAAGGGACTCTCAAGAGTCTTCTCCAGCACCACAGTTCAAAACCATCAATTCTTCAGTGCTCAGCTTTCTTTATAGTCCAACTCTCACATCCATACATGACCACAGGAAAAACCGTAGCCTTGACTAGATGGACCTTTGTCGGCAAAGTAACGTCTCTGCTTTTTAATATGCTGTCTAGGGTTGTCATAACTTTTCTTCCAAGGAGTGAGTATCTTTTTATTTCATGGCTGCAGACACCATCTGCAATGATTTTGGAGCCCACCCCCCACCCCGCAACTGCCAAAAAAAAAGTATGCCACCATTTCTCCATCTATTTGCCATGAAGCGGTGAGACCAGATGCCATGATCTTAGTTTTCTGAATGTTGAGCTTTAAGCCAACTTTTTCACTCTCTTTCACTTTCATCAAGAGGCTCTTTAGTTCCTCTTCACTTTCTGCCATAAGGGTGGTGTCATCTGCATATCTGAGGTTATTGATATTTCTCCCGGCAATCTTGATTCCAGCTTGTGCTTCTTCCAGCCTAGCATTTTTCATGATGTACTCTGCATATAAGTTAAATAAGCAGGGTGACAATATACAGCCTTGACATACTCCTTTTCCTATTTGGAACCAGTCTGTTGTTCCATGTCCAGTTCTAACTGTGTCTTCCTGAACTGCATACAGATTTCTCAAGAGACAGGTCAGGTGGTCTGGTATTCCCACCTCTTTTAGAATTTTCCACAGTTTATTGTGACCTACACAGTCAAAGGCTTGGACATAGTCAATAAAGCAGAGATAGATGTTTTTCTGGAACTCTCTTGCTTTTTCAATGATCCAGCAGATGTTGGCAGTTTGATCTCTGGTTCCTCTGCCTTTTCTAAAACCAGCTTGAATATCTGGAAGTTCATAGTTCATGTATTGTTGAAGCCTGGCCTGGAGAATTTTGAGCATTACTTTGCTAAGGTGTGAGATGAATGCAATTGTGCGGTAGTTTGAGCATTCTTTGGCATTGCCTTTCTTTGGGATTGGAATGAAAACTGACATTTTTCAGGCCTGTGGCCACTGCTGAGTTTTCCAAATTTGCTGGCATATTGAGTGCAGCACTTTCACAGCATCATCTCTTAAAATTTGAAATAGTATTTGAAATATATATGTGTATATATATATATATATATATATTAATGTATAGTAATGTAGTGTTAGTCGTTCATCTGTGTCTGACTCCTTGTGACCCCATGGACTGTAACCTGCCAGGCTCCTCTGTCCACTGACTTCTTCAGGCAAGAATACTGCAGTGGGTAGCCATTCACCTCTCCAGGGTATCTTCCAGATCCAGAGATGAAGACTGGTCTCCCACACCAGGCAGGTTCTTTACAATCGGAGTCACCATTGAAACCCAGTCTTTGGATGATATTCTCATAAAGAGCTGGCAAGATCTAAAAGTTCCATTGGCTCATCTGGGTTCTTGGGTCAATAAATTGAAAGGGAGCAATGGTGGAGATCAAACCAGTCAATCCTAAAGGAGATTGACCCTGAATGCTGATGTTGAAGTTGAAGCTCCAATACTTTGTCCACTTGATTTGAACAGCTGACTCATTGGACAAGACCAAGATGCTGGGAAAGATCAAAGGCGGAAGGAGAAAAGGTGACAGAGGATGAAATGGTTGGATGGCATCATCAATAAAATGGACATGAACTCAGACAAACTCCAGGAGATGGTACAGGGAGGTCTGGTGTGCTCTAGTCCATGAGGCTATGAAGAGTCAGACATGACTTGGCACCTGAACAACAGTGGTGGCCACCTGCATCCAAGTTTGGGACTGTTACTATAATCCAAGAGACAGGAATCCAGGGAATTGTGATCGAGGTGGCAAGAAATGGTCAAGTTTTGGATACATTTTGAAGGTAGAACCAATAGGATTTGGTGAAGAATTGTCTGTGGAATATGAGAGAAAGGGGTGACTCCAGGTTTTGGCCAGAAATACTGGAAGGAGAGTGCATTGCCTGAGATGGACAAGACCATGGAACATTGGTGTAGGGGGAAGTGTAACAGGGTGTGGGTTTGGATCTGTACAGTTTCAGGTGATAATTAGATTATCATGCTATTAGTTGCATGTAAAATTCTGGAACTGAGAAGGAAGTGCCAGAAGTTTAGGCTAAAAATAAAAGTTAAGGATTTGTTAATACATGATGGTGTTTTAAAACAGTGGTCACAGGACCTGCAGAACTTGGAAGGTTGTTAGATTGCAAATTCTTGGGTCAACCCTAGATATCTGGGGACTTCTGAGAGCTACTGAATCAGGAACTCCACGGGTAGGGGCTTGAGATCTGTGTTTAATAAGACGCGAGGCTGTTCAGAAGGATTCTGGGGTTGCGGCTCTGGTTAGAGGGGGCAGATTCTGCTTGGATAGAGAGAGACACCTGTTCCAGGCACTAATGCTTGGGTCCTGCTGAAACTTAGAGGACAGGGCAGGGAGAGAAGAGGGAACCAGCCAAGGAGACGAAAAGGAAAGAGAGTGAGGTGATAAGAGGAAGATGGAAATTCTCCCCAGATAGATGCACAGATTCAGTGCAATCCCGAACAAAGTCTCAGAAGTTAACAGAGCTTGACAGCCGATTCTAAAAGTCACATAACAGAGTAAAGGGCCAAAGATGGATAAGACAATTGTGAGAAAGATTCAGGCAGTATTAACCTCAGCAGAAATCACAAGAGCTGTAGGAGATTTGTGTGTGAGAGGAGTGCAGTCTCATATCAATGGGGAAGGATGGACTTTTTAATAACTGGTATGCAGACAATTGGCTGGACATATGGAAAAAATATATTTAGATCCCCCCCTACATAACACCATACACAAAAATATATTCCAGATGGATTAAAGGCCTACATGTGAAAGCAAATGTTTAAAAAGAAAATATAGGATAATATCTTTATCTCACTGGGACAGTAAAAAAAAAATTCTGATAAAAAATTGACACATTTGATGACAAGATTTTACATATTTGAACGACAAAAGCCAATTTCACAAATTGGGAGAAAGTATTGGCACTGGTGGTAAAGAACCCATCCGCCAATGCAGAAATGCAAGAGATGCGGGTTCGATTCCTGGGCTGGGAAGATCCCCTGGAGGAAGGCATAGCAACCCCAGGATTCTCGCCCGGAGAATCCCATGGACAGAGGAGCCTGGTGGGCTACTAGGATCACAAAGGGTCAGACACGACTGAGCAACTTAAGCACTCACATGTGTTTATGATAAATTTGTTCCAACAAGATACAAACCCTTCCACACTGTACTAGGCTGCTCTTTCTCTCAAATATCTTCCTCTCTTGAGCCGGCCCTCCATTGCCCTCCACTTCTGACGTCTATCTATTGAGGAAAATGGGTCTTTTGCTTTGCCTTCTGTAAGTTGTGGATCAATTCTCCCTGGTGTCGTTTAACACGGTTTCTCTATGCCCCTTATTTTCTGCCAACTTGTGAACTGAAAAGTAAGTGTGGAGGCTTGATAGCATCATGGTATGTGTGTGCGTATGTGTGTGGGGGTGTCACGTGGGTGTCGTGTGGGTCTGTGGTGTCTGTGTGGTGTGCTTGTATTTGTGCTGTGGTATGGGGGGGTTGTGTGTATGTTTGTTGTATGTGGTGTGGTGTGGTGTGTGTGTATGTTTGTGGCATGTGACATGATGTGGTGTGTGTGAGTGAGTGTGTGGTGGGGCAGAGGGAGAGAGAGAGAAGGCAACAGAAGGCTGAGGCACTGGGGTCTGGGGTGGGTGGGAGTTGGGAAGCCAATGGGGTCTCGGGAGGGTAGATGGTCCCTCCACGGAGCAGATCTTGCATCTGTGGTTCCCAGTTAATGCCTAAGACAATGGTAAACATCCAAACTTTCAGACGAGAATCTGCACTCCGGGGCGATGGAGCCTGGGTCTACCTGGCACGGCTGGAACAGGTAAGACCTAAGATTTCATTGAATTCAACCCCAAAGTCTTGGTTCTTCCCTTCACCCACCAACTTCAGCTCTCCCCAGTCACCTGGCCCAGGGCCCCATGCAGTCTCCAGGTCCCCTGCCATCAGAGGGAGGAGGAGGGGAGGGAAGGACAGAGGAGGAGACAGAGGCGGACAGGTGACATATGCTGAGCCCTCTCCTGATCAGCCGGGGTTGTGGGGGGCGCTGATGCAAGAATCCAGGATCTCCCTGCCCCCGAGGCTTTCAAGCAAAACCTTCAGGACTGCCCACAGTCTGCAGCAAATCTGTCAGCTTCCCTCACAGGTCTGAAATGAGGTTGTGTGAAGTACCACTGTGGAGGCATCATCACAGGTGCAGTTTGCTTCTGAACTTACTGCTGGCTAGAAATACAGCCTCCAAAGCAGTCTTTTCATTCATTACAGTTTGGAGTTTGGTTATTTAGAACCAATGTGCTGGCAGGGTACTTCTGGGTTTTGGGGGGATTTGACGTGGAGGGGACATGGTTCTGCTCTATGGTATGAAATTCATCAATCAGAAGTCCTTTTTAATGGGTTCTTCAGAGGGGTCTGTATCACAGCATGGCTACAAATAAACATGGGGCATAGGGGGAAATGGGCTGTATGGCCTTCCTGTGTGCCTGGTGGCTGTTGAGGGGTGGAGAACTGTTTCACCCCTCCTTTCCTGCCTGGTGAGCATGTAGCACCCACATCCTTGAGGGTCTGAACTAAAGGGATGAGGGTACAGAGATCAGTAAGTTTTTTTATTTATTTTTTTTATTTTACAATATTATATTGGTTGGTTTTGCCATACATTGACATGAATTCGCCCCAGGTGTACATGCGTTCCCCCTCCTGAACCCCCCTCTCACCTCCCTCCTCCCTTTATCCTCCCTCTGGGTCATCCCCGCACACCAGCCCCGAGTATCCTGTAACATGCATTGACCCTGAACTGCTGATTCGTTTCACATATGACAACATACATGTTTCAAAATCAGTAAGTTAACAAGCTACGGATCCTGTTCTAAGGGAGTGTGCGAGCAGTTCCAACCAGGTCCGTATACTAATGAGCATGTATCTTCAGTAGAGGGACATGGTAAACCAGGGATGGGGTGTAGGCTGGGTTCTCCCAGCTTTCTCTCCAGCAGGAGATGCAAAGAGGAATCTGGGAACAAAGAGTCAGCTGTGGATACGTGCATGACTACCCTCTCCCAGAGGGTGTGGTGGGGACTCTGGTGCCCTTAGAAGCTGGTCTCTTAGTTGAGTCTTGGCAGGGACGTCCGGAGGTAGGAGGCATGGAAGCAGCTTCCAGCACCTTCTTCCCACTGCCTCGTCCTGCACCAACTTCTGCTCTCAGGCTCCAGGTCTTCAGCCGTGTGGGATTTCAAGTCCTAGGAAGTTATCCTGCTTCTTGAATTCCCCACGTTTCCTCCCATGGTCCAGGGTGGAGGGAACTCTCCACATCAGCCTGCTTCTTAGGTCTCAGCTTAAACTTGATCCATTTTGAGAAAAATCTAACATGATTCAATCTAGATGTGTCTACTCCCCTAGGAGCCCACATCGCCTGTCTTTCTCCTCCATAGACCTCATCATCTTGGTTAATAACTGACCAGAGTCTCTTTGCAGGTGACCAGACTCCACATTCAAGCAGGAGGCATTGTGTCTCATTTGTTGCAGTGTTCTAATTGCCCAGGACAGCACTTGAAATGTAGGAGGCAACTAATAAATGCTTGTAATATGAATAAAGGGACACTCACATGTAAAAATGAATGATATTATCATGCCCTCAGGGTGTAAAAGTTTTGACAAAAAAAAATGGCAAAAGTGGCTACGTGGATGAATTAATAAGTTGGCTGGTATGGGAGCAAATGTTCTTTGGATGATAAAACAGTCATTCTATCTCCTTTCTCCCTTGATGCCACAAAGACTTGAAAATTAAATATTTCTTTTCTCACTCCACTACACTAAGGGCTGACCACAAGGCAAAGTTTGACAAATAATAAGGCAGAAGTATGATAGGGGGCATCCAGGAATGTAGCTTACTGTCTTGTAAAAGAGGTCAGTACGTTGTTGGTGCTGCCCCCTTTCCCGGTAAACATAGATTTGATGGCTGGTGTGGTGGCAACCATCTTGTGATGATGTTCAACAGATGTGACAAAAGTCAGTCCACAAGAAGAGTAAAAACAGGAACTAAGATAGAATGAATCTGGGTATTCAGTGGCATCAATAAGCCAGTGAATTTAAACTGACAGCCAACTACCTTTGACAACTTACAGTGTAAGACAACAAACTCCTGATTGTCTCAGCCATTATTCGTTCAGACTTCTTTAACTCATAGCTAAACATGCTTCCAACTGGGATTGATAATTGGATGAGGTACCTGGCATTTTATGTTTCAATTCTGGACCAGGCTATGGGTGAATTCTGTATGGTACAAAGGTACTGAGCAGAGGCGGGTCACACGAAGAAACAAGGAAGGATGTAAGGATGATGACCTTTGATGGACCCTCCCACCTCCCCCAAGGACTTCCCTGGTGGCTCAGGCGGTAAAGTGTCTGCCTACAGTATGGGAGATCTGGGTTCAATCCCTGGGTCGGGAAGATCTCCTGGAGAAGGAAATGGCAACCCACTCCAGTATTCTTGCCTGGAAAATCCCATGGATGGAGGAGTCTTGGAGGCTATAGTCCATGGGGCTGCAAAGAGTCGGACATGACTGAGCAACTTCACTTTCTTTCTTTCCGCCTCCCCCAGGCAGATCAGTGTCCTTCCACCTACAGCCGAGGAGGTTACAGATGACACAGTGACGACTACAATGGATTGCTTGTCCTCTGATCTGCTGCTGCTCCCTCTAATAACCCTTCTTGTAAAATATAACAGCTTTCATTAGGCTCTAAAGACACGGAAGACCTTGATGATGCTTCCCAGACTTCCTGCACGTCTGTGCACAGCAGGGCAGTCCTGCGCAGGAGAGCCATATTCTGCACAGTGTCAGTGAGGTTTTGTGACAAGAACTCATTTTGGCTTCAGTTCAGTTCAGTTGCTCAATCGTGTCCGACTCTTTGTGACCCCATATATCACAGGAGGCCAGGCCTCCCTGTCCATCACCAACTCCCGGAGTTCACTCAAACTCATGTCCATCGAGTCGGTGATGCCATCCAGCCATCTCATTCTCTGTCGTCCCCTTCTCCTCCTGCCCCCAATCCTTCCCAGCATCAGAGTCTTTTCTAGTGAGTCAACTCATCACATGAGGTGGCCAAAGTATTGGAGTTTCAGCTTTAGCATCAGTCCTTCCAATGAACACCCAGAATTGATCTCCTTTAGAATGGACTGGTTGGATCTCCTTGCAGTCCAAGGGACTCTCAAGAGTCTTCTCCAGCACCACAGTTCAAATGCATCAATTGTTCGGCAATCAGCTTTCTTTATAGTCCAACTCTCACATCCATCCATGACCACGGGAAAAACCATAGCCTTGACTAGACGGACCTTTGTTGGCAAAGTAATGTCTCTGCTTTTTAATATACTATCTAGGTTGGTCACAACTTTCCTTCCAAAGAGTAAGCGTCTTTTAATTTCATGGCTGCAATCAGCATCCACAGTGATTTTCAGTTCAGTTCAGTTCAGTCGCTCAGTCGTGTCCGACTCTCCACGACCCCATTTATCACAGCACACCAGGCCTCCCTGTCCATCACCAACTCCCGGAGTCCACTCAAACTCATGTCCACAGAGTCGGTGATGCCATCCAGCCATCTAATTCTAGGTCGTCCCCTTCTCCTCCCGCCCCCAGACTTTATTTTTTGGGGCCCAAAATCACTACAGATGCTGATTGTAGCCATGAAATTAAAAGACGCTCACTCCTTGGAAGGAAAGTTATGATCAACCTTGATAATATATTAAAAAGCAGAGACATTACTTTGCCAACAAAGGTCCGTCTAGTCAAGGCTATGGTTTTTCCTGTGGTCATGTATGGATGTGAGAGTTGGACTGTGAAGAAAGCTGATCGCCCAAGAATTGATGCTTTTGAACTGTGGTGTTGGAGAAGACTCTTGAGAGTCCCTTGTACCACAAGGAGATCCAACCAGTTCATTCTAAGGGAGACTGATCCTGGGTGTTCATTGGAAGGACTGATGCTAAAGCTGAAACTCCAATACTTTGGCCACCTCATGCGACAAGTTGACTCACAGTGATTTTGGAGACCCCAAAAATAAAGTCTGACACTGTTTCCCCATCTATTTCCCATGAAGTGATGGGACCAGATGCCATGATCTTCGTTTTCTGAATGCTGAGCTTCAAGCCAACCTTTTCACTCTCCTCTTTCACTTTCATCAAGAGGCTTTTGAGTTCCTCTTCACTTTCTGCCATAAGGGTGGTGTCTTCTGCATATCTGAGGTTATTGATATTTCTCCCAGCAATCTTGATTCCAGCTTGTGCTTCTTCCAGCCCAGCATTCCTCATGATGTACTCTGCATATAAGTTAAATAAGCAGGGTGACAATATACAACCTTGATGTACTCCTTTTTCTATTTGGAACCAGTCTGTTGTTCCATGTCCAGTTCTAACTATTTCTTCCTGACCTGCATACAGGTTTCTCAAGAGACAGGTCAGGTGGTCTGGTATTCCCATCTCTTTCAGAATTTTCCACAGTTTATTGTGATCTACACAGTCAAAGGCTTTGGCATAGTCAATGAAGCAGAAATAGATGTTTTTCTGGAACTCTTTTGCTTTCTCCATGATCCAACGGATGTTGGCAATTTGATCTCTGGTGCCTCTGCCTTTTCTAAAACCTGCTTGAACATCTGGGAGTTCACGGTTCACATATTGCTGAAGCCTGACTTGGAGAATTTTGAGCATGACTTTACTAGCATGTGAGACGAGTGCAATTGTGCGGTAGTTTGAGCATTCTTTGGCATTGCCTTTCTTTGGGATTGGAATGAAGACTGACCCTTTCCAGTCCTATGGCCACTGCTGAGTTTTCCAAATTTGCTGGCATATTGAGTGCAGCACTTTCACAGCATCATCTTTCAGGATTTGAAATAGCTCAACTGGAATTCCATCACCTCCGCTAACTTTTTTGTAGTGATGCTTCTAAGGCCCACTTGACTTCACATTCCAAGATTTCTGGCTCTAGGTGAGTGATCACGCCATCGTGATTATCTTGGTTGTGAAGATCTTTTTTCTTAATATCTTCTGCTTCTGTTAGGTCCATACCATTTCTGTCCTTTATCTACAAGTGCCCAAACCCCGGGGGCCACCTTGGGCTCCTCTCTGCCATCTGTTCAAGGACCCCTCACCCGGCATTCTGAGTGACACCCTCCTCTCCTTGGAGTCCCTCCTATCCTGACTCATCCTGGAGCCTTCTGAAGCACGGTCTGGACAGAGTCCAGCCTCAGTACACAGCCTACACAGTCACAAAGCACACTGTGATTGAAAATACGTCCCCTAATCCCCAAGTCTGAGCACTTATATTGGCTCCCATAGAAGTCCATAGCACCTGAAGCCCTGTTTATTATTTCCTACTCTCAGCAAATATGTACTGAGCCCAGGGTGTAGGGCTGGCACCATGCGTACACTGAACAGTGCAGTGGGGAGGAAAACCACAGCTCCTGCTTTCACAGAGCTACACTGGGGAGACAGATGCTAACCACCTATCCGCATACAATTACAACGGCAGCAACTGTCACAAGGGAGCAGTGGGGGGTTATAGAGAGGATGCACTGGGTGGGTGAGAGCCCTCTTCTGGGTTTGCAGACTTCTGTGTCCTTACCCCGCCAAAGGGGCCAGGATCCTTTGGAGCGCTTTCATAAGGGCACTTCATCCTATTCACAAGGGCTCCATTCTCACGATCTAATAACATCCGTAAAGCCCAAGTATCAATACTACCACCATCACCTCTGGGAGTCAGGATTTCCACCCGAATCTGAGGGAGATACAGACAACCCAACTAGAGCAAAGTGCAAGATGGGTGCTGAAGCCACGATATGTCTTCACATCACTGTGCCCGACATGCAATGTGAGGAACCAGTTAAAGATGGAATCTCCCGTTGGCTTTTCTGTTTTCTGGAAGATGGTTTGTTGACTTCATGGGAAATAACCAGGAACTCAAGCCAATCAACCAAAAAGAAAGAAAGAAAGAGAGGAAAACCAGTGAGCACCCCTTCTAGGGGCAGAAGAGGAGATTCACCCATCACACTGTATAATAACTATGTGTGTGTGCTCAGTTGCTGACTTGTGTCTAACTGTTTGTGACCCTGTGGACCGTAGCCCGCCAGACTCCTCCATCCATGGGATTTCAACCATACTCCAACATAAAGTAAAAAGTAAAAAGGAAGACATTCATCCAGCTTCTTAGAGTGTTGACTCTTTGGGGTCTCCCCATGCTCTTTTCCTTTCCTCTCCTTACTGCCCCCCCACAGTGTAACATTTGAGGATAAAAACAACAGAAAGATGAGAGAAGCCTGGAAGGAAGTTTGGTGATCAGAGTCCTGCCGTTGCCACAACTCATTCCCTTAATTACACTGAAAATCGTTCACTCTGCATGTTAACATGTTTCTGAATGGCGGGGCTGCAGAAAGCCTGTGGGGTTTAATGAATTATGTAGTGTGCATTTTCCTTTACCATGATTAGTGTTTACTGACCAGTTTTCTAAACAAATATATATATGTTTATATATATATATGTAATATATATATATATATATTAGAATTCAGGGATGGGGAAATAGCTGCAAAACAGACCTCATATTTGCAAATAACTTCTTTATTCACTTATCTTTTATCACCATGTTGAGATTGATTTAAAGATGATGAACTGACTTTTGGTCAAGGAGTTTTTTAACACCCCCTGTCTAAAATATGAATATTTTAGTGTGCTAGCTGCAAGGATTGGATGGCTCTGAAATGAAGACCAGGAGAGGGAAGGGTGGATCGTCACAGCCTCTGCAGTCATTTGGGGTTGAAGGTGCCAGCTCCCCCGGGGGGCTTAGAAGGAAGAGGCCACCTGAGGGGGAGCTGTGAGGGTCCCAGACTCATGGTCATCAGGAGACGATGACAGTGGTGATGACAAGACAGTCAAGACATGGCTCAGACTGCTGACCCATTAGGAAACTGTAAGGCACATTTTATAATGTGACAAAAGGGTGCAAAACTGCAGTGACACTTAATCCTTGTGTCTTTCTATAAAAAAATCTTTCTGTAATAAAGACTAATTTCCAAGCCTTGCTGTAAAAAAAGAGAAAAAGAAAGAAAGTGTAATTGTCAGACTCTGGGGTGACCAGAAGTTGGGACTGAGGAGAGGAGTCTTATCTGCCTGGTGCCCAAGGCTTTACTCTGCAGGAAACACTGACAGAGTTTAAGAGACCCCAAGTTCTCCACTCACAGAGCTTGCACATAGTGAGATGCACTTTCTCCTTGGCCCTCTAGGTGATTTGAAAACTATTTCTTCTGCTTTCTTCAAAATCCCTGTATATGTGACAGCAAAGGAGACACAGATGTATAGAACAGTCTTTTGGACTCTGTGGGAAAGGGCGAGGGTGGGATGATTTGGGAGAATGGCATTGAAACATGTATATTATCATATGTGAAAAGAATCTTCAGTCCAGGTTCGATGCATGATACAGGATGCTTGGGGCTGGTGCACTGGGATGACCCAGAGGGATGCTATGTGGAGGGAGGTGGGAGGGGGGTTCAAGATGGGGAAAACATGGACACCCAGGGCAGATTCATGTCAGTGTATGGCAAAACCAATACAATATTGTAAAGTAATTAACCTCCAATTAAAATAAATAAATTTAAAAAATCCTGAAGCAGAGAGACTAGAAAGAACCTGACTGTCCTCTGGTCCAAGTTCTTACAATGTCTTCTTACATTCAATGTGTTCATTTAGTCCTTCGTCCCTACGTTCACTCTTCATGCACCTACCATACATATTTACTATATATTCTCTACTAAACATTATTTAGTAGAGATAAGCATATCTATACTAAACATTATTAGGAACCCTGGTCCTTGTGTTGGGAAGACACTAAATGCTCATCAAGGGACTTTGTGAGAAGAATGTAAGGACCTTGAGGACCTTGCAGAGCAGCCCTGGCCATTCAGGTTGGCTCCATCTCTGCCTTCCCAGGGCACCTCACTGCCCTGCTCAGAGCATCCTCCCAGCCCTGACTCAGCACCTGCCATACAGCAGATCTGGGCAAAGGGAGCCTTGGAGGGGAGGAAACAGAGGGGAAAGGGGAGTGGACAGGGGCCAGGGGAGCAGGTGCCATGGGTGCCTTGTGCTCTCTGAGGGATAGCAAACCTCCAATTGACCCTCAAGGCCACACTGTCAAGTCAGCCGATTCCACAACAGGGCATCCACTTGGTGAGTTTCAGTCCTGACCAGGAGTAGCTGTGTTTCCCATTCAGTGAGCAGATGTGCAGGCCCCTGGATCTGGGTCCCAAGAGCATTTATCTTTCCTGCCTCCCTGGCTTCATTAGCCTTTCCTCTTCTGAAGCTCCAGCCATACGATCTCATGAATACAAAGGTCCTCTGTTACACCAGACAGTTTAAAAATTCCTGGGGATTTTCATTTCCAGTCCTGGGATTGCTGATGTCCAGAGCCACACTGACCCAGGCTGGCGGGACTCTGGATCTGATGCAACAATTCTGACTGTCCCTTCTTGCTCCTTAAAAGAGGATGAGATAGCAGGAACCTCTCAGGAAAGCCCAGCCTGGCCATCTGGATCTCCTGAGAGAGACACCGTCTTGCCTGCCTATGTTTAAAATCAGACTTGGCCCCTCAGGTGGAGACAACAGGCTGTATTGAAAGCCCTCTCCCTTGAAAATTAGACCTGAGCCCACTGCTTCATAAGAACCCCACACCCAAGACCGTGGCTGATTGCCATTGCCCAGGAGGATGTCAGGGTTAAGGAACCCAGGCTCCGCACACATTGCCACCCAGGAGCTAAGACACCTTCAAAAAGCCACTTAACCTCTCTGCACCTTCATAGATTCAGGTGTGAAATGAAGGGATTAGGGGATGGCTGGAGCCCTTTCCAGAAATAAATGGCCATGATTTGGCCCTGATTCGGTGTCCTTTCCCAGTTGGTCTTGGAGGAAGAAGGCAGGTCAGAGAAGGTCTCAGAGATACAAGGACAAGCATGAAACATCAGCCAGTTGCACTGGGGAACCTCCAATGACCTGGGAAGAAAGTTCCAGTCTGTGTGTGGGGCCTCAATTCCATTCTGGCATCAACAATGCTCCTCTGAGCTGGAAGCCTGGATGCCCTATATATATTTGTTTTTCTCTTTTTGACTTATTTCATTGTCTATGACAGACTCTAGGTCCATCCACATTTTTACAAATGACTCAAATTTTATTCCCTTTTATGGCTAATATTCCATTGCGTGTGACATAATTTTCTTTTTTAAGAACAGGAAGGTGATTTGTTTAATGAAAAGTAATACGAAATAAGTGGCTGAATCTGGGCAAAGGTGTGGGAGTTGTTTCCCCCTCTTCTGTTTCAAAAAAAGGTGAGCAGAGTGGGAGATATAGCAGGAACTCCCACCTTTCTTTCTTGGGAACAATTCACTGGAAAATTGTTCCCTTGGCCTGGAGGATCGAGTGACAGAGTTCATGACATGAGGGGACAGATTCTAAACAAGGGAAAGGAGGCATTTCGGCAAATATTAAGCAATAAATGAGATCCACACAATCCCTGACAAAAATTAATTAAGTTGCTATGGAATGTGGCTCAAAGGTAGACTAGAAGGCAAAGGTGAAAACTGGCCCAAAGAGCAGAATGATGAAAAATGTAAAAATAAAAAGAAAATTGGCCTGGAGGGTGTGTGCCAATGAGGGGGATGCAGGGTTGTGGGAGGTGTCTGGCGCGGGGACCAGGACAGCAGAAAGCATGGCTCTATAGATGCTCTCAAGGCTTTTCTCTCCTCCGATTGATTTAGGATTTAGTAAAATACTCGGAACCCTGTGAGCATCACAGGAGCAGGCACAGTGGCCTTTAAGCTCAGTGAGGATTCATGGAATTCAAGTGACAAGATGGGTGTTTGACTGTGGTGAGGCCTCCTTCTCCCCGTCTGTTAAATATTATTTTAAAAATATTTTGTTCCACTTACACTAACTAGCCATCTGCTCGTGCAAATAAGCACGGAGAAACAATTTCAGCCTGGCCTCTGGGTGTCAGGTGGAGAAGTCTGAGAGGAGATGCACGAGGGAGTGTGCCGGGGGGCCTGATGGAGCCCCCCACCCCATCCCAGTGTCTAAAGATGCAGACTCAGGAAGCAGCTGCTTCTAGTGATGTTGTTTGTGTTCTTCTCTTTGTCCCCTGTGGTTTGGGAGCAGGAGAAAGAAGGTGTCTGAGAGTCTGCAAGTGGAAAGGATTGTAATGTGTCCGCCATCACTGTAATTCTCCCTTTGGGGAAATCTCCTTCAGCACAGATGCTGGTAAAACATCGAAACAGAGCAGCCTGGAGAGAACCCTGTGACCCAGAACTGAACACAGAACTTGCTAAGTCCATGCTGGTCCCTCTACGTCCTGCAGTACTGACCCAGCAGGACTGTTCCATGGAGCTTCTGTCCCGGCACAGAACCCTCCTACCGATAGGAACCCCCAGACACAGGATTGGGCTGAAGTCATATTAGGATGGCGTTCCCTCCCACACCCCCGCCACCCACTAGGGACCAGGGTGGAGGACAGAGCTTTGCTCATCCACTCAGGTTGGAATCGGGCACTGCAGGCCCTTAGCCCAGAGGGGAGGCTGTGTGTCGGGTTGGCCGTTGTCAGCCTTGTGGGAGAACATGGACGCAGCAAGTGGAGGAGATACATGGAGACGTGCACCGGGATGGCTCCCAGACACACGCAGGGATGTGAAGGTGGCACACACAGCTGCATACAAGCCCAGAGAGAGCTTCAGCGGAAGAGCAGTGCATGGACGGGAGGAGATGGAGGCAGAGGCTTGGAGCAGGGCTGGCACAGACCCTGTGGTCCAGAGGAGGCCTCCTGGCCACAAAGCCCTCCATGTCCAGCTCCATCCTTCCCCTGACCCACTGCACGTCCAGCCTGTGGCTTCAGTGACACAACCCCATATCTTTCCAATAAACCCACCCTTTTGTTCTTCAGCTATTTCCAAGGCGTGTCCTTGTCTGAAATATCTTCGCCTCTGTCAATAGACCAACTGCCTGGGTGCAGCCATGTCTCTGAGTTGAGTTCAGCATCCTCCCTGGGCCTTGCAGAGAGGTCTGGATGCTCCTGCTTCACGTCTAACCTCCACTCTGTTCCCAGAGCCTGTTAGATTTCACGGGTCCAGAGCACACCTACGGGCCTTGCTCCCAAAGCTGAGGTCTGACAGAGGGGAGGCCCAGTGCCGGGCCAAGCCTGGGAGAGCCGGGCCATTGATTCTGATCAGGGGAGAGAGCTGAGTCATGTCCATTAAAGATGCCTGAAGAGAGATCTGAGCCTCTCAAGTGGTGATGCAGGATTAAAACGACCCTTTAACACTCAGACTGTGTCACCAGGTGGGGTCAACTACAGGATTGTTGACAGGATGTGTCTAGTTCTTTTAAATGAGCCAACCAGCCCCATTACCCGTCCTGTCCTGCCTCTCTTGGAGTGGCTCCCAGGTTACCTTCTACTGATCCCTCCCTCCTGGAGCAGCCACGTGCCAAGCCGCTGGGCACCTCCCCCAGCACAGCAGATGATGCGACACTCACCACGCACCGTGGCAAAAGCCCTCAGCATCACCTCTCTCTCCGTCGGTCACTGCCCGCATCAGAACCAGCGTTGCAGCCAGCGACTCCAACTCCACGTTCCGCACGTCTGTCCACTTGCCTCAGTCCCGTGTTGCCGCCCTGGTCAGGGCTGACGTCCATCATCTCTGGGATGACTCTGACAGCCTCCTAGTGGGTCTCCCTGACTCCCACTTGTTCTATAACCCCAGGGAGACCCTCTGAAACATAAACTCGCATTTAAAGGTCTGCAGTGGCTCCACTTAGCACTGGGAACAACACCCAGCCTCCCCAGCACGGCCCATCCAGCACGCCTGCCTGATTGCACTTTTGTTTCCCTCATCCTGCCTGCCATCTTCCGGCCTGGTCAGGTCTCAGACCCACTAAATGTGTCCCTGCTCAGGCTTCCAAACCCACCTTCTGCCATTAACTGTGACTCAGCCTCCACGTTCTGCCCAGGAGTCTCCTGTTCACAGGCTCTGCTCAAATATCACCTCCACTGAGAAGCCCTTCTTGACCACTCCACTCACCTTGTCATTCTCTATAACACCCTGACTTGTTGCCCTTAATGCACTTAATTGACCTGGAATGATGTCATTTAGATATTTACTCAAATTATCTATGCCCCCACCCCCCACTGATACGTCCAGTCAGGCAGAGCAGAGCTGATATCTGTTCTATTCACAGGGTACTCTGCCAGGCACAGACGGCTTGCTCAAGGCGTAGTTTCTGAATTAATAGCTGCCCACCCTCCTTGTCTGCTTTTTGCTTAGTTAGCCTGTCTCGAGGCTTATCAGTTTTATTGAGCTCTTCCAAGAGCCAGTTTTTGGCGTCATTGTTTTTCTCTATCGATTTCCTGTTTTCAAATCTATTGATTTCTGCTCTAACTCTTTTTATTCCTTTTTTTCTGCTTATTTTGGATTTAATCTGCTCTCCCTCTTCTAGTTTGCTAAGGTAGAAACTTAGACTGTTGATTTTAGGCCTTTTTCTTTTCTAAAATACATACACAAGGCTACACATTTCCCTCTTAGCCCTGCGTTCACTGCAACCAGAAATTTCTGGTAAGTTGTGTTTCCAGTTTTATTTAGTTCAAAATATTTTAAAATTTCCCTTGAGGTTTTTCTTTTTCTCCACTTTTGGCCCATGTTTTTTTCAGAGCTGTGCTATTTTTTCTCCATACATTTTGGAATTTTTTTCATTATCTTTCTGTTTCTGATTTCTAGTTTGATTTCACTGTGGTCTGAGAGTAGGCATGCTATGATTCTATTCGTTTAGATTTGTTAAGGTGTGTTTCATGGCCCAGAGCTTGAGAAGAATGTGTTTTCTGCTCCTGTTGGATGAAGTTGTCTATAGATGTCAATTATATCCACCTGATTGATAGTGTTGTTGAGATCAACTATGTTCTCACTGCCTTTCTGCTGGCTAAATCTGTCTTTTTGTAATAGAGGGGTGCTGAGGTCTCCAATTATAACTGTGGATTCATCTGTTTCTCCTTGTAGTTCTATCTGATTTTGCTTCAGGTAGTTCGATGCTCCGTTGTTAGGTACATACCTGTTAAGGATGGTCGTGTCTCCTATAAGAATTGATCCCTTTATCATTACATAAAGCCCTTCTTCATCCCTGATAACTCTCTTTGCTCTGAAGTCCACTCTCTCTCACATTAATGCAGCTATTCGTGGTTTCTTTACACGTGTCTTTATATTTAAAGTAGGTTTCTTATAGACAATACAGAGTTGGGTTGGGTGTTTTGATCCACTCTGTCAATCTCTGTCTTTTGAATTGGTGCATTTTCCCACCAGTTCAAAGTGACTTGTGAGAGAGTTGGATTCATGTCTACCATGTTCATTCCTATTGGTTATTTGTTGCCCTGGTTGTTTGTTCCTATTTTTGCCTTCCACGCTTTCTCTGCCTTCCGTAGTTTTCATTGAATAGTTTATGTGATTGTACACCACTTCACAGATGACGTGAGTACCTTGTCATAACAAAACGATCCTAATTCCTTTCTTCTGTTGCTTATACCTCACTTGTCGCTCCCTTCACCTCATACATGAATGCATACTGCCCAGATCACAGCGGACTCAGTACCACCACAAACTTGGATTTCCATGGGTGTTTTATAGAAGTTCACCGCTGTTGTTGGTATGCTGGGAAAATGTCTAGACATGGAAATGCTACATATGGCTCTAGGGTTTTGGTAACTTCCTGTGAGGCTACAGCGTCTCCTTCATGTTCTGGTGAAGAAGACATGATGGGGTTTATAAAGACGCAACAAGGGGTTCCCGCCTGTGAGTTCTGACATTGTCCTACCCATCTGTCTTATTTTTTCTGTCTTCAGAGGCTGTGGCTTATTATTACTTGTACAAATACATTCCTAATGAAGAGAAAATTAAATATGCATGTGTTTTCAAATTAAGTATGCATAACAGAGTCCTAAAAATGTTTTAATGGAACAAATCAGCCAATCTCTCATGAACATTGTAACTTGGCAAGGGTCAGTTCAGGTGACTTCTAGAGTTGTACTTGTGTTCTTAAATTGAGAAAAGGTTAAGGGCTGGGGTGGAGATATCCATATCTCCATCTATATCCATAGCTATTTGTTTCCCTAGCGGCTCAGGTGGTAAAGAACTCACCTGCAATGCAGGAGACCCAGGTTCAACCTCTGGGTCAGGAAGATCACCTGAAGAAGGGAATGGCAACCCACTCCAGTATTCTTGCCTGGAGAATTCCAGAGACAGAGAAGCCTGGTGGACTACAGTCCATGGGGTCGTAAAATCAGACGTGACTGGGCAACTAACACACAAATCTATGTCTGTGTTTATATCTGTCTATATAAAAGAGAGACTTCCGAAGGCTCATGTGGCTTCTAACTGCCAACCATATCTAGGACGCTGATGAAAACCACAGAGTTGTGAAAGACCTTGGTCCATTTGAGGGTTTTAGAAAAATCAGCTCCTTTTTTTCAAATTCCCCTGAATTAATTTCCTCCTGAATCCAATCCTGGGCAGGGGTTCTCATTTCTGTGCACAACTTAGTTAGCATCAGCCGGGGGAATTTTACAAATACAGTGGTGCTTGGACTCCACCCTAAGAGAGTCCACCTGCCTTGTTCTTGGGTACGGCTAGACATCTGCATTTTCCATCTTCTGTGTAGTGGTGACTGAGAAGGAACCCGCGTGCACTGCCAGCACTGGACACCCCAGGAGGAAAGGAGGCGGGGTGCCTGTGTACCAACACCTCCGGAAGCCCCTTGATAAAAGAACGACTTCATTAATATAGTTTTTCCCTGTAATACTGTTTTAGAAGACTCGATGGTGGTTCTTGCTCTCCACCACTGGCTTTTTGGATGGATGCAGAGGAAACCAAGCCCTAATCTCCAATACACACTGAACAGTTCACTGGGAGACACAGAGTTCTGCCTCCAGCATCACCCCAAGCAGGTGCTTCCTGGGCCTTATGGTTCTATGAAATCGCACAGGGACCCTCTACAATGTGGAATCCCCAGCAGCCTGGGGGTGTGTGTCTCACAAGCTGGCAGGTGATGTTGACGCCATTGGTCTGCAGATCCCACAATGAGTAGCTGGTAGACCACTTCCCTCTCAAACTGGGCTTAAAGAGTACTGGGCTAAGGAAGCATTTCAGGTAGACCAGCCAAAACTCCACAGCACCCTAGCCCAGTTAATGTCCCCACCCCCTCTCTTAATATCACCGTGCTGGAGAGCCGCTCCCAGCTGCAGCGGAAGTCAGGAGCCAGGAAAAGTCGTCAAAGGAGATGCAGCTTCACTTCTTTCCTTTTCCCTTTCATTCTTAGGGATGTGGATATAGACATGCTTCTGCTGCTAAGTCGCTTCAGTCGTGTCCAACCCTGTGCGACCCCATAGATGGCAGCCCACCAGGTTCCCCTGTCCCTGGGATTCTCCAGGCAAGAACACTGGAGTGGATTGCCATTTCCTTCTCCAATGCATGAAGGTGAAAAGTGAAAGTGAAGTCGCTCAGTTGTGTCCGACTCTTAGCGACCCCATGGACTGCAGCCCACCAGGCTCCTCCGTCCATGGTATTCTCCGGGCAAGAGTACTGGAGTGGGTTGCCATTGTCTTCTCCAAAATAGGACTAACTTCTTCATTTGATATTTTCTCTCTTAAGTGTAGCAAATGAAGTTGGAGACAGGTACGTGTGCCTATATAATGCTTGTCCAATAATGAAGATGCTTGAAGACACGGTGTGAGTTACAGTTGATTCTTATTATCCATGCATCCTCTGTTTGTGAACCTGCCTACTCATTACGTTTAATTTGCAATCCCCCAAATCAATACTTACAGCATTTCGACAGTCAGCTGCAGACGTGTGCAGAGCAGTGAGAAATGTGGGTTACCAGAGGGTATGTTCACAGCTGATGTGCAGCTAAAAGAGACCCTCAGATAGTGACCAGGGGATGGATGGAGACCCTAAAGGGCAGTGCAGACAAGTGGGAGAATGTCCAGCTCTGGACCATCTGGTCAGGGTTCGGATTCAGACTCCAGCACATTCGGGGGGCAGCCTTGGGAAAGTTACTTAACACTTCTGAAAGGTGCTCTTTACAAAGAAAAGAAAATAGAATGTACTAGGATGGGTTGTTTTTAAGATTTAAGATGATTGTATAATAAGAGGGCAATAGAGGATAAGATGGTTGGACGGCATCAGCAATTCAATGGACATGAACGTGGGCAAACTCTGGAAGATGGTGAGGGATGGGGAAGCCTGGCGTGGTGCAATCCATGGGGTCCCGAACAGTCAGACACAACTTGGTGACTGAACAGCAACAAATGTAATATATAGAGATAGAATATTCCATCTATACATGATCCCCTAGTAGGCATCATTCGGTATTCACTACTCCCAGGTTTGCAGGGAATTTATAAGAAACCTACTGTTATTAATTATGAAAACCAACTACATATTCTTTTGTTTTTCCTGAAGCAGCATTTTTTCAAAGTGTAACCTCCTGTAGCTCTATAAGATGCCTCAGAAACAAACAATCCACATGAAATCAGTTCAGTTCAGTCACTCAGTTGTCTCCAACTCTTTGCGAACCCATGGACTGCAGCACACCAGGCCTCCCTGTCTGTCACCAACTCCCAGGGTTTACTCAAACTCATGTCCTTTGAATCAGTGATGCCATCCAACCATCTTATCATCTGCTGTCCCCTTCTCCCCCCACCTTCAATGTCTCCCAGCAACAGGGTCTTTCCAGATGAGTCCGTTCTTCACATCAGGTGGCCAAAGTATTGGAGTTTCAGCTTCAGCACCAGTCCTTCCAATGAATATTCAGGGTTGATTTCCTTTAGGATGAACTGGTTGAATCTCCTTGCAGTCCAAGGGACTCTCAACCAGCTTCTCCAACACCATAGTTCAAAAACATCAATTTTTTCAGTGTACAGCTTTCTTTATAGTCCAACTCTCACATCCATCCATGACTACTGGAAAAACCATAGCTTTGACTAGACGGACCTTTGTTGGCAAAGTAATGTCTCTGCTTTTTAATATGCTGTCTAGGTTTGTCATAAATTTCCTTCCAGGGAGCAAGTGTCTTTTAATTTCATGGCTGCAGTCATCATCTGCAGTGATTTGGGAGCCCAAAACAATAAAGTCTGTCACTGTTTCCAATGTTTCCTCATCTATTTGCCATGAAGTGATGGGACCAGATGCCATGATCTTAGTTTTCTGAATGTTGAGCTTTAAGCCAACTTTTTCACTCTCCTTTTTCACTTTCATCAAGAGGCTCTTTAGTTCTTCTTCACTTTTTGCCATAAGGGTGGTGTCATCTGCATATTTGAGGTTATTGATATTTCTCCTGCAAATCTTGATTCCAGCCTGTGCTTCATCCAGCCCAGTGTTGCTCATGATGTACTCTGCATATAAGTTAAATAAGCAGGGTGACAATACATGCAGCCTTGATATACTCCTTTCCCGATTTGGAACCGTCTGCTGTTCCATGTCCAGTTCTAACTGTTGCTTCCTGACCTGCATACTCAGGAGGCAGGTCAGGTGGTCTGGTATTCCCATCCCTTTAAGAATTTTACACAGTTTGTTGTGATCCACACTATGCTTTGGCATAGTCAGTAACGAAGAAGTAAATGCTTTTCTGGAACGCTCTTGCTTTTTTGATGATCCAGTGGATATTGGCAATTTGATCTCTATTTCCTCTATCTTTTCTAAATCCAGCTTGAACATCTGGAAGTTCACAGTTCATGTAATGTTGAAGCTTTGCTTGGAGAATTTTGAGCATTACTTTGCTGGCGTGTGAGATGAGCCCAATTGTGTGGTAGTTTAAACATAGTTTGGCATTGCCCTTCTTTGGGATTGGAATGAAAACTGACCTTTTTCAGTCCTGTGGTCATTGCTGAATTTTCCGAATTTGCTGGCATATTGAGTGCAGCACTTTCACAGCATCCTCTTTTAGGATTTGAAATAGCCCAACTGGAATTCCATGACCTCCACTAGCTTTGTTCATAGTGATGCTTCCTAAGGCCCACTTGACTTCGCTTACCAGGATGTCTGACTCTAGGTGAGTGATCACACCATTGTGGTTATTTGGGTCGTGAAGAGATCTCTCTCTCTCTCTCTTTATATATATATATATATATATATATATATATATATTATAGTTCTTCTGCATATTCTTGCCACCTCTTCTTAATATCTTCTGCTTCTGTTAGGTCCATACCATTTCTGTCCTTTACTGTGCCCTTCTTTGCATGAAATGTTCCCTTGCTATCTGAATATACCAGGGTATCTAATTTTCTTGGAGAGATCTCTAGTCTTTCCCATTCTATTATTTTCCTCTGTTTCTTTGCATTGATCACTGAGGAAGGCTTTCTTATCTCTCCTTGCTTTGGAACTTTCTTATCTCTTTGGAAGGCTTTCTTATCTCTCCTTTGGAACTCTGCATTCAAATATCTTTCCTTTTCTCCTTTGCCTTTCACTTCTGTCCTTTTCACAGCTAGTTGTAAGGCCTCCTCGACAGCCATTTTGCCTTTTGGCATTTCTTTTTCTTGGGGATGGTCTTGGTCACTGCCTCCTGTACAGTGTCACAAACCTTCGTCCATAGTCACCAGGCATTCTGTCTACCAGATCTACACCCTTAAATCTATTTCTCACCTCCACTGTATAATTGTAATGGATTTTATTTAGGTCATACCTGAATGGTCTCATGGTTTTCCCTACTTTCTTCAATTTCAGTCTGAATTTGGCAATAAGGAGTTCATGACCTGAGCCACGTCAGCTCACAGTCTTGTTTTTGCTGACTGTATAGGGCTTCTCCATCTTTGGCTGCAAAGAATATAATCAATCTGATTTCGGTGTTGACCATCTGGTGATGTCCATGTGTAGAGTCTTCTCTTGTGTTGTTGGAAGAGGGTGTTTGCTATGAGCAGTGCGTTCTCTTGGAAAAACTCTTTGTCTCTGCCCTGCTTCATTCCATGCTCCCAGGCCAAATTTGCCTGTTATTCCAGGTATTTCTTGACTTCCTACTTTTGCATTCCGTTCCGTTCTGTCGCTCAGTCGTGTCCGACACTTTGCAACCCCGTGGACTGTAGCCTACCAGGCTTCTCCGTCCATGGGATTCTCCAGGCAAGAATACTGGAGTGGGTTACCGTTTCCTTCTTCAGGGGATCTTCCCGACCCAGGGATCGAACCCGGGTCTCCCGCATTGGAGGCAGACGCTTTAACCTCTGAGCCACCAGGGAAGCCCTTTGCATTCCAGTCCCCTATAATGAAAAGGACATCTTTTTGGGTGTTAGTTCTACAAGGTCTTGTAGGTCTTCATAGAACCATTCCACTTCGGCTTCTTCAGCACTACTGGTCGGAGCATAAGCTTGGATTGCTGTGATATTGAGTGGTTTGCCTTGTAAATGAACAGAGATCATTCTGTCATTTTTAAGATTGCATCCAAGTCCTGCATTTTGGACTCTTTTGTTGACGATGATGGCTACTCAATTTCTTCTAAAGGATCCTTGCCCACAGTAGTAGATTTAATGTTCATCTGAGTAAAATTCACCCATTCCAGTCCATTTTAGTTAGTTGGTTCCTAAAATGTTGACGTTCACTCTTGCCATCTCATGTTTGCCCATTTCCAGTTTACCTTGATTCATGGACCTAACATTCCAGGTTCCTATGCAATATCGCTCTTTACAGCATCTGACTTTACTTCCTTCACCAGTCACATCCACAACTGGTTGTTGCTGTTGTTTTGGCAACGTCTCTTCATTCTTTCTGGAGTTATTTCTGCACTGATCTCCAGTAGCGTATTGGGCACCTACCGACTTGGGGAGTTCTTCTTTCAATGTCCTGTCTTTTTGCCTTTTCATACTCTTCATGGGGTTCTCAAGGCAAGAATACTGAAGTCGTTTGGCATTCCCTTCTCCAGTGGACCATGTTTTGTCAGAACCCTTCACCATTATCCATTCGTCTTGGGTGGCCCTCCATGGCATGGCTCATAGTTTTACTGAATTAGACAAGGCTGTGGTCCGTGTGATCAGATTGGTTAGTTTTCTGTGATTGTGATTTTCTGTCTGCCCTCTGATGGAGAAGGAAAAGAGGCTTATGGAAGCTTCCTGATGGGAGAGACTGACTGAGGGGGAAACTGGGTCTTGTTCTGATGGGAGGGGCCATGCTCAGTAAATTTTTAATCCAATTTTCTGTTGATGGGTGGGGCTGTGTTCCCTCCCTATTGTTTGACCTGAGGCCAAACTGTGGTGGAGGTAATGAAGAAAATCGCGACCTCCTTCAAAAGGTCCTGTGCGCTGCCCCACTCGGTGCCCCTGACCCTGTAGCAGGCCACCACTGACCCACGCCTCTGCTGTAGACTCCTGGACACTCACGGGCAAGTCTGGGTCAGGTCTCTTGTGGGGTCACTGCTCCTTTCTCCCGGGTCCTTGTGCGCACAAGGTTTTGTTTGTGCCCTCCAGGAGTCTGTTTCCCCAGTCCTGTGTAAGTTCTGATGGCTCTGTGGTGGGGTTAATGGCGACCTCCTCCAAGAGAGCTTATGCCACACCCAGGTCTGCTGCACCCAAAGCCCCTGCCCCTGCAGCAGTCCACTGCTGACCTGTACCTCCTCAGGAGACACTCAAAAACAGTTCTGTCTCAGAACTGTGTCTCAGAATTGCCACCTGAAATACTGTTGGCAAATTCTGAGCAATGTATCTCCTTGAGGATTCACAACTCACATTAGCATATTAAAGGCTCTGAAAAGTCCTGCATTTGTGTGGGGGGTGATATTCATCTAACTTTGTTTAATTTGGTGTTGTTCAAAGATATTTGCATCCTTAATAGATGTTTTTATAGGAAGCTGTAATAATACGCCAAAGAATCTGTACTGGTCTAGGGAACACATTGGGAGAATGAGCAACACTTTGCCCAGGAAGCAACGTGTGCTTCAGGAAATAATGAATCTGTCATCATTATAATAGTTTCAGTAGAGGTGGAACAAGTTTTTCGACAGAAACATCATAGAGACTATTTGAGCATCAGGCCTGGAGATTACCCTAGAGAAACTTACGGGATACTATTTTGTATGGTGATAAAGAGGATAAGGTATAAGTCAGATAGTCTTGGGCTTCAATCCCAGCTCCATCTCTTACTGACTGACAAGTGTATGATTCAACCTCCTCAAGGTTCAGTTCTCTGATCTTCAGATTGAGTATAATAACAAAGCCACCTCATCAGGCTACAGTGAAGCCCACAGGAGGGAATACATGGAAGGCATGACTGTTTTTATTAGAAGGTGTCTTTGCTCTTCAGGAACTTGCAATTCTGGGTAATTCTCTCCCTCATCACTGAGGTTCAAGTAGTGAAAGTCTGAGTTGTCGATAGGGAAGATTTCTTCACAACAGTGAATAAAATTGCTCTGAAATGATAGAAAAAGTGGTGATCCCAGGATTTTGAGACATCTGGATTCTTTCTAGCAGTTGTTGTTACAATATTGATGTGGGTGAAGGAGGATGGCTGCTCTGTGAAGCTAAAGGTGTCCAGGCTGGTCTGTGCATTTCAGTGATTAACATTGCGGTGCTGCAAAACAATAAACAGTTAAAGCTGGAAAAGAAATGATATGGAGGGACCTACATTGTAGGGCATCTGGGAGCCCGTGGCTCCACCCCAGTGGAAATGGATTTAGACAACCCTCCCGTGCACCAGAAACAAATGGCACAGTCCTTATGAAAGAATATTGTAAGGGCATGTAATTCAAGCATGAACACAGCCTTTGGTGAAAGTTGATAAAGGGATTAACATATGGAATCAACCCCAAGGGGAGGCACCAGCCACGGTGCAAAATTAGATTGTCTGGAGACAGGAGTAGAGGATATATTTTACTACTGTCATTCAGGAAACAATTTAGTCTTCCAGCTTCAGTGTTTGGAACCCACTCCCATCTTGCTCAGTCACTGAGAATAAAATAAGAGGACAATAAATTAATATGGCATCAGTAAAATGAATCTAAAAGTAAAAGGATCTAAGCTGGTCCACACTGGTGACAATTCTGTGGACAAAACTCCATGTGTGTGTGCTAAGTTGTTTCTGTTGTATTTGACTTTTTGCAACCCCATGGGCTGTATGTAGCCCATCAGGCTCCTCTGTCTATAGGATTCTCCAGGCAAGAGTACTGGAGTGGGTTGCCGTTTCCTGCTCCAAAATAAATCAAGTGAAAGTGTTAGTCACTCAGTCGTGTCTGACTCTATGCAACCCATGGACTATAGCCTGACAGCCTCCCCTGTCCAGGAGATTCTCCAGGCAAGAACACTGGAGTGGGTTGCATGCCCTCCTCCAGGGGATCTTCCCAACCCAGGGGTCGAACCCACATCTCTTACGTCTCTTGCATTGCAGGCAGATTCTTTTGCCACTGAGCCACCGGGAAGCCATACTATAGTGTAACTGAATGTATAATTTTTTTAAATGACTATATTTGGGTTAGTAAAGCTTCTCAGATCTGTCAGTTTTGTGTTTTATTAGCTTTGAAAAGTTCCCAGCCAATGTAATGTTACTTCGTTCCAGTTTCCTCGCTCCACTCTTCTGGGATCCTGATTGCATGCATGCTCCTCCTTTCGGCACCCCAGAGTGTCTCCCCGCTTATTCTATTCTTCCCATGATTTGTCAGTCAATGACCATGACTGACATCGACATCTCCCACTTATCTAATTCTTTCGGCATCCAATTTATATTCCATTCATTGACTTGATCTAAAATTTTAAGCATTTTTCTTCTATTTCCAATTGACTCTTTTTTTAATAATTTGCAGATTCTTTGTGGAAATTCTCAATGGCTTCTAATTCCTTGAACATGGCAGTCATAGTTTTTGTTGTTTTTTTTTTTAATTCAGTGACTCTTATTTCTGGATCTGCTGTGAATTTGTTTCTATTATCTGTTTCTACTGCTTTTTGTACATGTTGCCTTGCCATCTCAAGATGCCTGGTAATTTTATACTGTGTGCCAGTCATTGTACATTTACAATTGTTTGTAAATGACTTAGGTCCTATTTGATTCATTTTATGTTTGGGATCACCTCAGTCTGAGTTCAATAACTGAGACTATTAGATCTGCAAAGGTTATAGTGACCAGTTGATGTCTAGCTTATTTCAGTCGAACTTAGACAAAAAGCAGCTCTTAATTTCGACTGACTTTCCTTCATCTTATCCCACTAATTCCTCGCTATCTTGTTAGCTTTCTGCTGTCCTCTAATATGCTGTATGCTTTTTCTTGCTGCCCTAATTTGAGGGTCAGCCTTCACTTGAATCTACCGTTTAAAGAATGTTCCTTTATTCATTAAATACAAATATGTTGAGTCCTCCTTTGTGCTAGGAACTCTGTTAGATACTGGCTATTCAGTGGTGAGCCAGAGAGAGGTCTTGCCATGTGAAATTAGTCATCCAGTGCCCAAGGTTAATTAATGACCTTTGTGCCTATGGCACCTTAGAAGGGTCGATTTGAAATGAGTCCAGAAATATCATCGTGCTCAAGTGATCTGTTGGTCCAAGGAAGGATGCTAGGGTAGCTTGCAGCCAGTGCACAGAGGACAGTCCTGTCCATCTTACCACAAGTATTTGGCCCTGCTCTGGTAACACTGCACACCAACCACAACGACACTGCTTTGTCCAATTCCGACTGGTCCTACTTATGGTCTAACTGTGGGGAGCAAAGGCGATGGTGAAAGAACTTTTTGATGAACTATTTAAAATGTAAACACTGTTGATAGCCCTAAGAGCCCCATGACACTCTGAAGCAACACTGCTCCCTCATCACGTCATTCCCACCTGTTTACACTAGCGCTTCAAAGGCCCATTAGATCTAAACCCTTTGATGTATGACCAGCTACTTCAGCGGTGACTTTCTGTGAGCTCAAATCTATATCCGATGGGAAAAAGGACAAATTGGCTCTTTTATCAAACACTTTTAGTATCAACTCACAATGAACAGGGGCATTTCGTGCACTTAAAAGCTACATGATGAGTTTATGAGCAGGACAAAGTGAATAAATATTCAACCCAGGAGCTTGATTAGAAAACAAATCAGTGCTGCATAAGCTGGGGCTGTCTCTACAATTCTCTTCAAGCTGAGTTTTTCCAACATGCTCTCTCCCTGGGGACCCCTTGCATATGGTGTGATGAGAAGTCATTGAGCATCCACTGCTCCTTGGCCTGCGGCGTGCGTCTGGGGATGGCCCATGGCCCTGGGATGCTGTAGACATGCTGCTGAACAGACTCTGAAAAAGACTTCTTTTGCCACGTCTGAGAGATGATCATTAATGGACATATTTTTATGATGTGAAACTGAACAACCAGATCTCCAACCTATTTCATTTTCTTTTGGGCCAAACTGACGTTCATGGTGGCTGCTGTCCGCATGCCTTCTGTCCGGGCTCAGTACTCTCTGAGCAGGTGGTGAGGATGGGCCAGGAGTTGTGCACTCAGTGAGATCCATGTACAATGAGTGCTGGCATCTCCTCTCTCGGCCCTTCTTTGAGAAGAAGTACCATCTGCTGAGACAGGCTTTATCCACTGAAGAAGATTTGGAAGGGAAGAAACACATTTTAAAAATTAACAATAAGAGAATCTGTGAGTCTACAAGATACATGGGACACTGCTTTTTAAGACATCCTGTTGTGAGAAACCCCTCTCATATAAGTCAACCTGGCTGTCATAAGGCTGGGCCACAAACTGAGTGGTGCTTCTTTCCTCCCCTTCTGGATGCTGGAAGTCCAAGATCAAAGGGTCAGCAGGGTTGGTGGGTAGGTTCCTTCCCAGGCTTTTCTCCTCAGCTTGCAGATGGCTATCTTCTCTCTGCATCTCCACGTGGTCTTCCATCTGGGTCTTTCTGGGTCCTAATCTCCTCTTCTCATAAGGACACCAGTCATATGGAGTACCAAACCATTCATATCACCCCATTTTCCCTTAATGACCTCTTTGAAGACACCCATCCCCAAATACAATCCCATTCTGAAGTCCTAGGGGCTCAGGGCTTCATCATATGAAGCTTGCTGCTGCTGCTAAGTTCTTCAGTTGTGTCCGACCCTGTGCGACCCTATAGACGGCAGCCCACCAGGCTCCCCTATCCCTGGGATTCTCCAGGCAAGAACACTGGAGTGGGTTGCCATTTCCTTTTCCAATGCATGAAAGTGAAAAGTGAAAGTGAAGTCACCCAGTCGTGTCCGACTCTTAGTGACCCCATGGACTGCAGCCCACCAAGCTCCACTGTCCATCGGATTTTCCAGGCAAGAGTACTAGAGTGGGGTGCCATTGCCTTCTCTGAGGATACAATTCATCTCACAAACTCTTCTAAAAGGGCACAAAAGTTTAAAATAGATGGATACACTTGACTACATGAAAATAATTTTTTAAAATTCTGCATGATAAAAATTAAGAAAAGTAAAAAGACAAGCAGAAAATTGTGAAACATAATTGCTATTTATGTCACTAAGGGCCATTTCTTAAAAAATGAAAGAGAGAGAGAAACGGCAGATAGGACAATACATAATTTTGTTCAGTTGAGAAAAGAAGTCCAAAGCAAAAACGGGCACACAATACAGTGAGTTCACAGAAAATGAAACACACAAGTAGTTCTTAAATGTATAAAATGATACTCAACATGAAATACAAACTTCAAACCACCTTGAGATGACATTTTTAAGTGGCTATGTTGGCAAAAATGTGATAACCCAAACTTGACCAGAATTTGTGGATTAGATTCTTTCATATATTACCAGTGGGAGCACAAATTGATATGACCTCTATGTTGGACACTTGGCAAATCTATCAAAATTACAATTATACAAAACCTTTGACTTGGATTCCTCACTCCTAGAAATGTGAGCTAAAACAGAGCTCCAACTGTGTGAAATGACTTACGCACAAGGTCATCCATGGTATCCTCCTGCACTATGGTGAAATATTGAACATGATCTAAACATAAATCAATAGGTCTGCTTCCACGGAACCTTTCACAGCTCTTAGGGGGATAGGGAAACCCTATGAAACACTCTCCAATGCATATTTGGTGGGAAAAGCCAAAGATGAGTCAGTCTTTGTGAACTCTATCATCTGTGAGCAGATGTATTCCTAGGGTTTGCATTTGCATGTTTCTGAGAGCACATGGTGAGAACTGTTGATTCTGGTTGCTTTGAGGGAAAAGGACTTGGTGCCTGGGGGACAGGATGGATAGGACATCATATACTCTTTCCTCCCTTGCATTTATTGGAAGCAAATAGGACAAAATGTTAATGTCTGTTCCGAGGTGGGTGTGAGAGTGATCTGCTCTATTATCTTCTGTACTTTTCATGCTTATTTGAAATGTTTCATAATTAAAATTTAAAAATAAAATATCACATCTTTTTGCCTACTAAGTTTTTAAAAAGATTCCCACACAGTTACACCTAAATTTGCTCATATTTTCAACTGTTACATGTATTTTATTCAGCGCTGTCAGAGTTGCTAGAGTAAGAAACACAATCCAATGGGCTATAGCCAAGTAGGGAATTTACTGCCTCCTTTTTCTGGAAAGTCCTGAGCATCGCTTTCAGTTATGATTGGATCTAGTGGCACAAATGGTTAGATCTAATAGCCCAGATGGTGTCCCTCTCTTGTCTTCCCCTTCTCTGGCTCCTCCTGCACTTTTCTCTGGCAGGGCACCCTCTTGTTGAGTTGCGGATGGTCATAACAGCTCCAGGCTAACAGCCTTCACATTTACTAAATTTTTATAAAACCCTTCCCCAACAATTAAAAAAAAAATGGGCTCCCTAGGTCATGTTAGGTCATGTGACCAGCCCATTCAATTACTCTGAGTCCAGCATGCCCAGGTGTGAGTGGACATCATCCTTGGGGTTGGACTTGTGTCTCCCTCTTCCCAAAGCTAAGGATCCTGAGTGTGTGATGGTCAGTTTATCAAAGGAACACAGACATCTCTTTTCCCTCCAAAGGGAAAAAGGATGTGGTAGGCATGCTACAACATCTCTTGGATCTTTGAAAAAGCAAGAGAGTTCCAGAAAAATGTCTATTTCTGCTTTATTGACTTTACCAAAGTCTTTGACTGTGTGGATCACAACAAACTGTGGAAAATTCTTAAAGAGATGGGAATACCAGACCATCTGACCTGCCTCTTGAGAAATGTATATGCAGGTCAGGAAGCAACAGTTAGAACTGAATATGATTCCAAATAGGAAAAGGAGTAGGTCAAGGCTGTGTATTGTCACCCTGCTTATTTAACTTATATGCAGAGTACATCATGAGAAATGCTGGGCTGGATGAAGCACAAGCTGGAATCAAGATTGGTGGGAGAAATATCAGTTACCTCAGATGACACCACCCTTATGGCAGAAAGTGAAGAACTAAAGAGCCTCTTGATGAAACTGAAAGAGGAGAGTGAAAAAGTTGGCTTAAAGCTCAACATTCAGAAAACTAAGATCATGGCATCTGGTCCCATCACTTCATGGCAAATAGATGGGGAAACACTGGAAACAGTGACAGATTTTATTGTTTTGGCACCAAAATCAAAGTAGGTGGTGACTGCAGCCAAGAAATGAAAAGACACTTATTCCTTGGAAGAAAAGTTATGACCACCCTAGACAGCGTATTAAAGAATAGAGACATTACTTTGCCAACAAAGGTCCATCTAATAAAAGCTATTGTTTTTCCAGTAGTCATGTATGGATGTGAGAGTTGGACTATAAAGAAAGCTGAGCACTGAAGAATTGATGCTTTTGAACTGTGGTGGTGTTGGAGAAGACTCTTGAGAGTCCCTTGGACGTCAAGGAGATCCAACCAGTCCATCCTAAAGGAAATTAGTCTGGAATATTCAGGACTAAGGACTGATGCTGAAGCTGAAACTCCAATACTTTGGCCACCTGATGCAAAGAACTGATTCATTTGAAAAGACCCTGATGCTGGGAAAGATTGAAGGCAGGAGGAGAAGGGGACAGCAGAGGACAATTTGGTTGGATGGCATCATCAACTCAATGGACATGAGTTTGAGTTAACTCCGGAAGTTGGTGATGGACAGGGAGGCCTGGTATGCTACAGTCCATGGGGTCACAAAGAGTTGGACATCACTGAGCAACTGAACTGAACTGACTGAACTGGTCATGCTGTGGTGGCAAGTGTCCATTAAGCAATCTGTAATTTCAATATCTTATAAAACTAGCAATAAAACTACCATTTGACATAGCAATCCCTCTACCGGGCAAATATCCTGAGGAAATCACAATTCTTAAAGACACACATATACCAATGTTCTTTTTAGCACTATTTACGATAGCCAGGACGTGGAAGCAACCTAGATGTCTGTGGACAGATGAATGGATAAAGTTGTAGTACATATATATGATGGAACATTACTCATCCATTTAAAGGAACATATTTGAATCAGTTATAATGAGTTGGGTGAACCTAGTCTATCATACTGACTGAAGTAAGTCAGAAAGAGAAAAACAAATATCATATATATGGAATCTTGAAAGATTGCATTGATGAACCTATTTGCAGGGAAGCAGTAGAGACACTGGAGAAGGCAATGGCAACCCACTCCAGTACTCTTGCCTGGAAAATCCCATGGATGGAGGAGCCTGGTGGGCTGCAGTCCATGGGGTCGCGAAGAGTCGGACACGACTGAGCGACTTCATTTTCACTTTTCCCTTTCATGCATTGGAGAAGGAAATGGCAACCCACTCCAGTGTTCTTGCCTGGAGAATCCCAGGGACGGGGGAGTCTGGTAGGCTGCTGTCTATGGGATCGCACAGA
This sequence comes from Moschus berezovskii, assembly GCF_049115385.1. Taxonomy (NCBI): domain Eukaryota; kingdom Metazoa; phylum Chordata; class Mammalia; order Artiodactyla; family Moschidae; genus Moschus; species Moschus berezovskii. The sequence goes on along the minus strand of NC_142474.1, from coordinate 28,358,920 downwards.
GTCGGACACGACTGAAGCGATACAGCAGCAGCAGCAGCAGCAGCAGCAATAGAGACACAGGCATAGGGAATAGACTTGTGGACACAGTTGGGGAAGGAGAGGGTGGGACAAATTGAGAGATTAGCACTGAAACACATACATTAGGGATTTGCTGCATCACCTGGGGAGCTCAACCCAGTGCTTTGTGACAACCTAGAAGAGTGGGATGGGGTGGAAGGTGGAAGGAGTTTCAAGAGGGAGAGGCCATATATATACCTGTGTCTGATTCGTGTTGATGTACGGCAGAAACCAGCACAACATTATAGAGCAATTATCCTCCAATTAAAGATAAATTAACTAAAAAAAGAAATCTTGAATGCCAGCCACTTCCCTGGACAGGAGAGGGCATAAAGATGAAAACCATACCATTGGCAGGTATCTGCATGGTGAACATGGTGTTTTATGTCTATCACTTTATGGGGAGTTGGTGTTGCAGGCCTGCTTTCCACTTTCCAGGAACCAGTCAGCATTTACACACTGGAGTCTGTTTAATTTGTTACTTCTGTTCTAAAGCTCCCCTCCCCAGCTCTTCACTGCATTATTCAGTAATGATTGTTCTGATATGATGTCAGATAGCTTACAGAAGGTCCCAAGTTGTGGAATATTTGATTGCATTCTTGTTGGGACACTTAATCCTTTATCCCTGGATTCCCTGTAATTTAACAGCTAGGTGTAAAGTATTGATTAACTTTAGACTGAATGTTTTTTCAACAAGAATGCTTCACAGTGATGCTGTTTCCTTCTTACTGATTTTCATTAGGAAGTGTAGACTAGAGGCCTGTCCTACTGACAGTCATGGTAACTTTCGCCGCTTGGTTGAGCATGTGACCTCAAAATTTATCCATGTGAATGTGTATTCCTTGTTCACAAGTAACAGGGGAAGTTTGGGCATGTACTTAGGAACTGAACAAAACCCTTTCCCTGAGAAGCTTCTTTCTAATTATCACAGGCATCCTGACATTCCTGGGCCAATGATGTGCTGGTGGGGGTGCTGCAAATACCAAGTTCCCTAATTCCACCATTGCTTCCTCATCTAGCTCCTGCCACTTCTCTGTAAAGAGGAGCTTTTCTTACTAACTGAGGAGAAACTAGTTCTGGGTAAACGCTTAGTTCTTTCCCATTAGGTTCCAATTTTCAGGGTAAGGAGTGGTTGCAGTTGTCACTTTGAATAGCAGCATTCTTTTTTTCTTTTCTTGTGTCATGTTTTGGGGTCCCCACAACCTAATGCTGAGATGGGTTTTGGTGTGCAGGATCCTCTTTGGAGATAGATACCTGTGAAGGGAAGGGACAGATAGGGGTGGGCAGAGGAAGATGTTAAACCACTCAGGGCAAAGGTTGATGAAGACTTATCTAACATGGAGGGGCTCTGGGGCCAGCCCTGCCCTTCAGAATCAGGAGCTGCCCAACTTTCCCCACTGGGCTGATGTGGCTAGACCTTTACAGCCCCGTCCCGCTCAGCTCTCCTGTCACCCTTAGAGCATAACCTTGAGCCAGGCGGCTCCCTGAACTTAAAGCACTCCTGGGGGAGCTGATGGCTTGGTGCTTCTTCCCAGGTGGCTCAGTGGTAAAGAACCTGCCTGCCAATGCGGGAGATGCAGGAGACATGGGATCAATCCCTGGGTTGGGAAGATCCCCTGGAGGAGGGTGTGGCAACTCGCTCCAGTATTTTTGCTTGGAGAATCCCTTGGACAGAGGAGGCTTGTGGGCTGTAGTCCATGGGCTTGCAAACAGTCATATACAACTGAAGCAACTTAGCACTTTGTTCCGTATTTTGATAACTTGATGAACTCATATTTTATGTTCTATATTTTGCAATAAAAATGTTTGAGGGGAAGCTCAAATATCCTACATTTAACCAATGGAATTGATTTTGACACATGATAATATGTCTTTGAACCTTACTGCCTTCTAATGGAAGTGGTATTTATAAAACAAGATCTGAGTTTTGGCCCCAAGATATTGCTTCTAAACCCTCTCACTGGAGAGAACTAGGATGTGTGTGTTCATTTTCTATTCCAATTTAGCATCACAGAATTTATTTTCTTGTCTTTTTTATTTCATATATATGTATATATATCTGTATACATTTGCACTAGTAATATTAAGTTACTTGTTTATTCTAAAAGGTACATTAAATGGTGTCAAAATTATGATATCAAAATTATTATTTAAACAAAAAACACTGAGTGAATATTAAAGTTTCTCTATAGTTCTTTTTATCCTTAGAATTATAATCACCAAGGATTTAGATTCAGGTTGCTGTTTTCAGAGATTACATGGAATAATTTTTCTCTGTGTTATTATGTTACTACTTTGATATAAAATTAGGTTCATTTGTTTCAGCTTGCTTTCAGCTTGAGGGCTGGAATTTTCCCTTTCTGATTTACTTTTTTTTGACTCTGTAAAGCATCTGCCAGCTTCGAATCAGAATTCTTACTTTGACATTTTTCCCACTGAGATTCCTTTCTTCTTCTTTAGTCTCTAGGCATCTAAAATCAGCATACTTACAAACGTCTTATCTGGGTACACTGGTGCTTCTTATGCAGATAGGGAATAGGAAAGCACTTCCCCAAATGTGAATTATGAAACACCACATTCATGAGAGGCTTTCTGAGAAACAAGTTTGGGAAACTCCGTGACTGCCCCACCAGTCACACACACACACACAGACTCACTCAGGACACAACGACAAATGAAAGAAGGCAATTGAGCCTTCAGTAAGAAGGAGGTTTAACTTCTTTAAATACAAAGTGCTATGGAGTGTTTGATCTTCAAACGGGTTTTGGATTACATACATTAACAATCTATGGGATTAGTGCTCTGAGGTGTATATTTTGTTTTCCCTGATTTAAATGCAACTTGTGTGAAGCAAAGATTAGTGTTGTTAAGCCTTCTCCTGATATCTTTATTATGACTCATAGGCCTTAAAATAAGGGAACAGCAAAAGTTTGCGTGCGTCTCAGGAAGGAGACAGCACCTCACAGGTGTATATTTGGAATACAAGCATCATCAGAGAAAAAACTTTCTGTTGCCTCTGCTGGAACAGAGAATTCAACTCTATTTGGCACAACATAGGTGCCTGATGCTGTCTGGTGTAAGAAAGAATGAAGGGTCATTTGATGGGCATTTGTTTTCTCTGAGAACTAGAGCCTGCAGACATGCTGACTAGGTAAAGATGTCCTACACTTTTATTAGGGCACCTCAGATTTTAAAAGTAATAACTAAAATATACAAATGAGAGGTTTAGTGAACACCTATGATCTCCTGGAAAATTACATAGGGAATTTCATAATGAATATCAAGCAAATGTTTATAACCTATGATCAAAATATACATATATAGTCTAAAGAAATCTAGAAAAGAATAATGTAAGTAAGGAGAGAAACACATTTTACATTATGGTATTATTTACCAAAGCATATCTCAGAGAAAGCAAGATTTAGGTAGTGTTAACAAATGTTCACAAATGGCTTTATCCTAAAATAAGTTTAGGAGTCTTTTTGTTGGACAGATTGGAACTAGTTTCTTTAATGTAGAACTCTAAAATTAATTCAACATTCAATTAGTTCTCAATGCAGGAGGAGAAGGGGAAGACAGATGATGAGATGGTTGGATGGCATCACCAACTCAATGCACATGGGTTTGGGTGGACTCCGTGAGCTGGTGATGGACAGGGAGGCCTGGCATGCTGCGGTTCATGGGGTTGCAAAGAGCTGGACACGACTGAGCATCTGAACTGAACTGAACTGAGACTAATATCTAGAGTGAGTCTCTAATAAGGGAATATATAGTTTGTGTCATTTCCAAATGTTTTATTTTTCCAAGTATTCTTGCCTGGAGAATTCCATGGACAGAGGAGCCTGGCAGGCTACAGTCCATAAGGTCACAAAGAATCGGACACAACTGAGCACACACACACACACACACACACACACACACACGCATGATACCTAATATGTCAAGGGATCTGCTGGACAAAATGGAAAACATTCAAGGATAGATGGGTAATGTAAGCAGAGAGATGGAAACTGAAAAAATCTCTAAGTAAAATGATAGAACCCCAAAATACAGAAAAAAAGAATGCCTTTGAAGGGCTCAGAAACAGACTGGAGAAGTGGAGGAAGGAGTCAGTGAGCTTGAAGACATGTCAGAAGAAAACTTCCCAGACTGAGATGGAACGGCTAAGATCACTGGGATAATTTCAAAAGGTATAAATGTGAATATTTGAAAACCACAAGGAGAAGAAAGTGAGAACTGATCAGAAGAAATGCTGAAGTACTAATAATTGAGAATTTTCCAAAATAAATGACAAGATACCAAAACACAGACCCATAAAGCTCAGACAACACCAAGCATAGTAATTATCAACAAATCTACACCTTTGCATGGGGGCTTAACTTGTAGCTCAGCTGGTAAAGAATCTGCCTGCAATGCAGTAGACCCTGGTTCAGTTCTTGGATTGGGAAGATCCACTGGAGAAGAGATAGGCTACCTACTCCAGTATTCTTTTGCTTCCCTGGTAGCTCAGCTGGTAAAGAATCCACCTGCAATGCAGGAGACCTGGGTCTGATCCCTGGGTTGGGAAGATCCCTTGGAGAAGTGAACGGCTACCCACTCCAGAATGCACCTATACATAATGTATTCAAATAGTAGAACACCGAAAGCAAAGAGAAAACCAAAATAAGCAAAGGAAAATGGTTTTACTCCCTAGAGGAACAAGGATAGACTTTACAGTGGATTTCTCAAGAGAAACCATGTAAGAAATAAGAATGTCATGAAATATTTTAAAGGTTGACAGAAAATACACCTAGAATTCTATATCCAGCAAAATTATCCTTCAAAAGTGAAGTAGAAATATTTTCTCAGAAAAACAAAAACTATGGGAATTCATTGCCAACAGACCTTCCCTACTTGAAATGGTAGAAGAAATCCTTCAAGAAAAAGAAACTGATAGAGTCAAAACTCAGATTACATACTGAATGGAAGAACTTCAGAGAAAACACAAATGAAGATAAAATGTTTCTTACACTAAATTGATCTATCAGAAAACTGTGTTTAAATTAAATGTTAAATTAACACTAGTAACAAAAATATTGGGTGATCACAGCATATGGTTAGTGAAATAAATAACAGCAGTACTATGAGGTGTGTGAGGGGAAAACTGGGAATTTTGCATTAGAAGATATATGTAGTACAGTGTACATGAAGGTGGATGTAGATTAGTTAAGTACATATATGGTAAATCCTTTAAATATCTTTGAAAGAATTTTAAATAGAAGTATAACTGATTTTCTAAGAGACCAGATAAAACATAACCATATAAAATTCCCAATTTAACCAGAGAAGAAAGAAAAATGAAGGGGATGTAAAGAAATAAAGAACAATGACAATGAAAAGAAAATACATTCAAATACGGTAGAGTGGGAGTCCACTCCATTAGCTATTTTAAATACAAATGGTCTAAATACACTAATTAAAAGGAAAAGATTATTAGAGGGTATTAAAAGCATTAAAACCAAGACCAGACTACATGCTGTCTAATAGATACCTGCTGCTGCTGCTGCTAAGTCACTTCAGTCGTGTCCGACTCTGTGTGACCCCACAGATGGCAGGCCACTAGGCTCCCCCATCCCTGGGATTCTCCAGGCAAGAACACTAGAGTGGGTTGCCGTTTCCTTCTCCAATGCATGAAAGTGAAAAGTGAAAGTAAAGTTGCTCAGTCGTGTCCGACCCGTAACGACCCCACGGACTGCAGCCTACTAGGCTCCTCCATCCATGGGATTTTCTAGGCAATAGTACTGGAGTGGCTTGCCATTGCCTTCTCCGAATAGATACCTACTTTAGAGTTAAATACCCAGGTACGTTTGAAGTTAAGAGATGGAGAAAGAGACGCCTGCTAACACAAAAGACATTTGAAGCTCCAGGAGTTGGTGATGGACAGGGAGGCCTGGCGTGTTGTGATTCATGGGGTCGCAAAGAGTCGGACACAACTGAGCAACTGAACTGAACTGAACTGAACATTAATGTCAGAAAAAGCAGAGTTCAGAGTAGGAAGCTCATTAGGGATAAATAGAAGCAATATATGATGACAAAGCAATCAATTCTCCAAGAAGAAATATGGTTGAACCTTGAAGACATTACGCTAAGTGAGAGAAGACAGTTAAAATAATCATATGCTATACGAGCATATATAGAAATCCTTCAAGAAAAGAAACTGATACATATATGGAAACGTCCAGAGCAGGCAAATCTATAGTGACAGAAAGTAGATCAGTAGTTGCCTAGGACTGGGGTGGGTGTTGGGAGTAAAAGGGAATAACTGATATTAGGAGTAGGGTGGCTTTCTGCAGTCACGAAAAGGTCTGCTATTGATTGTGGTGAGGGTTGCACAATTCTAAATACACTAGAAACCATTGGACTCTGTGTTTAGTCTGGGTGAGTTGTGTGGCATGTGAATTACATCTCAATAAAATATTTAAAAATAATAGAGGAAACTAGGTGTGGGACCAGAGAAGGCAATGGCACCCCACTCCAGTGTTCTTGCCTGGAGAATCCCAGGGACGGGGGAGCCTGGTGGGCTGCCGTCTATAGGGTCCCACAGAGTTGGACACAACTTAGCAGCAGCAGCAGCAGCAGCAGCAAGTGTGGGACATAGGAAACTCTGCGCCATCTTCACACTTTTTTCCCCCTGCAGATCTAAATCTCTTAGCATAAAATAACAATGTGTATTTAAAGAAACAAGTCACCAGCCCTGATTCCCTGCTCTGTGTTTCTCTTCTACCTTCCAACTAAATAGGCAGGGATGGTAAGAAATTTCCAGAGTCCCTCACTGCAGGAAACTGCTTCCTGCCTGCTCTGACTTCTTTTCCTGGAAAGAATCTTCTCCCTTGGCATTAACTACTCTGCATTCCGAAGGTGGAAGTATCACCGGGTGTCTCACTGCGTTGGGTTTCTGAGAAGGAAAAGACACCCTCGGGCAGACTCCAGAAGTCAGTAGTGGAGTGAACGCAAAACTCTTATCAATTATGCATCTGCGTGAGAATGAAAGAGAGCACACCGTGCAAAAATACATAATTTGCAAAAATATTTTATTTGCACCTAATTTTCCAATTATGTGTGTGCTTGGACTCACACAGCATTTGCTACTTGCAAATTGTTCCTCTCCTTCATAGCCCTACAGTACCTCAATGAAAATGTACCAAAACATAATTCTATTGAGTTAAGCTGAAAAATCAAAAGGAAGAGCTAATGTATGTGTGTGTGTGTGCACAGAAGAGCTATTATATATATATTTCAGCTAGAGATTTTAATTTAATTGACTTCTCCAAGCCGAGCAAATGATGCATGAATGTGCGTCTAGATTCAGTGTTCAGATTCTTCAATAAAAAGGGAGGGTGTGTGGGGAGGCCATTCCAGATGAGTCGTAAAAGAAGCGAAGAATTATAGATTCTGCCTAATATGTGGATTTTCTCCCACTTTCTATCGAACTGCTCGACCTTATCAAATGGCAGGATAATTAAGCCAGCCCAAGGGAGTCACACACACATTGTTGGACACACCCTTTGAAAAGTCCAGATACAATGGTCAGCAGTTTTGGGTCCCAGACTGTTCCACTTGCTTTCCTTGGCGAATGCTGATCAATGAGCCAGTCAGGCTGGAACAAGGGAAGCGTGATGAAATGCCACCTTACAAAGTAGTTGACTTCATGGATCTGCCCAAATGAGTCATAAAACTAGTCATCAATACCCTCCATCGTGCAGTCCTGAGCTGACATGTTTAGCTCGAGGGATACTCCAATCAAAAGAGCTTACTCTATGATCGTTTTGGCCACTTATTCATCACCATTACCTTCCAGGAGGAGAGGGTGGGAAAGAGAAGAACACCACTGCCATCACTGAACCAGAGCTCAAGCACTGGTTTCTATGCTTACAGAGGTGCGGGGTCTAAAAATGCTTACAATGCAATCTCCTATCAGGAAAAGAGGTGTCATTATATTCTGTTTTGCAATTTGTATTTCCATCAGCTTGTATTTAGTGTTGGCCATAAAAATCCACATGCATTGAGAAAAAGCAGTCCAGTATGTGTCCTTCTTCGGCTGACACCATTTTTCTCAAAACTATTGTTGTCTGTGAGAGAAATATCACTGGCACAGTTTCCTGAGCTGTGAAATCCTCCTTAAGTATGTTCAGTATGAAGTGGGGATGTAACTGTGGGGGTATCATGTAGGTGTCCCCCAGAATTCTGATGCTTGATGACTGGCCCTCAGAGATGCAAAGACAACTGCCTAGACTCTACAGAGATGGTCCTTCTTCCCTCTTGCTATTACAGACAAGCAGGTATTGTGTTTGAGTATTTTAAGTTGAGAGCTCGCTGTCAATACACTTTGCTTCAGAAGGAGATTACTTAAATTGGCAAATCTTCGATATTTTAAAACGTGTAAATTCTGCAGTCTACAACACATATAGACTACTCAAATTTAACTGTGGAGTTGAAACACAGTCAGGAGTCTCTGTATATCACAAAAGTAGATCACTCCATTCGTTTATTCTTCACTGGCTCATTCCTTTAATCAATGCCACGAAGCCAAAGGAATGGAAAACTGATACTTCGGGTTTCCCTGGTAGCTCAGTGGTAAAGAATCCACTTGCCAATGCAGAGGACACAGGCTCGATCCCTGGTTTGGGAAGATCCTGTGTATCTCGGGGCAACTAAGCCCAAATGCCACAACTATTGAGCCTGTGCTCTAGAGCCTGGGAGCTGCAACTACTAAGGCCCATGGACCCTAGAGACTGTGCTCCACAGGAGAAGTCACTGCAGTGAGAAGCCTGCACACTGCAACAAAGACCCAGCACAGTCAAAAACAAACAAATAAACTATACTTTAAAAAAAAAAAAAAACTAATAGTTCTTGGTTTAGGCTGGAGGGTGACATCGGGGGAAAATTCACAGGAAGTTGGCATGTGGTTTGGGCCCTGGTGATGTCTGTTGGTGATGGAGAGAGGGAAGTACAGGGGACAAGGGGAAGCCAGAAACATACATACTTAGGACAGACGTACTAGAGAGATGAAAAGGGAAACAGTACTTTCTCAAGGGCTGTGGATGGAGGTCAGGGTGGTCCCAGGTGAGGAAGTCACCTGAGCTTCAGCTTCAGCATCAGTCCTTCCAATGAATATTCAGAGTTGCTTTCCTTTAGGATTGACTGGTTTGATTTCCTTGCTGTCCAAGGGGCTCTCAAGAGTCACAGTTCAAAACCATCGATTCTTTGGCACTCAGCCTTCTTTATGGTCCAAGTCTCACGCCTGTACATGACAACTGGAAAACCATAGCTTTGACTATACGGACTTTTGTTAGCAAAGTAATGTCTCTGCTTTTTAATATGCTGTCTAGGTTTGTCATAGATTTTCTGTCTACATTCACTTGTCTATCTTGAATAGCAGTCATGACAACCGGGCAGGGTATTGCAAGTGGGGTCAGGGCTGGGCAGGTGTCCCTGGTTCTAGAATCTGTTTTCATATCTAAGTCCCTTGGGGTCATGTTAGCCTTTGTGTGAACGCTTTCCCAAATATGCATCACTTTTGCTTTAAAGTCACCCTCAGAGGTTTTCATGATTATGTGCCCTGTGCTTGTGTGGTTTTGTTGCGCTGACTTTGGGTTATAATTCTACATGTCCTTACTAAATCTCCTTGGTAACGCCACCCCAACAATTCAGATTGTAGGTTTGGGTTTTTGTTTTTCTTTAGCTCAGGATCTATGAACTAAAGTCCTCACTGCTCTTCCTGGCTCCAGATCACCCTGGGCAACAATATGGAACAGGGTGGGAGCTGTATTAGTGACCTGCAGCTGCCATAATAAGTCACCAGAACTCGTTGGCTTCAGACAACAGAACCAGGCACATGCTCTCTCACTTTTCAAGAGGGCAGAGGACGGAAGTTCAGCCACCAGCAGGGTTGTGCTCCTTTGGCAGGATCTAGAGCATCTCTCTGCACCACCCCCAGTGGCTGGGGATCCAGGTGTCCTTGGTTTGTGGCTACATCACTCTAGTCTCTGCCTCTGTCTTCACATGGTCTCCTCTTCTCCTCTCTGGGTCCACATCTTCTCTTCTCTTCTCTTCTATAATGACATTTGTCACTGGATTGCGGGCCCTCTCAGATAATCCAGGATGACCTCACCTCAGGAGTATTAACTGAATTATGTCTGCAAAGACCCCTTTTCCAAATAAGGCAATGTCCACAGGGCCCAGGGGTCACACTGTGGATCTGTCTTTTGGGGGACATCATTCAGCCATCTGTAAGTCCCAAGACAAGATCAGCATTCTTATCAGAGTATGCACTGTAAAGTTAGGTGCTACTGTTAAGACTTCAGTGAGACTTGATTCTCACTGGAAATATCTTAATTCCCCTTTGATCATTTTCTCAGTTGGCTTGTAGTAATAGGATGTGATTATGAAGAAATGGATATCTTTTTGTAAAAAAAAGAGCCTGCCAAAATGCACATAAAAATGAGTAATGTTGGCCTAAAATGTGTTACTTGGAATGTTTTCCATCTAGACCATTTTTTTTATCCTTAGAACCATTTTAAAAAATTACATTAGACAAACCAGAGTTCTTATTTTAGAGCACATCTTTTGCTCAAAGTGTCCAGACCCTGAACTTCTTTTCCACACCTAACTTCACCATGTCTCTTATGTATCTCCTAGGACTGAACTTTAAATAAAATAAAATTAATGCCCTGTTTGAAGGATATCGCCACATTAAGCCTCCTGCTACTAACTGATCAAGGCTGAGGAATTGCTAAGAACTTTTATGATTGCCAGAAGGCTATTCAGTGTTGAGATAAGAGTTGCTGAGACCATCTTTTCTTTTAGATGTTTGACTTCACTTTAGCTGTGTTTTCTAAGGAAATTTTAATAGGTTTTGTCGGTGATTTATTTTTTTCCTTTCTACAGTGTTTGAAAATCCTGCCTGAAAATCTGAGTCTGCAATGTATTTACCATCTGCTCAACTTGGAGTGTGTAAATTTCATCTTGAGCTTCAAGAGGACACCTGCCTTCCTTTAAGCTGCTGGTCAGTCCTAGTGTTTGATGGACATTTACAGAAACACATGCGAGCATTCTTAGCAGAAATGGCCCTGGGCACAGACTGGCTCCTGTGTCAAGTTGAGCCACCCACTGTGAATGCAGCAGGCACCACTCTGAGTGACACACCCCAGCTCCCCCACAAACTCGTCATGCGTGGTAAAGAAAAACTAATTGCAAAAATAAGGGTAGAAATAAGTGTCAGGAAACCTCACTGTCTTCCTATTGAAACATCATAACCTCTTTGAAAAGACAAAAATTTTCATATTCAGTCAATCATCCCCACTCCACAATCAACTTCCAAACACAATGAAATTGAAAGGAGAGGATGGAATTATTTATAGCATTGACTAGAAATATGTTCTTTTATTCTGAGCATAGATACAGAATCCAAGATCAAATATCAGCAAACTGAATGCTGGTACATAAGTGTGTGGACACACGCATGCCTCCACACGTACACACTATTGAGTTATGACAGGTGTTCACTTACCATTTGTTGTTTTAATATAAAGGACCATATGAATTCAATTCAACTTACTAGCACATTTTTTAAAAACAGTCATATCAATAGATACACAAAATTAGGTAATATAATTCAATATACAAACATGAGTTTTTAAAAAACAGGCAAATTAGGGGTAAAGAGAATACCCTTAACCCAATAAAACCCCAAGCAAATACAGACTGTTTTGAAATGATTACAGCCAATGTCAAGGCAAAATTCCCTCCTCATTATTTATTAAGTAAAAATGAAAACCCATGGAGGAATTAGTTCAGGGTCAAACAAACTGGCCACTGGAATGAACTAGGAAGTCCAGGTATAAAAACAGGCATGGGGTAGTGGAGTGAGATGGAGTGCCCTGTATAAGTTGGGGAGAAGTGATGGGCATTCTATTAACACAAATGGCGCCAGCATCTTCACCTTCCTAGCTGACAAATGGACTATTACATCCTTTCTTTTCATCATACCCAAACGTCAATTCAAAGTTGACTATAAATTTAAATGTGAAAAAGTGAAACCATTTCAAGCAAAACAAAGCAAATCCCTTTAGGTAAACGACAGCAAACTATTTTATGATTTTGAATGGAGACAAATTTCTTGATTTGGACTAAAAAGGTACAGACCACCACCAAAACAAATGCTACCATATTTCATTATATTTAAATTTAAAGTATCTGTCAAATGCAAAATGCCTTAAGTAAAACAGACAGACACATTCTGGAATTACGTGCTAATAGTTTGTTAACTGATGGGGGAGGAATATCTGAGTATGAAGAGAAAGGTATTAAGAGTCAGAAGCAGAACAAAACAAACAACTGATGGAAAACAGACAATCCATTGAAGAGGAAATCTAGATGAGCAGTAGACACAGGACAAGATGCAGACTCACTAGTAACTAAGCATGTACAGATTAAGACCACAGAGATGCTCTTTCTCACTCATCCATCAGAAGCGGAACTTCTGTCCTCTGCTGGGGGATGGGGTGGCTGGAGGAGGAGAACCCTCTGGTGGCATCTGTAAGGGATACTCCACCATCCAATTATTTCATGAATTCAACTCCTGGGCACATAGCTCATAATATAGTCTGTGCCCATCTCGCTGGCCCTTTTCCCAGCACTAATTCTAGGGACAAATGAATGGCTGGGTCTGGGTTACTTAGAACAACCCTGACTGTGGCAGACTTTGAATCGTGGGCATCAGTCCAAGAGAGGGGGTCTTGAATGAACCCTCTTAGAAGTGTCTACTACAGACCTGACTCTGAAATGTTTACTCTGAGTACTTGCCAGACCCCACATCCTCCCTGTTTCCCCTCTTTCCTGTCTCTCCAGGGACTGGTTTTATGATTTTTGACAGGAGAGAGCAGGGATCATCAGCCTGGAGCTGTGGAGCCGACGGTTATTAATTACAAATAAAACAATTAAAAAAATATTCACAGGATACAAGATGATACGTTATTACACTGATTAAATAAAAGGCTACTCTCCAAATCCACAGTAAACATCAATATTTTTGCTTCCCTTTCACTGTTAAGTACTTTTTTCCTCCTTATCTTTAACCTCAGCATTATTAAAACTGCACCAGGAATCTATTTAAAAAAATCTCACTGTGACATTTCCGCAGAAAAAAAAATGACCTTACCATTTTATAGGTGCTGCAATCATTTGGCAGCATACAACATTTTTTTTCCTCCCCCAGTAAATCAACATTCTAGAAAATGCTTGTTTAAAACTCTTTATTCGATTGTCATTTGTAAGTGGGCCAGTGCTTCCAATCACAGAGAATGAAGAATGGCTAAATTGCAGACAATTTCCATGCTCAGGTGTCTTGCAAACTGTCTTTCATCTTGATCATGCCTCACATTTCATTTCCAAGGTGAGCTGAAACCTTCACTGGGCTCAGAACTGTGTCTTAAGAGCCGAGGGTACAAGAGAATCCACAAGCTAATGAACAGAGTTGAAAAGTGACTGGATGTCACTGCAGGCATAAATCAAGCTTTTTTTCCCCCAAATGATTTGTGTTCAGCTTGTTCTTTCCTCATATTGCCTCTCAAATGATAGAAATAGAGTGTGTGGAATCCTTTTGTCTGTATCAGAAAGCCACAAATGATGGCGCTGCACCCGTCTATCAACTGGAGGGAGTGACGATGGGGACGATGGTTGTGCTGGTCACAGCTTCTGCTGATGGTGACAGTGATGGTGAAGTTCATGAAGATGAGGATGACAATGATGGTGATCCTGATTAGTGTTTATAAAACCTGCAGCATCTGCATATTCAGGGTTGAATGCTTTTCTAGGCACCCTGCTGATCACTCTGTTCACATATTTCCCTTAATCCTCACAAAAGCCATATGAAGTAAATCTTCCTATTATTACCACTATTAGTAGTCGTAGTAATACCTACATTAAATGGATAAGAAAAGTAGGCTCGGTGAATGGACACACCCAGTACACACCCAGAAGGGGGGAACCTGATTAGGGTTAGTTGTTTTGCAGAAATCCAGAGGGGAAAGAAGGATCGGGCCACTGTGGAGGTAGTTAACTGCAGAATGGGCCTTTGTTAAGGAAACAAAAACATGCTTTAAATTTCTCATAAAAATTCCTATTTATAGGAGACACACTGATCATCATTTCTCTCACATGTTCAATATTAAATCAACACTTAAGGAATGCAGATTGAGCCTTCACCTTCAAGGCACTTTGGCCATCTGATGCTCAGAGCTGATTCATTGGAAAAGACCCTGATGCTGGGAAAGATTGAGGGCAGGAGGAGAAGGGGGCGACCATGGATGAGATGGTTGGATGGAATCACCAAACTCAATGGACGTGAGTTTGTACAACCTCTGGGAGATAGTGAAGGACAGGGAAGCCTGGTGTGCTGCAGTCCAAGGGGTTGCAGGGTTGGATATGGCTTAGGGACTCAACAGCAAGAGGCATGGTGGTATCTCTGCTTTTAGCATCAGCCCTGCCAGCCCAGAACTCACTGGTAGAAGCAGTGCATAAAAAAATCTGCTGCTGACATGGATAAATGCAAACCTAGGGGCTGCAGACTCCATCCTGTGCCCACAGGTGAGGGGCCCAGGGAAGACACCAGACTCCGCACCAGCCAAGTTAGCCTGCTGGATGGAAAATTGGGAAGGTAAGACCAAGGAGGCTTAAAGAGGCTGGTCACAGAGCTTCAGGGCTTGGGCCACTGCCGTGGCCAGCCAGTACCACACACCTACAGGATTTTATGGCAGAGGGAGAAGTCAAGAAGGAAGTAGAGAGGGGGACCCTGGGGCCATGGGGTGTGCGGTGAGGACTTACTGATCTTCCACTGCCAGTCCGTGGGGCCTGACTTTAGACAACCTTCCTCCCTTTTCCTGAACTGGTTAGGGTGGAATTCTATCTTGACTAGCTCAACAGTCTTAGAAAAAAGTCTGTTATTGTGGATATGCTGCTTAAAATTTTCAGTATATGCATTTTGGAAGTTGAACTCAAATTATTCCTTTGAAAATAGTTTTCCTTTTACCTCAGTGATTCTCTTAAATTTGGTAGAGAAAGGTTCTCCGCTGAAATAAATGCTACATTAGACTTTTCAGGAAAAACGATGGGTACACACCCCATTCTGCAGCCTGCAGCCTACTTGGAGGAGACAGATGGGTAGACAAGGACCAGTGGTGGTGTGGAGCTCGGCTGTGGCTTGGTTTGGGCCTTGGACACCAGATGCCCAGGCTCCTGAGTGATCCCCAGGTAGAAACCACACCCTGGAGAGGCAGTCTGATGCCCTCTAAACAGACAAAGAGTCCACACAGCATGCCTGAAACACATTAGAAACTCTTTCCAGATCATCCTTGGATACAATCAAGTCAACAGGAATAATCAAGAATTCATACCAGGAAGTGTTTCAATAAAGTGTGTTTGGCCATCACATCAGAGCGTGACTATCCCCTCCGGAACCTCTCTGGTTCCAGGTCTCCACTTAAACCCCATCTTGTCACAGAGGCAATTCCTGACCAACCGTGAGCACACGCAGCATCCTTCTCCACCCATACAGTCATGCTCTAGCCCTTGGCCCCACTTATGTTTTTCTTCTAAGCATCTATCACACCTATGTGCTTGCATGGTTCCCCTCTCCCAGAACGTCAGCTCCCTGGAAACCGGGGCTCCTCGGACCTGGATGCTGTGTCTGCAAGCCCTGAGAACCCTGCCTGGTTCCTAATGGTCTTTCCACAAATACCGGTTGAGTCAATAAATTAATCTTAAAGAAAACATGATTGTAGACCCACCCAAAATAGTCAAACTCCAGCAACAAGCCAGCAAACCTACACCACCAATGTAACAATAGCTGCTACTGCTGCTGCTAAGTTGCTTCAGTCGGGTCCGACTCCGTGCGACCCCATAGACGGCAGCCCACCAGGCTCCCCCGTCTCTGGGATTCTCCAGGCAAGAACACTGGAGCGGGGTGCCATTTCCTTCTCCAATGTAACAATAGCGCATCTCAAGACAGGCCTCAGCCAACGTGGTTCATGGCGGTGACTTTACCTGATCTGCAGGGTGGCCCCGTGCATAGGTCGGAGGGTCCTCACTTCCAGGTGAGCCAATGGAACTCCTCAGGGTGACATGAGCATCTCTCAGACTCCGCAGTATGGTCTATGGCAGGAACAAAATTCCCTTCCAGGTCCATTTAACTCCAAAGCATAAGTCTGTAGCTCTCCCTTCTCCACCTGCAGAAGGTAGAGTTCAAGAGGTTTAATAGATTTTCCTGATTTCCAGAATGGTTTCCACAGATCTAATTGATTTTGTGTCTCCATCCCTTCCTATACAAAGGCCTCAGGGTTCCAGGTGTCCTCAAGTTCTGGGGACACCCCCTAGGGATCTCCGGAGGACACCCCTGCCTCTCTCCATGGCATTTGAAGCGGCAGCCACCCATGAACACCAGATTCCACTGGAGGTGCTATGGCCATAGGAAATGGGTTTAACAGGGGCATCATTCCCTATCAGTGCTTTTAAACAGTGGACTGAAGTCTGCACTGAGATTTGGTTGGATTCACATTTCTGCAACACAGTTCCCAGATCCATCATACAAAACCCAGGTGTTCGTGCTTCTGATCTCTTTGCATGTTGGGTTTTCTTAGGAACATACTCCAAAGACCCTAAAGACATGGGAAATGTTACTAAATTCTTTCCCCTTGATGCTAGTTAGTTAGATTATTATTTTCTCTTTTAAAAAAACAAACAGAAAGCCAACAACTCATTATTTCAAACGGAATTTGAAAAAATGTGATTTCTGTGATTTTTGTTTTGGTTTAGTTTTTGCCTCGAGGGAAACACAGGTGCTAATTCCCCACCCCGGCTATCCTCGCATCCCCCGTGCCAGGGTTAGAGTTCCTTCCACCTCCATTCCCTTCCCACCCACTCATGGTACCCTTCCCCGACAGACACATAGGAGCCTCATGGTGACCCTTCACTTCAGTCTGACTGTCTAAGGAACTTTTCAGGCTTTAATAACTGCTTACTTCTCATCACTCAATTAACCTTTTATTGGTTAAGGTTTTCTCACCCAATATTCCAGATTTACTTTCCTCCCTAGAGAGCAAGTAGGCACAGTGGTATTAATACTGTGACCATATGTTCAAAAGAAATAGCTGATTAGAAGCATTGTTGCCTGAGAAACATAGGCTGATATGTTTTTCCACTCAATTATACTTTTCCATAAATATGATTTTAACTTGGTCTTCTCCTAGGCTTAAATACAAAATAACCATCTAACTTGCCTGATGCACTTTCAGAATCAAAACAGTAAATTATATAAATTTTTTTTTTCCATATTATGACCTGTCACCTTAGGATAGGTCCCCCTAGGCTAATGAGCACGAAGCTTAAAATCCTTTAAAATACCTTGGCACACAAATGTTGTTTGTGGGAATGTAAAATGGTGCAGCCACTCAGGAAAAATATTTGGTAATTTCTCATAAAATCAACTATGCAACTACCATACACCCCAGCAACTGCGGTCTTGGATATTTTCCCCAGGAAAATGAACACTCACATGCATACAAAATCCTGTGCATGAGTGTTCATAACAGCTTTACATATATCGTCCCCAAAGTGGAAACAATTGAGATGTCTTTCAGCAGATAAATAATTAAACAAATGTGGTCCATCCACATGGATGTGCACACAAGAATTAAGAGGAAGCTCGAGGGAATTAAGTGAGAAAAAGTCAATGCCAAAAGATAAGACTCCATATTCTATTTATACAAGGTTCTTGAGACAACAGTGTTTAGAAATGGAAATGGAACTGGTTGTTTCTGGGGATAGAAAGAAGGGGAGGAGGTTTGAAAGGACAAAGGAAAGAATTTTGTGCTGATGGAAATGTTTTGAATTTTGACTGTGTCAATGCCTACATTTCGACAGTGAGTTTACTATATTTTGCAAGATGTTACTGAAGGGTAGCAGAATACGCATCCAAAATATGCCACTTTGGTAAAAAGATTATTTTGAACTAAAGGCAACTGAGAAGCAGCAGATACAATAAAGGCTCTCTGTCCTCTTTCATTTCCTCAAAAGCAGGACATACATTTATAAAGATGCCCCCCCCACCACCGGCCTCATCTAGGAAGGACAGAATACAATGACCAGAGGCCACATGAGACTATTATCAGCCCAGAGGTGGCAGCAGGGGAATGTACATAACCAACATTAGTATACATATCTTTTCTTCCACTAGTTCTCTTATATATTTATTAATGCATGCATGCATGCTAAGTTATTACAGTCATGTCTAACTCTTTGTGACCCTTTGGACCACAGGACCCTTTGGACCCTAGGCTCCTGTGTCCTTGGGATTCTCCAGGCAAGAATACTGGAATGGGTTGCCATGCCCTCCTCCAGGGGCTCTTCCTGACCCAGGGATTGAACCCGTGTCTCTTACGTCGTCTACTTGGCTCTTTACCACTAGCGCCACCTGGGAAGCCATATATTTATTAATACTTTCCTCCAATTTTCTGCTCCTAGAAATTCAAATTCCTTTTTCCTTTGACTTGACACTTCTTTACAAAGTGTATTCTGTTGTTAAGATGTTGCTGCTGCTGCTGTTGCTGCTGCTGCTAAGTCGCTTCAGTCGTGTCCGACTCTGTGTGATCCCATAGACAGCAGCCCACCAGGTTCCCCCGTCCCTGGGATTCTCCAGGCAAGAACACTGGAGTGGGTTGCCATTTCCTTCTCCAATGCATGAAAGGGAAAAGAGAAAGTGAAGTTGCTCAGTCGTGTCCGACTCTTCACGACCCCATGGACTGCAGCCTACTAGACTCCTCGGTCCATGGGATTTTCCAGGCAAGAGTACAGGAGTGGGTCGCCAGTGTCTTCTCCATGTTAAGATGTTATAGAAGCCCAATTCTAACCACTTTTAGAGTTACTTTCCACTGATTACTCCCCTGGGTATGTGCCGTGCACATGTTAATAAGCTTCTGTTTGTTTTTCTCTTGTTATTCTGTCTTTTATTGTTCTAATTTGCAGCATCCCAGCCAAGGAACCCATGACAGGTAGAGGAAAAAGATGTTTTTCTCCTAGTTACAACTAGGGAAAACTGGACAAAGGGTATGTGGAATCTCTCACATTACAATTTCCTACAATTGTATGTGGATCCACAATTACCTTAAAATAAAATTACAAACACATTGGCAAATTTTTCTCTAAAGGGAAATGTCAAATTTTCCTACCAGACAACAGTTTAAAAGCCAAACTATAAGACTAAGTCCAACAGCTTAATTTCTGAGAATCAAATAGGCATTTATCTACAAAAGAAACTTCCAAAACCTGCCCTTTAAAAGTGATGACAAGTTCTAACTAGAGATTAAAAAAAAATTCTTTCTTGATAGTTCCACTGCTTTTCAACTCTGCTCTGGGCCAAGTAACTGCTGAGGTTAATTCAGATTAGGTGTTAATGTTTGATCTGAAGTCAGGTGTTACCTCTCCTAGCTACTCTTTGCATTTCATTGGAAAGTTTAAAGTTAACCCAAAGGAGAGTTTTAGGGGAAGCGCAGACAGGTGGGGATGTTTCTTTGATGCCCCTCCAGCCCACAGAGATGGCCCCCTTGGCTACCAACCACCTGACACTGTCCTGTCTGAAGTCAGGATTGCTGACGAAGGGTCTTGCTGAGGTGCAGTGGGATCTGCTTCCCCTGTGACTCACATTTAAGCCTGTAACAGAGTTTTTCTCCTGGCAAGGCTTCTGTCTTCATTCCTGCCTCGTCTGCTGGGCGTTCGATCTTGAGGATCAGGTTGGAAGTTGATGCTTTGATTGTCTTTGATGTTTTCAAAGGCAGGAAAGACTGTCATCTTTTCAAGTGGCACTCAGCTCTAGGTAAAGAATGTTTCTGATTTCTGGAGTGTCTATCAGAGGCAATTATACCCTGATTGACCCGTTTGCCATTCAAATGTCTCCTAACACTTGCTCCCATGTTGGGAAGTGAAGATCTTATTTCTATTCTTCTACTCAAGCCTGCCTGCTTTGAGAGTTCACCAGAGTTCTAAACTTTGGGGATGAAAAGCACCAGATGGTTGGTATTTTTTTTCTGCACAGCTGACATTTTTCAAAATCAATATTTTAAGCCCAACACAGAGAACACAGAATCTTGTCTTTATTTCAAAACAGGTATGAAAAATAGCCAATCTGCATAGATACAGTGACAAGTGCTAGAGATTCAAAGACAGAAAGAGACGTGGCTCTTGCCCACGAAGAATTTACAGTCTGGATGTGAGGTGGGGTGGGGTGGGGTGGTGAGGGTCCCGAAGATGAACGTTATGACACACAACGCGGCACACAGAGTATTGTGGTCGCCATGTCCCCGTGTCCTTGACACTTAGAGGTATTAGCTTGAAGGGCCCTTCATCCAGGCAAATGACACTCCTCTTAAAAATTAATTTGTCATTGATTGTTAATCAGGATATACTTTTCTCCTACATCCATACGATTTTATTGCCTGCTTTCCCACTGGGGCATTTCCTCTTTCATTGCTGTTTTATTTTGTAATTTTTAGCTTCTCTGTTGTGGAGTAGCTCCCAAGCACTAAGACCTAGAGGTTTAACCTCCCTGCACATGCAGACTTGGAAGGACAAGAGATATTGCTAAGATGTCACTAGCTAGCCCCTTGGACTGCAGGGAGATCCAACCAGTCCATTCTAAAGGACATCGGTCCTGGGTGTTCATTGGAAGGACTGATGCTAAAGCTGAAACTCCAATACTTTGGCCACCTCATGCGACGAGTTGACTCACTGGAAAAGACTCTGATGCTGGGAAGGATTGGGGGCGGGAGGAGACGGGGACGACAGAGAATGAGATGGCTGGATGGCATCACCAACTCGATGGACATGAGTCTGAGTGAACTCCAGGAGTTGGTGATGGACAGGGAGGCCTGGCGTGCTGTGATCCATGGGGTCGCAAAGAGTCGGACACGACTGAACTGAACTGAACAAGCCTACTCTCCCCTCTTCATTTATTTTCCCTCTCTCTCCAGGAGTAACCAGGGTCCTGATGTTTAAAGACAATTTCCTCTGTATGCTTCTTTTTCTATATATATATATGTGTGTGTATCTGTGACATGTAGTTTGTATGTTTTACTCGTAACTAAAATAAAGGGTACCAGATTGTTTGTAACTATTTGAAGCTTGCTTTTTCTCCCACGCCACCTTATGCTTTTGATGTTTTTTAGATCGATCAATATTTATACCAAATCGCTTCAGTCTCTAAAGCAAAGGTTGGCAAGCTTTCTGTTAAAGGATAGAAGTCATGTATGGAAGGTTTGCGGCCACAGGGAGTTTGCTGATGTCTGCTCTGCAGTATTCCATTGCAGACCAGAATTTGTATACATTTCCTTATTATTTTTTAAAAATTGTTCTCAATATTTTATATTATTAAAAAATGCATCAGTAAACCTACGAATACACTGTCTTCTTGTGCAAGTATAAAGAGGTGGAGGGTATTTATCTGGAAATTGTTTGTTTGACTTTCCCTTCCATGAACTGTGAGAGCAGCTCTATCCACAGTAGATGGCATGTGAGCAGAAAAATGAATATCATTGGTTTTATACCAGCCAGTGCAATCAGGGCAAGAAAAAGAAACATTTTTTTAAGGTGTTGAGATGTCAGGGGTAATTTGTAACCATAGTGATACAGAGATTATGCTGAAGGATTTAATCCTTCCATCATTCCTTCAGTGAGGATCTGCAAATGTAAAACTTGTAGTTTCTTTATGTCTGAAAAGTTCTTTATCCACCCTCATCCTCAAACAAAGGTGTTTCTGGGTACACATTGATAGAAACTTATGATTTCATAATTGGAAGCTTTCATTGTCTTCTAGCTTATCGTGTGCTTGATGAAAAAGATGTAGTACCTAATCGTTGTTTCTTTTAAAATATTTCCTCTATGATTGCTTTTGAGATTTCCTTAGTTTCTTTGGCATCCCTCTGTCTCTGCACAATAAGATTAATTGAGATTTATATTATTTATGAGCTTGTCAGTGTGTAGATTCTTGTTCTTCGACTCTGGAAATTTCTGAAGCATACGCTCTGACTATTGCTTCTTCTGCAATCTCTTTATTGTCATAGCTGAAAATCCTACTGGATGTATTTTTGAACATATTCAGTTTACCCTACTGGTCAAATAACGTCTGCCTCTTCTTTTTTCATCTCTATAAATCCCTGTAGTGCATTCTGGGAAATTGTCTAATTTGGGTGGCTTATGAAGAAGGTGGAAATTAAATACCAATAATAAGAACACTGGAGATTTAGGAAGGAATGATCAGAGTTACAGAGTTCTGAGGTCTATATGCTCTTTGAAAAGATAATATACACATTGATTAATTTTAGACTTTGAAGGTTAAATATCTAGTGTTAAATCTTTAAGGGTTATTAATAAAAGAATAGAAATAGAAGGCAAATCTGATGAAAGGTTAAAAATCAAAAGGAAAATGAAGATTAGTCCATCAAACACTACAGGAAGGAGAAAAGTCATCAAGACATTATGATCATATAAACTTACCCAAATATTTCAAAAACCACAATGAGTAAATATAGATTATATCATATAGTCAAGTAAGCAATTTTCAGACTGCATTGAAAAATCCAACCAATTTATCTTTACAAAGATAAATTTAAAATGTAAGTTCCCCCAAAATTCAAAGTAAAAGGATTTAAAAACATACACATACAAACACTATCCAAAAGAAGAGAACTAAGGTAGCTATAAGAATCTGACACAATGGGCTTTGGGTTAAAAGAGCTTATTAGGGATGAAAAGGTTATAACATCATGAGAAACATGATGATTCGCTGGAAACACCATACACACACAATCCTGATCTTGTGTGCACCGGACAGCATCACTTCAAAATGAATTAAAAAATAATATAGCCAGAAAACTGAGAGGATGCCAGATAAGCAGTGATGATGAGAAAAGCATGCAGGTTTCAATAAATGATAGATAAAAAAATAAATGAAAAGGATATCGACAGGTGTCAACTTGTGGAAACTAGATCCATGAACCCAACAATTAAATACTTTCTTTCCAAGCACCCTGTGTATATTCTAAGACACAAAGCAAGTCCTCACAGATAACGAGTCAATCTATCAGCCAGTCAACTATTGCGTGAGTTGGAATTTCCATAACAGAGTTGAGAATGGTGTTCAAAACTCAGACACAGGGCACTCATTTTATGTATCAGGACACTATACAGTAAGGGATGGTCTCTGTCTATCTCGGGCATTTTCCCCCTAACCGTGTTGAGGCTGAATTTCTCATTTTTCACTCTCTTCCTGGATTCTATTGGGTTCTGCTTCCTGATCTCTTGCTAAAATATCCAGAAGATTGAGAGGCCACTGAACAAGAAAACTGTCTAAGGTGCCACCGCCTCTCTGGTTTTACACATGATGTTCTTTCAGAGGCAGCTTTTCACATCCTGGTTTCTGTGTGTTGGGGCTTCACTCCTGGTCCATGAGCACTGATCCAGGCTCCTCGGAGACTGCTCTGCAGTCAGGTGAGGACCCAGCTCTCCTCTCCTTCAATTTGGAGGCTGACCTCCAACCATCCAGACAGTCGGTCCTGAACATCTGCGGACCCCACAGAACCTCCCTGTGGAACAGCCAGTCTTTCTGAGGCAATGCTGTGCTTCAGCTCAGGCACCAGTAAATTGCTGGATCTCAAGTAATTTCATCAGGCGCACACACCTCTTTTCACTGCCCCGTGTCTCTAGGCTCTGTGTCTCCAGATCCTGGGCTGTAGTCCAGCTCTCAGCTTTACTTACACGGTTCCCTGTGCACTGTTGTTGTTTTCCAGTTGTTTAGTCATGTCCGACTCTTTACAACCGCATAGACTGCAGCACGCCAGGCTCCTCTGTCCTCTGCTCTCTCCTAGAGTTTGCTCAAACTCATGCCCCTTGAGTCGATGATGCTGTCTAACCATCTCAACCTCTGCAGCCCCCTTCACCTTTTGCCTTCAACCTTTCCCAGCATCAGGGTCTTTTCCAATGAGTTGACTCTTCGCATCAGGTGGCCAAAGTTTTGGAGCTTCAGCTTCAACATCAGTCCTTCCAAAGAATAGTTCAGAGTTCATTTCCTTTAGGATTGACCGGCTGGATCGCCTTGCAGTTCAAGGGATTCTCAGGAGTTCCAGCACCACAGTCCAAAAGCATCAGTTCTTCAGTGCTCAATCTTCTTTATGGTCCAGCTCTCTTTGTGGTCCCTTGCACTGTATTCATGGGGTCGCGGAGAGTCGGACACGACTGAGCGACTGAACTGAACTGAACTGAACTGCACTGTATACAGCAGAAAGTCCTCATCACTCTGGCCCTAAGTTTCCCTTTTCAGTGCTGTTGTAGGTTTCCCTTTGTTCCTTTCAGCAAAAATTTGGTTCGTGGCACAAGATATCTACAATCAGTTCTCCATTTTATCAAGATGCCTCTCTTTCATTTTATGATTAGATGTGAAACTGGATTTTAAATCCAGACGAGGAATCAAATCCAAGATAATCCTTCTGCCCATCATTTTGGTACTTCTGGTTTGAATAATGTAAACATAATGTAGCTCAGAAGTAATCAGCAAAGGTCTCCCAACACCATGGAGATTGTTTCTGGCAGCAGAAAAATACATTAGTTTTCCATTTCTATAAACTGAATGCTCATTTAGAAGAAAAATGAAGTGTTTACTCTGAAACTACATATCATTAGGCAGATATTTTTGAACATTTGAATCAGAAATATGTTTGTAAAAATTCTGCACCCAGACATAAACCCATATGGCATCATGGTTATTTGCTTTTGGCATGCCAACTTTGTAAGTTTTGTGTTTTCCTTTTCCTTCAAATTTGGAGTGAAGACTCAAGAGATTGCAAGGAAGTTCTCAATGTTTCATTAAAAAACAATTAAATAGTAAAAGGAGTAACATGGAATCACAAGTTGTATCTTGACTAGAGATAAGGGGAGGGTTTCCAAACTGGAACCGTTTTACCACCGAGGGGATGGCTGATGAGGTCTGGAGACATTCTCAACCGTCACAACAGGGCACGCTACTGTCATCTCCTGTGCAAAGACCAGAGATGCCGCCAGAATTCCGCCGTGCACAGCAGAGTCGTCCGGCCCCAAATCAGCCAGTTATGAACAGTGTCAAGGCTGAGGAATCAAGAATAAGCAAAAGCTGATCTAAGTTTTCAGAGATGCCAGGTTTATGCAATCCCAGAGAAGCTATGTTCCCCCTCCTCCAGGAGAAGGTACGCACCTTTTTGATCTTACATGTCCCTCTAAGATAGGCCCCTGACCTAAGGCATGTTTTAAAATCTTGCAGAGTGTGAGTGATTGGTCTGGCATTTGCAGAGCAGCCCTGGGTCTTAAAAGAGACGCTGGCTTTAGATGAAAATGTCTGGTTTCCAGCCAGCACTGCTACCTGGCTGTGGAGAGAAAATTCTTTCATCTCTTTAAGTTTCAGATTTGTCATCCATGGAGGAGTTAATGACACTGACCACACAGAAACATTTAGAAGAAAAATAAGATCACAGTCACGATAGCATGGTACACCCTGGACATGGCAAACACAATCGGGGTAATGCTAGTTTTTAATATTTCATATACTATTTTTCCATAGATGTTTGAGCCTCCAAATCCATTTTTTCAAGTGCAGCTTTTCTTTTTTTTTCATATGGCCTACTAAAATAAAAAAGGCACAGTGTAAATAACCTTTATTCTCCCCTGGGTGCTTTTATCCTGCCTTTATTTACCCATATTTGTTTTTCCTTATCCGTTCCCCCAATTCACCTGCTGCTACTGCAAAGCAATAGAAATCAGAGCAAAGAAGAATCGCTCAGGAGCCTGCCCAGGGCTGTAATCAAACCCTGTGAATGTTTCCATCCTTCATATCAAAGCCAGAGAAGCACACAAGGTAGAGAATGGAGTTACCATTTAAATCATTGCAATGGCAATAGCCTTTCTTCTTGGGAAGTAAAAGCTAGAATTAATATTTTCAATAGTAAAGAGGGAAAAGTGGACCAAGTGAAAATGAGAATGGGCATTTACCTCTGAAAGGGAAAATTCTTCCTTCAAGCCTCACCCAGAAACAGAAATCAGGAAGCCAGGAGCCCCAGCCTCTGGGGTTAAAATATTAGGATTTGGGCATCCCTGGTGGCTCAGTGGTAAAAAGTCCACATGCTGGTGCTGGAGATGTGGGTTTGATCCCTGGTCTGCGAAGACCCTACAGCTCGCAGAGCAACTAAGCCACAACTATTGAGTCTGTGCTCTAGAGCCTGTGAGCCACAAGTAGAGAGTAGCCCTCACTTCCAGCAACTACAGAAAGCCCACATGCAGTAACGAAGACCCAGCACAACCGGAAATAAATAAAATAAATCTTTAAAAATATATATTAGGATTTCTTCATCTTCTCCCTCCCCTTTCTACCCCGGGACAGAGAAGGGACATTACCTTTAACAAAGATGGGAAGCCGCCTGTGTTTAGCAGGCATGTATGGTGATGTACTGGAGCTATTCACTGGAGTCATTCTCTCAAGGGCACTGAAGGGTCCATTCCATTGTCCACTTCACAGATGGGGGACCAAGATTGAGACAGGTTGAGTACACTGTTCAAGTCCCCTACACCTAAGTGGATGATGAGGTCAGAACTTCATTCATTTGACTCTCTGACCCAGGACACTTCAACCATGTGATGGCCTTTGTGCTGGGAACCAGAGGGTTTATATATCCATAACACATATCATTAGGGCTTCCCAGGTGGTGCTAGTGGTAAAGAACCCGCCTGCCAATGCAGGAGGCATAGAAGACTGGGTTGGGAAGGTCCCCTGGAGGAGGGCATGGCAACCCACTCCAGAATTCTCGCCTGGAGAATCCCATGGACAGAGGAGCCTGGTAGGCTATAGTCTATGGGGTCGCAAAGAGTTGGACTCAACTGAAGCAACTTAGCACGCACACACTTTGTCCTAAAGTCTTCATCTCATCTGTGGGAGTGAAGATCATAAATTTCAAAGTGAGAGACTAACAAGAATGCACAGAGCCAGGCAGCCTTGACTTTGGTTTACACGTTCTTCCCTGTATGTGGCCAGAGTCTATTTTAAGAAAGGAGAAATAACAGAAGCTCTTACAGCTTTCCAATCAGCTTTCTGAGACCTTGGTATTGTTAATTGCCTACCGTATCTGTCATTACTGCATTTTTTTTCTGGCATATTTAGGTAAAATCTATATGCTAGTTAATTAGAATGATTAAAGAAATGAGGCTGCTTTAGGTCACCCTGTTATTACATTAAACAGGAATTCACCACATGTGGAAAAGGGTGTTTGGCTCTTTCTATGGGCAGCCAGATAACATGCCCCAATTTTCACAACCGTGGTCGAGCTAAAATGCTGAAGAATCGCACTTCAGGTGTGAAATGGAGGTTGTGTTGTTTAACACCATTCCGGGGAAAACTGCATAAACGCATTAGGGCAGGCAATTTGGGGCATGTTTGTACAATCTCCTGGAAGTGGGGTGACATTTACAGAGGAACGTCTCGCCTATACCGAAAAATGGCTTGGTTCTGCCCATTTCCAGGGAGAGTTGCTTTCACAGCTGGACTGTGGCTGTTGTCCTCTGCACGTCGAGGTTCTGGATGGCTGATGTCACTGGATGCCTGGACCAAGAGTCGTGGTCACAGGGCCACTCTCCCTCCACGTTCACTGTGTGCCCAGCCCTGGGCTGAGCCCTGTCCCTGAGATGTTCCATGTGACCCTCACAGACTGTTGTCATTTGCAAAGAGCACAGGCTGCCCTGTCGATCCCACACAGTCTAGGAAGTAGCTGAGCTTTTGCCCAAATCCAGCGTCCTTGACCAACACTGACCAGCAACTAGGGGTTTGGGCTCTGTTGTCAAGTAGTCTGGATCAAATTCTGGTTTCTCACTAAGGAGTTCAAGGACCCTTGACACCTACTTAACCTCTCTGCAGCTCAGCTCTCCTGACTGCAGTGGGGAGAACCACTCTGACCTCAACGGGTGCTGTCCAGACCAGAAAATGGTGTGACATCACTCACTGCCACCTCTCTTACTGAGTCATCTCCTCCCCAGTCTCTCAGCCCCTTCAGGAGACTGGGGAGAAGCAAGGGCTTCTAGCCATGGGATTTGATTGCTCAAAGGGGCAGGATGTGTAGGCTCGGAAGAGATGAAGCACAGCCTCACGGACGGGGAACAGGGACCCTGAAGTTGGTCAAGGGGTGACCCTGGTTCCACCTCTGTACCCTGACACCGCTTCCCTGCAGGAGTCTGGACCAAGAGGGCACAAAGTCATACCGACCTTCCAAGGAAGATCCGGGAAGTGAAGCAGGACCGAGTCTCTCAAAAGAGCAGAAGGTCTGCCCTTCTCCATGGCCTCTGGGGCCTTCGAGCCAGAGAGGAACTTCCCTCTGGGTGAGTAAACATGGTCTGTGCCCCCATGGAGGAGCAACCACATGGCTGGGAAACCAGTATCACCCCAGACAGGCTGACGTAATGGGCACCGCCACCAGGCCTGCTCCACCTTCACTCTGGATCCCCCAGGGCCCATGCTGACTGCTGATCCGTCTGTCTGTGGATCAGAGTTGAGGTGGGAAGAATCATGGCTCAAACCTCTGCTTTGCAACCATCCAGCTGGATGACCTTCCAAGTCCCGGAGCCCTGATGAGCAGTTTTGGTCACACCACAAGCACCCAGTGCCACCTGGTGTTTATTGGGCACTTGCTGTTGGCCGGCAGCACCCGTTGCCTGGACCCCTCCCGCAGCAAGCCCTTCGCACGCCTTCTGGCATTAGTCCCCATGGCAACACAGACACCCCCATTTTGTGGATGGTAACAACTGCTCAATAAATACTTACGTCTATATTTACAATAATGATAATTACTTTTATGGCACAAAATGAGGATTCCAGGCAGCTTTATTGCTTAGAGAAAAATGTTTAGTGGTTTTTAGTGAGATAGGTGATAACTCAAGTCCTCACCAGCAGACCATCACTTTGTTAAATGTTCCCCTTCAACTTCCAGGGCTTCCCAGGTGGCTCAGTGGTAAAGAATCTGCCTGTCAAGCAGGGGACGTGGGTTCGATCCCTAGATCAGGAAGATTCCCTGGAGGAGCAAATGGCAACCCACTCCAGTATTCTTGCCTGAGAATCCCATAAACGGGGAGCCTGGCAGGCTATGGTCCAAGGGGTTGCAAAGAATCAGACCTGACTGAGCACACATGTACCTTCAACATATGTATCATGAGTTAGTCTAACAGGTGATGTTTTCATGTTGCATAAAAATAAGCTTATTATATCATAGCATCCATTATGGTAACAGGGTTTCTAGACTTCAGTACTACAAACAGGTAAACAATTCTCTGTTGTGAGGGATTCCTGGCCTCCACCCACTCAGTAGCAACAGCCAGACTCTCCAAACAGTCAGATAACCCCCAGCTGGGTAAATTGACCTGATTGAGAATCACTGCCTTTCATCAGTTGCCACAAATTTAGGAGTGGGGTCTAAATGCTATGATAGATTTTTGGTTTTATTCCTTTGTTTTTTAAATAAAAAGTTTTTTTCCCAACAAAGAGATATTATCGATACGTCTAAAAGCAACTTCTTAAAAACTTTTGCCTTTCTCTCATTCAGCCTGTGTCCTTTGAATGTGATTTCTCTGGAGTATGGGGACACCGGGTCAGGATGAATGGGTAATTAATGGATGTCTTCAAGTACTTGCTGAACTGCTGAGGTCACCTCTGCTGCTAGGCTGGTGCCAGGCACGTTTGTCTCATCTTGGATAGACAGATGCTACCCCTGATTATATTTGAAGAAGAAAGAAAACACGTAATTTGATTATCTGCATGGAGTGGCTGTGGCGTAGATAATCCCTTCCTCTCAAATGTAAGAATTGTTGCCACGAGTAAGAAGAAGAAGCAGTGTCTGGCTGAAGGCAGTGTGGTATGATAGAAATTAATGATGCTGCCTGGGTGGATGGCTGGTTACATCTTTTCTGGCTTTAATGTCGTCTTAACCATGCATCTGTGCTAACCTGCATGACCCTAGCGGTGGTCTGTCTTCATCTCTGCCCTGCTAAAGCAGATTTAGCACAACTGATGAGATGAAGATGCCGGATGCCCTCTACATGCCGGCTAGTGGTCACCGAAAACTTACCTATGCTCAGAAATAAGGTCTCAGAAGGAAACATACAATCCTGAATCTGTTGCTCATTTGATTCACAGAACCCAGGAATTGCCAGGATTCCAAAGTACCAAGAAAGCTGGTGGATGGGAAGACGCCTACACCAGTGCATCCAGCTTATTTTCTCCCCCCTGCCCCATTTGTGTGACTTTTTCTCTACAGATGCATCCAGAGCCCGGGAATGACAACTGTAGTCTCTGGTCACTGGTAGGAACAGGCTGAAGAAGCTCAGTGTTGGCAAACAGAAGTCAGCTCAACCTGGAGGAGTGAGTCTGAGCTCTTCCCCACTGATGAGAAGAGTGATCAGAAAATGAAACTCCAAGTCACAAGAGCTCACTGACGTGGGAGCACAGAAGTAATGCTTGCAGCGTAAATGAATCAGTGAAAGAATGAGTGGATGAGATCACCAGTAAATCTCCTGTGGTGTTCAAAGAAATCCATCTCATAAAAACAATGACAATAACAATGCTACATGTAACACTCGTCACAGGCTGAGCACCACTGTAAGTGCTTTACATATTAGTAAAGCACAGAACATTAGTACTGTTCTGATCCCATCTTCAAGATGGGAAAATTGAGGCACAGAGAGATTGAGTCACTTGTCTGAGGTCACAGAGCTTGTCCATGATGGTGCTGGGTGCCTGAGTCTGCACTCTCAGGCACGTCACTTTATTTCCCTATATTGTCTGATAGTTTGCATTAATAAAGGGGTCTGCATTTCATGCAAACAATTGATTAGGAATTTTGAATAGTGAGCATTCCTCTTGTTGGTGTATCACAGTTAGGATGGGAAGCAGAGATGGGGAAAGTCACTCATTCGACCCCTACTGGACACTCATTTGGGAAAGCACCGTGCAAGTAAATGGGAAAACTGAATTCAATTCGCTACAATTTCATTTGCGAGCACTTGCAAATCCCTGAGTGAAATGATGACGGGGTTTCCCACCCGGGTGCCACCCTTATTCAGACTTGTTGGGGTCACATGATGACATGCTGGGTCAAGAATAAAAACGAGTTTCTTGCAGCAAACCTTTCCTCCTCGGCTGTGATAGTTGCTATAGAAATGCCCAGGTGAGATACTCTTGTGAGCACACAGAGAAGTGTATTAGCCCTGAGCTTTATTACAAGTTGTGGGCTTCCATCAAAATCAAGTCTCCATAAAAAGAAAATCAACCATCTCCATAAAAGTCCATGATTAAAGGCGAAAAAAGTCAGTATATTTATAATTATCTGAGAATTAGGAATGAAAAATAGAGGTCTTCTTTATTTAGCTCTTTCTCCTTAAATAATGCAGTGAGGGAGAGATTTTGTGGGGATGTATAATTTAACATAATTGAGTACGGGAATTAGAACGTTGCATCCACTCTAGTTAATGACTGTTTCGGAGAGACTTGAGGCTTCCTGGCAGAGCCGAGCTGAGGTTCCCCAAGAGCCAAGTGGGGAAACAGGCATGAGACAAGGTTGGGGACAAGGGGTTTGGACGGGGAACGCTTCATAAATTCCACCGGACACGGGCTGAGCAGCTTGTGTGTGAAGGACCCGCTGGTGCTCGGAGCAGGAATGAGATTGGCAGATGTGGAAGGTGGTCCAGGCGGTTTCCCTGGAGAGGTCTACCCTGGGGCCAGCGGTTCTCCGAGCACCTCCCAGCCCATGGCCTCAGGTCTGAACTGCACAGGAAGACTGATTACGTTAGGATCAGGGAGGGTTCCGCCATCCTGCCCCCATCAGATCCTTCGCGCTCCATGTTAGTTTTCCTGTGGTGGTGGTGGTTTAGTCGCTAAGTCATGTCCAGCTCTTTGAGACCCCAAGGACTGTAGCCTACCAGGCTCCTCTGCCCATGGAATTCTCCAGACAAGAACACTGAAGTGGGTTGCCATTCCCTCCTTTAGGGGATCTTCCCAACCCAGGGATCGAACCCAGGGCTCCTGTGCTGCAGGTGGTCTCCTGCATTCCAGGCAGTTTCTTTACTCACTGAGCCACTAGGGAGGCCTATATTAGTTTCCTACTGTCATCTAACAGAGTACCATGAACACAGCTCTTTGAAACAAAGCACACTTATTACAATACACCTTCCAAGTGTCAGGGTCTGAGATGGGCCTCTCTGTGTCCTCTGTTCAGGGTTTTCCAAGGCTATGGCCCATGAGTTCCTGTGGAGTTGGTATCCACTTCCCGGGTGTTCAGTTCTTCATGGCTGTATAACTGAGGGCCCAGCTCTTAGACACCACTGTCTGCCTCTCCGCCTCACCTCAGTCTCCCTTATACTCTGTCACTTGCCACAGTCCACTTCAAGGTACTGATATCTGTTGTCTCCCGGCACTTTTAGGGACAGAAAGCCAATTCAATATCTTAGCTTGGTGACTAGACAAACATGCTTCAGGCATGGCTGGATCTAGGTGCTTTCACGATGTCACTGAGGCCCTGTTTCTCCTGAGTCTTTGCTGTTTCCCTGTTGTTGCTGACATTTTGCTGTTTTACACATTTCAATCTGGATGGCTAAGAAGTGACATCTGAGGGGCACTTGTGGGGATCTCAGAGCACAAAGAAAGATGCATCTGAGTGTAGGATTCCCTTCAGTTTATAGTTTTCTGTTTTTCTCTGCAGACTTAGCATCATTCACCTTCAAATGGACTCCCGAGGCCCTCCCCATCTGTAAACTCATCATCACTTGGTCAAACACAAACATCTAATATTTTCCAAATATTTCTGGCTTAAAGTCACTTTGTATCCTGCTTATAAGTGAAAATGATTGAATCCCATTTGAAATGGTTATTTCAGAAAAGATGTCCCTCTATTCCTCCTCTTAGTGGGGCAGGAAGGACTGCAAATCTCAGACAATTACTTCTTTTGTTATTTTTTTTTTAACTTATGAATGGTTTTTCCATAATCAGGGCCTTCTCCTTGAATAAGGCCAAGTCCTAATTTTGAAGAAAGGGAATGTTGGTGTTTCTTCTCTTACTTTCGAGACTGAAACATGATGGGAAGGCTTGGCTTTGACTGGTGGAGCAGGAATGAAAAAATACCCAAGGAAACAGACTCTGACTGCACCCACCAAGTTCAGGACGACTGTTCAGGCCACAGACCCGCTCGCCTAGTGCTCACAACCATCTCCGGGGCCCAGGTACAACTGTGACTTTTCTGTGTGACCCTGACATCCCTTGCTAAAGTACAGACTGGCCAGCAGGGCTTAGGTGCCATGAAATTTTGTTCAGATTTTATCAAGAAGCTGCCATCAAATGCCCAGGGCTGGGAACTAGTGGAGGCGTGGCCTGTCTCCAGCTCCTTCATTAAACTAATGGTCCTGAATGTCTGATGTGCACCAGACCCTGCGCTCAACCTGGGAAGGGTATGGACAGACTGGCCTTGGTCTCTTGGGACTGGTGGGTAGCGGGGAGGACAGGCCATCCAGTGAGTTATAACACAGTAATGTGTGTGAGCATCTTGCCAAGGAGGTGGGAGTGCCTTGTGGAAGCAAAGGGCAGGGGCCCACTGGCCAACAAACAGGCCTCCCAGAGATCTTGCAGGCACCCACATTCCGAGCAGGGGGAGGACTGGCAGGTCCCTGAATAGTGATCAGGCACTGCCCTTAGCCCTGGATGAAGCAGTCCTCCCCTGTGTTCCCCCACCAACGCCCCCGGGTGGCAGCCATTGGAGTCGGGGGCTGGGCTGTCCACCCTGAGGGTCACGCCACCACCAAGCTGTCACCAGCTTCCTCAGCTGCCTCTGTGGGGAACAGAGCAGACACACCTTAAAAGATGGCACACAACAGTAGACTACAGGGCACCAGGCAGCCTGAGGAGGGTGGCCCACTTCGCAAAGCCACTCACCTGTTGGCTCAGCCCCTTGATGCTCCATGCAGCGGGGGGCCTAGTTTTTCTAGATTCACTGGAAATCCACATTTTTACATGAAAAAATATATACATATAAATTTAAATAATACAAATAAAAACGCAGCTGGTCTGACCCCACATGACCTGGAAATCCAGATTTGTGGCTGTTTTTGACCCAGCTGCTCTGGCTGGACCCTTGGCTTCACCTCCTCCCATCAAGCCTGGCAAGAGGCCAGCCCCTCTCCACTCGGGGCCAAAGGTGGAGGGAATGTGTCACAGGAGAGACGCCTCTGGCTTTGACTGGGGCCATGAGGCCAGCGCAAGCAGCTATTTTTAGACTGCTGCTCTGTTTCCCTACTGAGAACGGTGAGGCCAACGTGAATGAAAAAGGATGTGTCCCCCTGCAGGAAATCAATTCTGCCAGCTGGCTGGCTGCCTGCTCCGTCAGTTCTCGGGGTCATGGGGATCTGTGCTTTACCCAGGCCAGCCCCCGATCCATGATGGAAAGTCTACAATGTTCTTCCCACCCTGAGTGATCTCATGGCAGGTCAACCAACACCCCCTTCCCAGTAGATCAGGGATCAGTGCTGCCCACTTACAAGCCCCCTTCTCCTTCTTCACCTTTATTTTTCCCCTTCCTCCAGAATGCTTTTTTTTTTCTTTAGTGATCCCTTTTCTCTGGACTGTAATGAAAAAGCAATAGCAGCAGTAGGTTGCCTATACTATCAGCTGGTTTTGTTTTCAGCCTTTTTATTACTTAACCTGCACCCATGGGGGTAAACGAATACCCGTCCCAGAAGAGAAAGATGAATCCACAAAAAAGGCTGGGGACTGTGCGGAGACGCAAGGGCAGGATTTGCTGGGGCTGCAAGATTTAATTTGCCAGACTGCTGGGCCCATCGAAAGTTTCCGCAGTAACCACTTGGGTCCTCATAAAGCCGAAACAGCAGAGGAGGAAAATGAAATCCTGGATCAGTGTCTCCGTTTGGAGACCTTAACTTACGTTCAGCTGAAAAAAGGAAGGCAAGAAACTCAAGCAGCCAACTATGCTTGTCACGGCAGATCAGCCAAAGAAGCCAACGCTGGGTGTGTGACATTTACCAGGAAACAGGGGCGCCCAGGGTTCTGTTTGGGGGCTTTGGGAAGACTCCAGGGTGCTCTCCTCTGTCTTCTGATGGCCTCCCTGCAAACTCACCCTCCTCCTCTCAGGGCGAGGTGGTGCTGAGCAGCTTCAGGGACCTAAGGATGTCTTCGGTGGAGGGTAGGGACGGGTTGCTGCCAGGCCAAGGGTCTGAGGACCCTGTGTACTGAGTGGGGCACAAGACAAACTCAGAGACCGGAAATGCCAAACCGGGACACCGCTCTGCTCTGGGAGCTGTTTTCCTGAAGCTGGAATTCAGATTCTGCACTGATGGCTTCCTGCCATGAGGCTGCTCAGGATATGGCTGGTGCTGACCCAAGGCGCAGGTGCCCGAGAATGCTCTTGGGAGGTGAAAGGAAACGGTTGGCAGGGAGAATGGTGGGGTGGAGGCTGGACGTGAAAACCAGGAGACATCGGACAGGAGGGCTAGGAGGAGATGGAGTGACACGGGACAGACTTCAGTTTCCTTGGTTTAAACCACAGTCAATTGAATTTACAGACTGGAGCAGAAGAGTCATCCACTTATCTTCATGCACTGCGTGTGCTATTCAAAGTCTAGGCAGAAACAGGATATATGCGTTGCCACCTTTCCAAATATTCAGTCAGAAGGAAAAGTAGTGGGTTTTCAGGGAGAACCTGGCTCAGGCGCGTCAGGCTCAGGTCAAGGGCAACATCACGGGGATGACACGTTGACACCATGCATCCCAACAGGATGCACCGGGGCGAGGGCGCTGCTTCTGGGAGTTTCTCCCAATAACACACAACCTCAGTCTCACTGTGAGCAAACATCAGCAAACCCCAAATACAGTATTTTCTACAAAATAACTGAGCAATATCTTCCAAAGTGTCAAGGTCAAAAAATATGAGGAAAGACAGAGAAAGTGCCAGGTCACTAAAGATGAAGACAGAGAAGTGGCGCCAAATTGGAAGAGACTAAGGAGGCGTGATTGCCAAACACAATGTGGAATCCTGGATTGGAAGAGGGTTAATGAAAAAACTATGAAGTTCATGAGTTAGAATATCCAGACTCTAGTTAGTAGGAAAACAGTGAGAATGCTTTCTTAATTTTGATTAAAACTGTGTAAGATGTTAACCTCAGGGAAAGCTGAGTGAAGGGTATATGGGTACTCTTTGAATTATCTTTGCAGCTTTTCTTAGCTCTAAAACTCTCTCGAAATGGAAAGAATAATGCTTAAAAAAAAAGAAAGAAAGAAAGAAACAGCATCCAGAAGTGTCCGCACAGGACATCCAAGGAGGTAGGATAACTTACACCCGCCCACGAAGACTCCTGACCCTTCTCTTTGATTCTTTCGTCCTGTTTTAATCATGCATGATGAAGTCACTAGGGCCCCAAGGACATATGACACCAGGCACAGCTGAAATCTCATAAATAAATTACCGAACAGATGTGGGGGGTGGGGGACATGACTTGGGGATTTCTGCTTCCCATTCACTACAAATGCTGACCTTGGAGAAGGTGAAGATCTGAATGGCAGAGGGAGAGAGACCACTGGGTGGTCCCCACAGATAAGAGGTGGGTATGGACCCAGGTCATTTCAAGGACAACTGTTCTGCTCTGCTGTTCAGGTAGGCTCAGGGGCCTGTTGTAGAGACAGGAAAGGTGACTTAAAAGCATAAACTCTGTCTTTGCCACAGCCTCGTCAAGGCCTCTTCTTAAAAGTTGAGACATGGCTTCATGAATGGAGGTCTTCTTAGTTCTGCCATGTGAAGGATTTCACCCTACTTTTCATTGTTGGGGGTGGGGCTCGCTGGTTGGGAGAAAACACTGATTCCTGGTGCTACAAAATAAGGGAGTGTATTGGTCAGTTATTGCCACACTGATGCTGTGTAACAAACTACCCCATCCTTATCCCCAGCATCTCTAGAGGAAACAGATCGCCAAGTACTGAGAAGTAGAAGAAGGCGGCTATGAGAGGTCAGGGTAATAAGCCATGAGAAGGACTCCACCCACTGCTGCTGGCTCTGAAGACAGAGGAAGGGGCCCCAGATGGTTCACAGAAGCAAGGCTTCATTTCTCACTCGTGTGTCTGTGGGTCAACCTCAGTTTAGCTGACCCAGACCAGAGGAAGGCCCAGGCTATGAGCTCAGCCCAAACCTGATGCATATACAGACCATCCTTCTGGGACTGTCAGGCAATGTGGTCAGGGGTCTAGTGTAGATGACCTCAGGTGGCTCCGCTTTTTCACTGCTGCTGTTCAGTCTGTCTGTCTTATGGCGATGGCACCCTCCTTGCTTTCATCTGGGGAAATGGCCCCTGCCCACCCACACAGCCCTGCTGGGCTTCATTGC
Organism: Moschus berezovskii; assembly: GCF_049115385.1. Taxonomy (NCBI): domain Eukaryota; kingdom Metazoa; phylum Chordata; class Mammalia; order Artiodactyla; family Moschidae; genus Moschus; species Moschus berezovskii. The sequence continues at coordinate 28,321,352 of NC_142474.1, read as the reverse complement.
CCAAGGCACTCTATCTTGGCCTGGCTGTGGGATAGGGGAGGCCTTTTGACTAGCCATCAGCACATTTTGCCCTGGCCACAGTGGTGAGCTCTGAGGAGGGCACACTAATGGGGCTGGATGGCTGCCCAGCGAGAAGCACTGTCTTAGGCAGTGGTCCACTTCCCTGGCTCCCTGGCCACAGGATGAGGCCAGTGTAGATAAAGCTGAGAGCCATGGTGGGGAGGAAAGGAACCCTAATAACACCTGGATCCACCTGGACCTGAAGGTTCCAAGTCTGATGTTTCAAGTTCTAAGCTAATTCTATCCCTTCTTATAAGAGTATGTTTTGCTCTGATTTTTTTTAAACATTTAACCCAAGTTTAACTAGCACACAAACCAATATAGAAGAAGGAAGTGGCCTTCCCAGCCATGCACCTTTTAAGGCATATTTACTGAGATATCATTTACATACCAAGAAATTCACCTACTGAAGTGAACACCTAAATGCTATCTAGTGAATTCACAGAGATGTGCAAACATCCCTACAACCAGGACCAAGACCATTGCTTTTAGGAATGACCTCTGACCTGTCTTATCCTCCAGGAGGACATGTGGGTCCTTCCAGACTTTCTGCGCCATCCTCTCCTGAAAGTGATGCTTTTCCTTGAGCCGAGACTCGGTGCTTGGGCATGACCTGCCGTGTCTAGATTAGACTGAGCCAATGAGACCCCCTCCTCTGGACAGGATAATGTTGTCTGGAAAGTTCCCATTCTATAGCAACCTAGAAAGAAAAAAAAAAAAACTAAAACATTGGAATCTGTGTTTGAGATGGAAAAGAAATTCCAGTTTTTGTTTAGAGTTTCTCCATGGGAACTGGAGCCTAGGGCCACTCTATGCTGTTGGGGTCTGAGGTCGTTCTGCATTGCATTCAGTTCAGTTCAGTCGCTCAGTCGTGTCCGACTCTTTGTGACCCCATGAATTGCAGCACGCCAGGCCTCCCTGTCCATCACCAACTCCCAGAGTTCACTCAAACTCATGTCCATCAAGTCGGTGATGCCATCCAGCCATCTCATTCTCTGTCATCCCCTTCTCCTCCTGCCCCCAATCCTTCCCAGCATCAGACTCTTTTCCAGTGAGTCAGCTTGTCGCATGAAGTGGCCAAAGTATTGGAGTTTCAGCTTTAGCATCAGTCCTTCCATTGAACACCCAGGATTGATCTCCTTTAGAATGGACTGGTTGGATCTCCTTGCAGTCCAAGGGACTCTCAAGGGTCTTCTCCAACACCACAGTTCATTACTTGGATTTAAATAACCTCAGGGAAGCGATGTTGGGGAACATGGGGCTGGTCTGAGAAGGGGCCTGCTGATGAGTCAGGCCCTCCAAAATGGACCCTGCCCTGACCTCATGGAGCCAAGCAGACAGACGCTGTGGGGAAGCCCCAGTTCAAATCAGAGATGATAGAGAGAGAAAACAGAAGGGTCCTGCTAAGAAGGTGATTTGGGTCAGGTGTTTCCTACCTTTGGAAAGATGCAGAGCTTTCTTGTGAGAGGCTTGACTCTTGAGACTCTCCTACAGACTCCTTTAGATTTAAAATTAGACTTCACTTCCTTTCAGGAGCTTTGGAAAATTTCATAAGCTGCGTAGTATTGCTCATGATATCCAGAGAGGCACCACCCTCTCTCCCTAACCCTGAGTGTAGAGACATCTAAGTGGATGTTGTTCCCAGCTGTTCTAAAGATCCCCCAACCCATGGCCCCAGCATTGGTTGGACACAGTGGCCCGTGTCCCAGGTCCAGTAATGAGGGTGAGTGAAGCCCACACACCCTGCCTGGCAAGAGCAGGTTGTTAAGTATTCAGGAATTCAGCAAGTGAGCTCTTAAACCATCCATAACTATAAATGACGGGATTATTTACAATATGAAAGCTAGCAAGTGCAAAAACCCACCCCTCCATGTTTTGTTCCCCCAGCAAGCTGGTTTACCCACATACCACACACACTCAAGTCCTTTCTCAGATACTTCTTGGTTGTATTGACTACTTGTCTGTCTTTGGGTTGGTTTTTCAGTCTCTAGGCCTTTGTTTTTGCATCTGTGCAATGGGGGCAACAATGGTATCTGTCTCATCAGATGACCATGAGACCTTTGCAAGGTGAGGCACATAAATTGCTCTTTTAGTCCCTCTTCTACGGACATTGGTCAGGATGCAGCTAAAAGCCAGCTGAGCCCAACGACAGCACACCAGCCACTCTGTGGGCAGCCCAAGAAAGTACCTTCTGCAGAGACACAAGTGCAGCAATTAAGTGGGAGCCATTGAATCCAGAAAGGGCAATTAGAGTGGCATTAGGGCCACAAGAAACAACAACCTCATTTAAAAGGAAGAGCTCTCATGAAAATAGATTTTTTTGCCTCTATGCTTCCAGAAAACTCTCCACAAAGCCATAGAAGTAATTATAACTGTGGTAACAAGAAACAGACAGAGATTGGAGCTTCATTAAAGAATAGGCAGAAATACTGTATCCAAGGATGGCCACACATCTCCATTTTAATTACTGTGGTCGTTACAAAGACCCTTCTGTGCTCATGGTCTGGGAGACAGGTTCCATGCAAGGAGCTCCTGGGGTGATCAGGGAAGATGAGGTGGGCCCTGGGCGGGAGTGGGGTCCTGAACCCTGGCAAGACCAGCCCTCATTCTCTGCAGCCTTTGAGGACACAGCATCCAGGCTCGGAGGACACTGGAAGGAAGGGGAAACTGGAAGATGCTTCCAGGAACCTGTGCACCTGTTCAGACTCATGCTCCACACCCTGGTGCTCTTTTCCTCCTGGAGGACTCAGGTCCCTCTGAGTGGTCAGCTTGGGCAAAGCCAGGAGGCTGAATCCTGACTGGACCACTTGCAACAGCTTAACAGCCTTGAGCAGGAATCAAGGGGGGATGATGCCTGCTGCTGAGGCCTTGGGGCTCCTGATGGGTGTACCAGCCACATGGCAGCTGCTCAGTGACCCTGACTCCCATTCCTTCAGCATTTTCTCTGCTTTTCTGACCTCCCTTCCCCTCAGGACAGAGACAGAAGGAATGAGAGATTGGCATGGCTGTTCTCTCCTCCCTCTCTGCCTGCCTCCTGTCCTTTCAGAGGCAGGAATGTGTCTCTGGTGCCAGGCATGCTGTTCAGGGTCTGGGATCTGATGGTGAGATAATTCCTGGGATTTCTACCTGTGAAGGGATGTCTGCCTTTGGGGAGGCAGCTGTTGCTGCTGCTGCTAAGTCTCTTCAGTCGTGTCCGACTCTGTGCAACCCCATAGATGGCAGCCCACCAGGCTCCCCTGTCCCTGGGATTCTCCAGGCAAGAACACTGGAGTGGGTTGCCATTTCCTTCTCCAATGCATGAAAGTGAAAAGTGAAAGTGAAGTCGCTCAGTCGTGTCTGACTCTTAGCGACCCCATGGACCGCAGCCTACCAGGCTCCTCCATCCATGGTATTTTCCAGGCAGGAGTACTGGAATGGGTTGCCATTGCCTTTTCCTGGGGGCAGAGGAGAGTCTAATCATGAAAAGTGCTCTGAAGGAGGCTGTGGGATGTGAGAAAACCAGGGCGGGGTCAGTGCAGTGCTGGGGCTTCTATAGACAGTGGACAGAGTAAGACATCCAAGTGGAGAACATTTCAGCAGAGACTTGACAGGTGAAAGCAAGGCAGGTGAGAGAGCAAAGAGCTGGGAGAAACACACAGACACAGAAACACACAAATATAGACACACACATAAATATAGACATACACAGGCATACACGGGGCTTCCCTTGTGGCTCAGCTGGTAAAGAGTGCACCTGCAATGCAGAAGACCTGGGTTCGATTCCTGGGTTGGGAAGATCCCCTGGAGAAGGGAAAGGCTACCCACTCCAGTATGCTGGCCTGGAGAATTCCATAGTCCATGGGGTTGTAAAGAGTCGGACACGACTGAGCGACTTTCACTTTCATAGACATACACACACAGAGACACATACAAATATAGACACACAGAGACATATACACACATCGATCTACAGCACCACTGGTGCTGAGCTTGCGAACCTTGCACAGAAAATGGAAATCTTTACCGTGGCCTATAATGCATGTTTTCAAAAGGGTTTTGAGAGTGAAAGCAGAGTAACTATGAGTGGATTTTTTTCTGGCACTGACCTATAACTTGTCCTGACACCTGATGGTGTGTGCATAAATGTGTGCTCAGTGGTGTCTGACTCTTTGCCACCCCATGGGCTCCTCTGACCATGGGATTCCCCAGGCAAGAATACTGAGTGGGTTGCTATTTCCTCCTCCAGGGGATCTTCCCGACCCAGAGATCGAACCTATGTCTCTTACATCTCCTGCATTGGCAGACAGGTTATTTACTACCGAGCCATCTGGGAGGATGACATGTGATGGTAATGGGCCTCTTTCACGTGAAAAAAGATACTTCATTCACAGGTCCTTCAGTAGGTCACAGGGTACACACATTTCATTCACGTGGAAACCACAGGGAAAGGATCCTTCTCAGAGTGTTGCCTTCTACTGATGCCTGGAGACTCTGCCTTTCCCATGTCCCCCTACAAGGTGTCCTTCTACTTTTCCTCCACTAAAACTATGGGTTAATTCTCTGACACTGGCCTAGTGAGAAATGAAAATCTGACCCACGTGACTTCCGTCCTGGTCATAAATGAGAAGGAAGATGTTTTGCTGATCGTGAGGGTGAGCTTTGAAATGCCTGATGCAGTTTGTCATTGACCCCTGGGCAGAAAGCAATTGATCTGAGTCACACATGTGAAAGCCCTTTGTAAATTGTTCAGCTCAAACTGCGCTGTCTGCTCCAAACCTGGGAGGGATCGCCTTTGCCAGGGAGAGCCTAAACCTTCAAAGGGGAGGCTGCCCTTAAAATGATAAGCTGGATGCGTTTGCTGAATGCCAGGAATAACAACCACCCTGTATCTGCTTAGGGGCTTCCCCAAGGAGGTATTATCCAGACTTGACTCCAGATGAATGCATCCCAAGAACCAGATAAGACCACATGGGATCCTGGGTGGAGAAAGTCAGTGCCGGATCAGAAGATCAAGAAGAAAGAAAAGTTCTCCACTGGTCTGTTGGGCGCCTCGTCTAATGCTGAGTTTCTGAGAGTGGATACACACACACACACACACACACACACAATGAGATGAAGGCACCAGTGTATTCACTGTGTGTGTGTAGCATATGTGTGTGCTAAACTGCTTCAGTCATGTCCAACTCTTTGTGACTCTATAGACTGTAGCTCGCCAGACTCCTCTGTCCAGGAGAGTCTCTAGGCAAGAATACTGGAATGGGGTTCCATGCCCTGCTACAGGGGATCTTCCCAACCCAGGGATTGAACCCACTCCCTTGTGCCTGCTGCATTGGCAGGCAGGTTCTTTACCACTAGCACAACTTGGGAAGCCCCATGTGTAGCACAGCCAGGTGGTAAACGAACAGATACTTGTCAGGGGAATACACCATTCCAAATACTATTTGTTACACAGCTGTTCCCTGGTACCACATTGCTATCACATGCACTCTACACATGGGTCCTTGAAGTTGGGGGTTATTTCTCTCTTGAGATAAGTCATCTAAGACTCAGGGCACACTGTTACCTGAGACATGGCCGAACAGAGATCAAACACGGGAGATGATTCAAACCCTCTTTTCTCCATTAGGCTGTGTTTCAGAGAGCACAGAGTCTTAACAAACAACAGAAAGCTGTACATGAAATCTGAGTGTTCTGTTACCACCATGACTTTAGGGTATCCTACCTTGATTTTCTTGAATCTTAATTTTTTTTTTTTTGCCTGAACTCAGATGTATTTTCACTTGATTTGGTTGCATTTAGGGTATCTTTTTTTTTTTTTCCCTATAACATGCATCGACCCTGAACTATTGATTCGTTTCACATATGACAACATACGTGTTTCAATGCCATTCTCCCAAATCATCCCACCCTCACCCTCTCCCACAGAGTCCCAAAGGCTGTTCTATATATCTGTGTCTCTTTGCTGTCTCGTATACAGGGTTATCATTTGCATCTTTCTAAATTCCATATACATGTGTTAGTATACTGTATTGGTGTTTTTCTTTCTGGCTTACTTCACTACAGCTGTATAATAGGCTCCAGTTTCATCCACCTCATTAGAACTGATTCAAATGTATTCTTTTTAATGGCTGAATAATACTCCATTGAGTATATGTACCAAAGCTTTCTTATCCATTCATCTGCAGATGGACATCTAGGTTGCTTCCATGTCCTGGCTATTATAAACAGTGCTGCAATGAACATTGGAGTACATGTGTCTCTTTCAATTCTGGTTTCCTCAGTGTGTATCCCCAGGAGTGCGATTGCTGGATCATATGGCAGTTCTATTTCCAGTTTTTTGAGGAATCTCCACAATGTTCTCCATAGTGGCTGTACTAGTTTGCATTCCCACCAACAGTGTAAGAGGGTTCCTTTCTCTCCACATCCTCTCCACTTTTAGGGTATCTTAAATTGCCTCCCTTGCATCTGTGAATACCCTCCCCCAACCATAAATCACCCCAGAATGGGTTGACAAACCTAGATGCTGCAGAAGGGCCAATTATAGAGTATCAATATTTTATCAGTGTGTCCTGAAGTGTTCCATAGCAGACGAAATGGTAAACAATGGCCTGTTTAGGAATTCTTCCTTACAAGAGAAATACATTTTAATGCCCACTCTGAATTCAGCATCTCTTGTACCACTAGGTGATGAAGCTAGTTAAATAGATTTGTAGAGACATATGCGTCCCCCAGATATAGGCTGTGGGGAACCGATGGTCTTTGTGTGAAAGGCTGCAGCCCAGGGTTGCCTAATGGCTTTGATATTTTATTTCCTGCACTCCTTCCAGAGGGTGGGAAGAACACTTGGGGAGATGAGCTGTGCTCTGCTTTGCTCTGAGGGGCCTACACTTCTGTGGTGGGATTTTACTGAAGCTCCCCCACTGCCCCCATCTGTCTGTAGAGCTCATTAGAAGGGAGAAAGTGCTTCTAAAGTAGCAAATGACAAATACTCTTCCCTTATGCCGGTGCCAAAGGAACAGGTCAATGTGGGTTGTTCCTGCTTAGATTAATCACAGGAAGTGCCCGCTTCTGTGTCGACCTGTCACTTACCGACAGCAGCTAAACCAGGCGTTATTTAATCATGTAACCCTGAATGCTGGCCACCCTCTCTGCCCACAGAAACACGATGCCTGCTTCTTTAACAAATATCTGAAGGTTTCGGCTGCCAACAGATATTGATCGATTTCAAAGCTCCTTTCCAAAATCAATATCAGCGAGCAGGCAGGACTTCAGGCTCTGGGACAAAGGGAGTTGATGGTCTGAACTCCCCTCTCAGAATCGGGCCACCAGAGACCTGGGCGTCTTAGCAGAAAGATGCTCCCAGCCCACCCACCTTCCCAGCTAGTCTTGCAAAGTGCAGTTTGCTTGCGGATGTCAGAGATGCTCCCAAGAGGAAGTACGTTTATGAACAAAAGGGAAACTTCTATTGGGCTGATCTTCATCTTCATCTTTCTTATTATCTGAGCGATTTCAAGTTGATGATGTTTAATGAGATCCACGTCGTTCAGATAGACTTCAAGCTGTGATCCAGCAAGGCAACACCAATTTAGCCTTACTAAACATCCCTCCCGACTTTTTTTAAGTGCCTCGTGCCACGTAAATGAGACTGCCATTGAGATAATTGGATCCTTGTGGCTCTTAATTTTTCACAGATACACTATTTTGAAAATAAATCATGAACCATCATCTTGGAATGTTAAAGTTAATTTACATTGAATACGCTTTCCTACTTCAAAGTAAGTGTATGTCTGTCTTTAAAAGGTAATTGACAGCTCCGGACCCTCTCTTCATGCTGTCTAAACCTCCAGTTACATCTAAAACACTCATGTCAATCCAAAGGAATCCTTTGGACTTTCTGTCAATCATCTTTTCAGAAATGAATATGTCCAAACAACCTGCAACTTTATAATCAGTTGAAACTGTTGTTCCAAAAAGCATTATGTTTTCCTGGGTATCGCCAGAGTCCATCCTGCATTTGCAGTGAGCTGTGTGAATTCTGAATACACAGAACATCTCAATGACCATTCAATACAGATGAATAGGCCCCTCTGATATATAAAGAACTCGATTACATGTTTCAATAAAGAATAAAAATGTGCCTTTCTTTCTCAAAAAGATCTCTCTTGTTTTGGCTGTAGGTGGAATAAACATCAGCACAAAGCAAACAGCTGAGCTGCACTCCTCTCTCACTTTTGATTATAAAATGCAGAAGCATACCTATTACCATGAAGTTGCTCCACACCCTGAATGGCCTAGTAGGAAGTATCGATATTACTGGTAATTCTAAACGGCCCCCTAACCAAGTACACGTCAGAAGAGTAAAACAAAACCATGCATCCGATGTCAAGTGAAAACTCATTTCCCCTAATTCATTTCCTCTGCTTCCCTATTGGGAGAAGGAAATGGCAACCCACTCCAGTATTCTTGCCTAGAGAATCCTGTGGACAGAGGAGCCTGGTGGGCTGCTGTCCATAGGGTCGCACAGAGTCTGACATGACTGAAGTGACTTAGCATGCATGCATGCATGCATTGGAGAAGGAAATGGCAACCCACTCCAGTGTTCTTGCTTGGAGAATCCCAGGGACGGGGGAGCCTGGTGGGCTGCAGTCTATGGGGTCGCACCGAGTCAGACACGACTAAAGTGATTTATCAGCAGCAGCAGCAGCAGCTTCTCTATTGTATCACCCTCATCATTCTTTAGCAGGCAGAGAGTGCAGGAGGAGAGACGCTCAATAAATAAAGTATAAATGCATTTTGTGGTGACAAAATGTTAAATAAAACACTGCTCACATCAGAGTGACAGCAAGGAGGCCAGGGGAGGAGACAGCAGGAGAGCAATGTACAGCTCAGCTACGTTCTCCCCAGGCTTCCTGATCTCCTCTCTGTTAAGATGGAGCTTTCTTACTGTTTAGTTGCTCAGTTGTGTCTGACTCTTTGTGGCCCCAAGGACTGTAGCCTGCCAGGCTCTTCTATCAGTGGAATTCTCCAGGCAAGAATACTGGAGTGGGTTGCCATCCCCTCCATCAGGGGATTTTCCTGACCCAGGGATCAAACCCTTATTGCATCTCCTACATTGGCAAGTGGGTTCTTTACCACTGGGCTACTAGGGAAGCCTGAAATTTTCTTAGCGGGCTTTTTGTGAGGCATTTCAGTTCATGGGTTAGAGAATGAGGGAACGTGTTGCAAGGTGCACCCTTAAGTGACAGATTGCAGACAACGATTTGATGTTCATTGAATCACTGGCTTCCATGGATTTCTAACTAGTTGGCTCATGGGCTGTTGAGCTTGGGTGTCTCATTGCTGAAATAGAGGTCATTTGATTGGAAGTGATATGATTTGAGCCAGAAGCCACGCATGGCTCAACTGGGCTTCTCTGCGCGACAGCAGGGCGGTTCCAGTTTTAAGGAATACACAAACCACCCAGGAGTCTGAGGGTTAGCAGGTCTGGTGGGACCTGAGATTCTGCACTCTTAACAAGCTCCCCTGGGACACAGAGTCTGCTGGCACTGGGGCCCCATTCCCAGGAGTGAAGCCCTGAAGTGGAAGTTCTCTAAATCTATGCAGAAATGAGGTCTGGCAGAGGAGCATTTTAACTTAGATCAGAAGTTTTCAACCAGGGGTTGGTCACACGTTTAGTGAGGCTTGTAGGGAAATGTGGGCACCAGTGACAGAGCAGCAAGATTGCAAATGACACTTCTAAGGACTGAAGTTACAGGTAAATCAATGGCATCACCTACGTTTGACTTGGAGCTTCCAAGATGGTGCTTCCCTGGTAGCTCAGCTGGTAAAGAGTACACCTGCAATACAGGAGACCATGGTTCTATTCCTGGATTGGGCAGATCCCCTGGAGAAGGGATAGGCTATCCAGTCCAGTATTCATGGGCTTCACTGGTGGCTTAGATGGTAAAGAATCCACCTGCAATGCAGGAGACCTGGGATTGATCCCTGAGTTGGGAAGATACGCTGGAGGAAGACATGTCAACCCTCACCAGCATTCTTGCCTGGATAATCCTCATGGACAAAGGAGCCTGGCAGGCTGTGGTCCATGTGGTCTCAAAGAGTCAGACATGACTGAGTGACTAAGCACACACACAGGTGGCACTAGTGGTAAAGAACCTGCCTGCCAATGCAGGAGATATAAGAGATGGGAGTTCGATTCCTGGGTGGGGAATATCTTCTGGAGAAGGGCATGGTAACCCACTGCAGTATTCTTGCCTGGAGAATCCCATGGAAAGAGGAGCCTGATGGGCTACAGTCTGTAGGGTTGTAAAGAGTCAGACTTGACTGAAGCAGTGTATAGGAGGAGAGGACATTTGATTTATTGTTGGTAAATGAAAAGAGCAGATTTGTAGCCAATCCCTGACAATGTGTTTCTGGAACAGCTTATCATTCATTTGTTCATTGAGTCGTCCTCACAAAGCACCTACTAGGACCTAATTTCTGCAGCACTGTCTGGGGGCAGCTCTGAACTGACGCTCCATGGATCGCTGTGTTGATGGCAAACTATGGGGCACCTGAGTCCTTGCAGAAGGATCCGGGGCTCTGTCAATATCCAGTCACACCCAAGAGAGCCCTCCATTCATACATAGGAGATCCCAGAAGTAAGAAAACTGATAATGCCCTCACATTATCATTATGGCTGCCTGCTTGACTCGCCCTTTCATTAGTACTATTATCCTTTTGCAGCACGTCTCTCCTCCTCAGTTTAGACTGACTTAGCAATGCAAACGCTCAAAATACAAAGAGTACCTAGATAGGACAGCAAGGATTGAGTCCTGTTAGGAGTGATATGGAAGTACCAGCTCTGTTTCATCCTGCCCACTGGTGGTCATTACCTGGAGGGTGGGAGGAAGAGAAATTGACCGATTCCATGCCATTCCTCAATAGGACGTCACTGATCTCCGCTGTCCTCTCTTGGTTCCCTGTCACAGCTGCTTTCTCAAACCTCATTGAACCATTGTAGAGGTCAACATGGGTGTCTGAACTAGAGTTCCCACTGCTGACTGAGAGGATGGATGAAGCTATCGCTCCCACTGGCTGCTAACTGGTCCGCAGACACTGAATCGGTGTCAGAATTCAAATCATTATTTCTCTGCCTTTTTTCCCTGAGGATATCCCTTCTCCAAGATCTCCACACGCCTGACCCTCGCTAGACCTCCAGTTAAAAGGGGCACCTGTTTTCAATGATGGGGACTCGCTGACACTCATCCACTACATGGACCACATTTGCTCTTCAAACGCCGTGGCTGACGGTCTTGATGTGTTTTCCTATTGCTTGTATTACTCAGTGATGTGTAGTTCAGCCTGGAAACATTTCCTTTGACTCTCTGTGATGTTTTCAAAGGTAGGAACAAACCCCATCTTTTTTTTTTTTTTTGCCTTCTGCTCAGTGGCGGGTAAGGGCTGTGATGGCCGGTGGGAGCAAAGATGAGAAACAGAGAAGGTCCCCTGACCTCTGTGCATACTCGCTTTCCCAGGGACCTCGTGAGCTTCTCTGCAACCCTGAAGGGCAGCCTGAGCCCACCCTTATTTAGGACGTGGACTTAGATAACAACATGTTGGCTGAATCGGTTACAATCTTCAAAGGACAGGGACTCACTCTGCACCCACTGATGGTCCATTGCATCCATCTGCTTGGAGATCTGTTGCAGGCTCATCTTCCCTACACCCAATGAGAACACCATCAACCACACAGGGCATCCAGAGGAGCCTCTGAGGGCAATGTGTGACGCTCCTTGGAGTCTCTTCACCCTGAAGTAGATGAAGGTAAAGAGGGAAGTAGGAGGGACTCCTCCCAGCTCATCCCAAGGTGGAGTTGTGGGCTGTCTGCCACACTCTCCTGAGATGTGAACACATCTCACATCTCACTTCTCATAGCAGGTGAGAGGCTGCTGAGCAGTGCTGGAGCCAGATTGGGTCTCAGAGAGGCTGCAATCATGGCTGTGGTGTCCTGGTATGATGTCTACTCAGTGGGGTGGAAGGAGGCTGCAGGCCTGGAGCTCCAGGTCACCCAGAGAGAAAACACCCTCCCCAAGACAGAGAGTTCCCACCTGTCCACGTGCCCCAACCTGCTGTCACAGCCATGTGGCCTGGTTCTTAATGAATGTGTGTTTCTGAGTACATATGAAGCAGAACCCCCCCAGAGAAAGGAAATATTTCCTGCTATATCAGTAAATAAGAATGTCACAGTCATCAGTTATTCTGGCCCTCCAAGTATGAATTTCTGAGCTCTACGGGCACTCAGGAAGAAGAATATCTGTTATCTAACAGCCATCGGACTGCAGCCGCTCCCTATGGTGAGCCCAAGGGATCTCAGGATGTGAAAAAACACAGGACAACGGCCCCAGAGAGCTGAGATGCACATGAAAGGAATGATTTCAGTGAGTCTAGACTCTTGCATCTTCCCATACATAGAAAAGCGCTAAATTCCTTAACTTGGAATATCTGGTTTTCTTTAACAATAATCTTTGGATGTTCAAACTACCTGCCCTTTTTGCCATAGCTTCTATTCAGCTTGGCTCCTCCCCCTCACCTCCTTGGAGTAGTTATCTCAAGGTCACTTGAGATGCTGTCTTCCGGACTTGGAGTCCTAAAAATTCCCACCAAATAAAACATAACTCTCAACTTTTATGTTGTCATTATTTTTTTTTAAGTCAACACCCCTTTGGTGGGGATTTTCTTCATGTTCCAGGAGGCAGTGAGTCTCTACAATGAAAGTACTGTGGCCTGAGGAGACGAGTAAATAGAAGGCAGGATCATTTCTGCACCTGTGGTGATTAAACACAGGACCAGAGTCCTGGCTTTGCTTTCAGCTCTGAGATTCTTGCTGTTGGCACTGAGAGCAGCTGCCTCTCATCTTTTCTCTGTTTTTCCTTCCCCAAACATGCTCTAGAGATACACAGCTTTCACTGCTGTGTTCTCTTTACGGATTGTTCCTTTATTGCCCACTTCATGTCGGATATCACCCTAAGGACTTTTCAGATAGGCATTGATGTTATTCCCATTTTGCAGAGGGGGAGACCGAGGCATGGGAAGTGTATTCATGGATCTGGGGATGCAGGTGGAACCCACAGTCTCACCTGGATGCCCAGCTTTCAGAGTGTTAGTTGCTCAGTTGCGCCCAACTCCTTGCAACCCCATAGACTGTAGCCTGCCAGGCTCCTCTGTCTGTGGAATTCTTCAGGCAAGAATACTGGAGTGGGTTGCCATTCCATTCTCCAGGGGATCTTTCTGACTCAGGGATAGAACCTGGGTCTTCTGCATTGCAGGCAGATTCTTTACCATCTAAGCCACTAGGGATCTTCTGCTCTCAGCCGTCTGCTAAAGCTGTCTTGTTCTTCCCTTGAAGGCCTGGCTTCCACAGAAGGACTACGCCAGCAGTTAGAAGCCTCTAGGGAAGGGGCCTCCATGGACAAAACCACCATTCTCACTGCCTCGGAAATGGAGAAAAATGGAGAGTCCCCAAGTAGCATTTACATCCATATACAATGAGTTATTGACCGTGTAATTGGAGTAAATGCTCAACACGGGAGTAGAAATAGTAATTAGGTCTCTGATTCCTCTGAATCCCAGTGAGAGGATCATGTGAATGCTGAAATCGAGATTTCAGGATGGGACTGGGTTTCTGCTGGCTGTCTCCAAGTGGGGAGTTGGGAGCCTCAGTCCTTATCCCTCCTGTGGGGCAACTTGCTTCATTGCTGCCTTTAAGGAAGGAACTAGGTCATGCCCTTGGAGGATATAACAGGAATATTAGAGGCAGTAAATGAATATCCTGTCGAGGGGAGCATGATAAATGCATTCTCATCATTTGATGTAGGCAGGCAGATAAAGCAGAGAGATTACTTTGCTGACCAAGGTCCATATAGTAAAAGCTTTGGTTTTTCCAGTAGTCATGTATGGATGTGAAAGCTGGACCATAAAGAAAGTTGAGTGCCAAAGAATTGATGCCTTCAAATTGTGGTGCTGGAGAAGATGTTGCACTGCAAGGAGATCAAACCAGTCAATCCTAGAGGAAATCAGTCCTGAATATTCATTGGAAAGACTGATGCTGAAGCTGAAGCTCCAATACTTTGACCACCTAATGCAAAGAGCTGACTCATTGGAAAAGACCCTTATGCTGGGAAAGACTGAGGGCAGGAGGAGAAGGGGGCAGCAGAAGATAAAATGGTTAGACAGCATCACTGACTCAATGGAGATGAAATTGAACAAACTCTGGGAGACAGTGAAGGACAGAGGAGCCTGGTATGCTGCAGCCCATGGGGTCACAAAGAGTCGGACATGACTTAATGACTGAACAGCAACAACAAAAGATGGAACAGCCACAGATGTAAGTCCAGTGGGCACGGGGCGGCCACACAGGGGAGCGTCAGGTTGTGTTTATTAGCAAATATTTCATGAAATCAGTCCGAACCCACTTGCTCTTTCTCTTACTTGGACATGCCGTCCAGCCATTTTCGACATCATGCCATAATTGGCTGGGCAGGCAGCAAGCACACAGTGGGCGCTCAATACTCGTTTACCAAATGAATTGTGCTTATTTTTCTGCTTAAAGGGATGCTGTATTGATTGTTCCATCTTCAAGAAGAAAGGAGGGTGAGCAGGTTATTAAAGCAGCACAATATCTGAAGAAATCTCTATCTCCCTTTAGGCCCGCTTTTCCAAGTTTTCACTACAAATAATGCAGCTATTTAAGCCAACAACAAGTACATATGGTGGCTGCTCTCAGCTCAGCGGAAGCTAAAATCATTCGTGTGCACTGTATGAACCTCAGGTTGTTTACATGCCCATGTCCTGGTATTTTCAAAGAGTCACATGTAAATATAAGTGAGCTTTATCCCCCTGCTTGCCTGTGGGTTGGCGATGACATGTCATGGGCCAAACCCCACCTCCCTCTGGTATCCTACGACCAATGAACTAAGAATGTTTTTAACATTTTTGACCTAATTTTTTCATTTAGTTCTGTGGCTTCCCTGGTGGCTCAGATGGTAAAGATCTGCCCACAATGACCCAGGTTCGAGTCCCGGGTTGGAACAATCCCCTGGAGAAGGAAAGGGAAACCCACTCCATTATTCTTGCCTGTAGAATTCCGTGGACAGAGGAGTCTGGTGGGCTACAGTCCATGGGGTTACAAAGAGTCAGACAGGACTGAGTGACTAACACTTTCACTTTCACTTTAGATTTCCAGAATCACTGAGAAGCTAGTATATTGAGTTCTAAATGCCTGCTCCCTCCTCACTAAGCCCAGGGACACACTTCTTCTCCCTGTTAACAGCTCGTAGTAGTGGTACATTTTCTACATCTGTGAGCACTGACTGATGCCCTGTCATTAACCCAAGTCGACCATTTACATTCAGGTTCGGTCTTTGAGTTGTATAGTTCTACATGTTTTGACAAATACAATACATAATGGCCTGTGTCCACTGTTATAGTTTCATGCAGAACAGTATCATAAACTCCCTAATATACCCTGTGCATCAACACAGTCAAGAAACCAAAAGGATCGTAATACTTCATGACATGTGAAAATGCTCTGCAATTCACATTGTAGTGTCTGCAAATAAAGAAAGTTGTATGGGACCACAGCCTCCTTCGTTTGTTTCCACATTGTCAAAAGCTGCTCTTGTTCTTCCTGAGTTGAGACCATGAGTCCTGCAAAGCCACAAATATTTACAGCTCATTGAAGTAATTTTCTTTTAAAGTGTTAGTCACTCAGTCATGTCCGACATTTTGCAGCCCTATGGACTGTAGCCCACCAGGTTCCTCTATCCATAGGATTGCCCAGGCAAGAATACTGGAGTTGGTTACCATTTCCTTCTCCAAAGGATCTTCGCAACCCAGGGACTGAATCTGCATCTCTTACACTGGAAGACAGGTTCTTTACCAGCTGAGCCACTAGGGAAGCCCTATCAGAACAACATTGCTGGGAAAAGTAAATGCTCGCGGTGACTCTAGGGGAACACAGTTCAGTTCAGTTCAGTCACTCAGTCGTGTCCGACTCTCCGCAACCCCATGAATCACATCACGCCAGGCCTCCCTGTCCATCACCAACTCCCGGAGTTCACTCCAACTCATGTCCATCGAGTCGGTGATGCCATCCAGCCATCTCATTCTCTGTCGTCCCCTTCTCCTCCCGCCCCCAACCTTTCCCAGCATCAGACTCTTTTCCAGTGAGTCAACTTGCCGCATGAGGTGGCCAAAGTATTGCAGTTTCAGCTTTAGCATCAGTCCCTCCAATGAACATCCAGGATTGATCTCCTTTAGAATGGACTGGTTGGATCTCCTTGCAGTACAAGGGACTCTCAAGAGTCTTCTCCAACACCACAGTTCAAAAGCATCGATTCTTCGGCGATCAGCTTTCTTCACAGTCCAACTCTCACATCCATACATGACCACGGGAAAAACCATAGCCTTGACTAGACGGACCTTTGTTGGCAAAGTAATGTCTCTGCTTTTTAATATGCTATCTAGGTTGGTCATAACTTTCCTTCCAAGGAGCAAGTGTCTTTTAATTTCATGGCTGCAATCAGCATCTGCAGTGATTTTGGAGCCCCAAAAAATAAAGTCTGACACTGTTTCCACTGTTTTTCCATCTATTTCCCATGGAGTGATGGGACCAGATGCCATGATCTTTATTTTCTGAAGGTTGAGCTTCAAGCCAACCTTTTCACTCTCCTCTTTCACTTTCATCAAGAGGCTTTTGAGTTCCTCTTCACTTTCTGCCATAAGGGTGGTGTCATCTGCATATCTGAGGTTATTGATATTTCTCCCAGCAATCTTGATTCCAGCTTGTGCTTCTTCCAGCCCAGCGTTCCTCATGATGTACTCTGCATATAAGTTAAATAAGCAAGGTGACAATATACAACCTTGACGTACACCTTTTCCTATTTGGAACCAGTCTGTTGTTCCATGTCCAGTTCTAACTGTTGCTTCCTGACCTGCATACAGGTTTCTCAAGAGGCAGGTCAGGTGGTCTGGGATTCCCATCTCTTTCAGAATGTTCCACAGTTTATTGTGATCCACATAGTCAAAGGCTTTGGCATAGTCAATGAAGCAGAAATAGATGTTTTTCTGAAACTCTCTTGCTTTCTCCATGATCCAGCGGATGTTGGCAATTTGATCTCTGGTGCCTCTGCCTTTTCTAAAACCTGCTTGACACACCTGGGTGCTAACACCTGGCCACTTACACCTGGCCTCTCCTAGGCTTCCCTGTGATTGTCTTCCATCCGCTCATCTTTACCTGCATCCCTGCTGCTAAGTCACTTCAGTCGTATCCGACTCCGTGTGACCCCATAGACGGCAGCCGACCAGGCTTCGCCGTCCCTGGGATTCTCCAGGCAAGAACACTGGAGTGGCTTGCCATTTCCTTCTCCAAAGTGTGAAAGAGAAAAGTGAAAGTGAAGTCGCTCAGTCGTGTCCGACTAGTAGTGACCCCATGGACTGCAGCCCACCAGGCTCCTCTGTCCATGCAATTTTCTGGGCAAGAGTACTGGAGTGGCTTGCCATTGCCTTCTCCGACCTGCATCCCTACATTGTGATAAACCGTAACTGTGCATATCACTGCTTTCCTGACTGCTTTCCTGTGCATATCCACTGCTTCCAGTGGATCCCTGAACCTGAGGGTAGGGTCTCCTGACCCGCAAAAGACTGCTGGCTTACTGGTTTTGCTGAAATGTGAGGTTAACAGAGCATGAAGAGTTACCTCTTTCACAGACGCCCACGTGAAGATCCGCCACAATTCTTCCACCATCGCTGGAGTCTACAAGCAAGAGGGAGGGTCTCTGACCTTTCCTCACATTGTGCTATTTCTGTCTTAGCTGTTTTGAAGCAGATACAATCATCTCCATTTCAAAGATGAGGAAAGGAGGGCTCAGAGCAGGTAAGCAACCCACGCTGAATTTCAAGGTCAGCTGGCAGCAGAGTCAGACAAGCCCAAACCTGATCTGTTTGTTTCTTTTCTCAACTACAAATTAACTTCCAAAGTTTCCAGGAGTCTCTTGGATTAAAAACTCATTTTCAGTCTTTTTATTAAAGATGTATTTGACTGAATGTGACACAGAAGGGAAATTTCAGAGAAGATCTGGAAGTTCACATTTGAAGAGGTTTGTAAAGCCAGATAAAAATACAGGATTTTCGGTTCCAATTAGAACTGAATGTTAGAATTTAGTAGTATCAGGTCACTGTGACCCATAAAACTTGGCTCTTCTCTTTATGTGAAGCTTTTTTTTTTTGGTTGTTTTCACTGGGAAGACATTTTCTTTTAAAAACCTAGAAAATGCAAGAGAACAGAGCCTGGAAAGCTTATCCAGCTTTCTGTAGGCAGAGGCATTCAGCTTTATATTTTGGTGCATTTTGCTCAACTCTCCAGATGAGAGACAGTAATTTATGATAAAGTTATTTAATTTAAATTATGGTTCATTGGCTGTTAAGAGTGGTTCTCTGGCCAGATAGCAGAACAGAGCCTGAATCTGTCGGGGTGGAGAAGCTGCCCAAGACCTTAGCATGAGAACCATCCTACTGGATTCCACGGCACATCTGAGTCGCTGGGAGGTGCTTATATCATGGATTTCTTCAAAAAGGTTCTCAGGGGATCTTCCATTGTTAAATCATCTCTTACAGTCACTGAAGTAGACAATTTCTGTCACACTTTCAAGAAAATGTATCTGGGTGTGTATTTCATGAGCAGGTGGATGTAGAGACTGTCTAGGTGTCAACCCCACACCTGGGAAGTCCCTGCCTGGGTGTAAAGTTCTTAGATTTTCCACTTTTTTAAATAAACGACAGATCAGCTGTACTTTCTTCTGGAAGGAATGTGAAACTGATCTGAGACCACACACATTTGTGCTTGTTTTCACACAGCCATATCTTTTCCTAATAAGACCGGTCTTTGGGTTTATCTTTATTTTGTCATTTTAAATGGTTGCTGAAATGTATCTAATATTGGTCCATTTTGACTGATTTTTCCTTGGAAAATGGAGGACATTTGCCTCCTGTACTCTGAGATATTTATCACGTTTCCAGCTATTTTTCTGTGATTGTGTCATTGATAATTAACTGTTTCAGTCATTCTGGTATTTTCCTTAGAAATAGCTATGATTCCTTGCATTGGTTTTCTTATCTATAATTAACCATCTCATCTTATCTCTTCAACTTCTTCATTAGCATTGTGCAAGAGTGTCTCAAATTCTCCATCTTTCTCGGTGATTTTTTGAATCTCTTAGTGGGGACCTGAGACAGCCTGGGTCAGATGAGGATGCTGACCCATCCCTGCAGCATGGCCTGATTCATGAACCTGGAAAAGTCCTGAAGCATCTTGGCTTGACCTAACGCTTAACAAAAATCTTATCCCCCAAACAGCAGTTAAAACTCAGGCTTAATTCTATAATGGAGAGATCATTTCCCTTACGCAAAATACAGCATGCTAATCATATGGTATAAATCACTTATTCATTCTATAAATATTTATTGGTTGCCTTTGACAGAGCAGTCACTTTTCTAGTTCCTGGAAGAGAGAACAAAACACAAAGTCCCTAATCTAATGGGGGAGACAGACGATAAACCGAACAGGTAAGTAAATTATGGAGAGTATCAGAAGGTGCGAAGTACTTAGGAATGAAACAAAGTGGGGGAGAAAGACTCCTAAGGTGTAAGCTTGCTTTCTCCTGTATTAAATGTTCAGTTTCTGATGCTTAGGAACCAACACCGACAGCTCTCTGACTACTTATGTCTCGTGTACAATTATTCATTCCATGTAAACTAATAACAATGGAAGTTTTCTAGTTTAAGGTCCTGTTACCTAAACACTTTCAAGGTAAAGTGCATAAGGCCATGCCATGCCATGCTTAGTTGCTCAGTCGTGTCTGACTCTTTGTGACCCAATGGACTGTAGCCTGCCAAGCTCCTCTGTCCATGGAATTCTCTAGGCAAGAATACTGGAGAGAGCTTGCCATTCCCTTCTCCAGGGGAGCTTCCTGACCCAGGGATCAAACCCACATATCCAGTGTCTCCTGCATTGCAGGCAGATTCTTTACCCACTGTGGCATTGGGGAAGCCCCAAAGTGTATAAAGTTCTGAGCCACTTTCTCCTTCTCTGGGAGACCACCCTTCTAACTTCCATCCCTGTACCAATTTGTTTCCGTGGGGATTTGCATTTTAATGGTTTAAATGATGCAACAAAAACATAAAACAAAATCGGGTTTCACCTGAGTCCTCTCAACTGGCAGGGAAGATTTCTGCCGTTGAGCATTCCAGTCAATTGTGGATGTCACACATCTCGCTTCGGTGTCACTGGGAGCATACTGGAGAGAGAGATGAACAGTTAACACCAGGTGTTTCAAATTCTAAACCCTCTTAGAAGGAGTGCCTATTTTCTCCTGGGACCTGGTACCACTGTACTCCTTTTCCCCATAGGGAGAGTGGTGGGAAGAACAGTGCTCCACCTCAAATGGCCTCACCCTGATCCCCAGAACCAGGCTCCACAACACAGCCACAGGACTTCACAGACTTGATTCAGTTAAAGATCTTGAGCTGAAAGTGTGTCCTGGATGCACCCATAGTCCTCACAAGGGTCTGTAAGTGAAAAAGGGAGGCTGGAGGGTCAGAATGGGAGATGTGCGGACAGGGAAGAGGTGGGAAGGACACCACTGCTGACTCTGAAGATGGAGGAGGAGGCCACGAGCCAAGAAACAGAGGCACCTCTCAAAGCAGGAGAAGCCAAGGAAGCCTCCCCAGGGGCCTCCAGAGGGAACCAGGGCTGTCAACACCTTGGTCTTGTCCTATCCCAGGAGACCCACTTTAGACCAGACCACGTCTAACTCCCAGAGCTGTCAGATAATTAGCTTGTGTTGTCTTAGCTGCTAAGTTGGTGGTAGTACATTACAGTAGCCACAGGAGGCCAATACGAGGACCGCTGTTTGGATTCCCCTGAAGCTGGGTCAGGATGGCCAAGGATACTCACCAGATGACCCTGGGTCACATTCCCTAAGGCCGTTGTCTCAGCCGTGGGGCCAATGGGCAGGTATTTGGGTCTGCCTTGTCTGATGCTGTACCCTATAACCTATCACAGTGTCCGAGCTGCACCTGATGTTTGTGGAATGACTTGAGCAAACTTAGTCCACAGATGCTCAATGTAAGACATGTTGGCAACAGCCTGCTTCATGTCTGACTTTCTGCCACGTGCAGGGACTATGCCGGAGGGAAGCCCCTGAAGTTTTGTTTTTTTTTTTCTTTTTTTTTTTTTTCAGGGTCTTTTTTTTTTTTTATTAGAGTATAGTTGATTTACAATATTATATTAGTTTCAGATTTACGGCATAATGAATCAATATTTTTATAGATTATACTCCACTTAAAGTTATTACCAAATAAAGGCTATATTTCCCCGTGCTGTACAATTTATCCTGGTTGTTTATCTATTTTATACATAGTAATTTGTACCTCTTAATTCCATACCCCTATCTTGTCCCTCCCGCTTCCATCTCCCCACTGGTAACCACTAGTTTGTTTTCTGTATCTATGGGTCTGTTTCTCTTTTGATACATACATTTGTTTGTTTTATTTTTGGATTCCATATATAAGTGATTTGTACATTATTTGTCTTTCTCTGACTTATTTCACTAAACAGAATACTCTCTAAGTCCATCCACATTGTTGCAAATGGCAGAATTTCATTTTTTATAGTTGAATAATATTCCACTGTGTGTATATGCTTTATCTTCTTTATCCATTCATCTGTTGATGGATACTTGGGTTGCTTCCATAACTTGGCTATTGTAAATAATGCTGCTATGAACATTGGGGTGCATGTACCTTTTTGAATTAGTCTTTTGTTTTCTTCAGACATATACTCAGGAGTGGAATTTCTGGATCATATGTTGGTTCTATTTTTATTTTTTTGAAGAACCTCTATACTGTTTTCCACAGTGGTGGCATCAATTTGCATTTCCACCAACAGTGTACAGAGTTCCCTTTTTCTACACCCTTGCCAACATTTGTTATTTGTAAACTTTTTGATGATAGCCATTCCTATAGGTGATGGGTTGAAGTAACATTGTAGTTTTAATTTCTATTTCTTTAATGGTTAGTAATGTTGAGCATCTTTTCATGTGCTTTTTATTTTTTTTTTATTTTTTCCAATTTTATTTATTTATTTTTTTCAAGTTGAACAGACTAAATTTCTTTAAACAAACTTACTTATACTCCAGAGTCCTTTAAAAACTTAATAGCATTTATACATTGAAGGTATTTGATTTTCTTGTAACTAGCACTTCAAATGCAACAAGCATTTGAAGCAACAAGCATTTGACCCAACAAGTAAAACTTTCTACAGTTCATAACTTTTAAAAATAAAATAAATTAAATGTACAGTGAATAAGTTCTCTGAAATATTTCAATATTTCTGCAGGTTCAATAACATCATAAAATACATTTCAACTAAAATTCACAAATCTAAAAACCTGTTAGGCATTTTTAGGCGTTTTAAGATGGAAATGAAGACCAATGTTACATCGTAATATGCCAATTACAAATAGTACTTCAAATAGCAAATACTACAGTTTGTCCCAAACTTTAAAAACTATTCATGAACTCAACACTGAACTATTGATGGCTATGAGAAGTGTTTCCTAGCCTTTTTGAAAATTTCAACCCATTTACGTTTAAGGTAATTATTGATAAGTACTATCCCGTAGCCATTTTCTTTATTGCTTTGGGTTCAAGTTTATACACTCTTTCTGTGTATCCTGTCTATAGAAGATCCTTTAGCATTTGTTGGAGAGCTGGTTTGGTGATGCTGAATTCCCTCAGCTTTTGCTTGTCTGTAAAGCTTTTGATTTTTCCTTCATATTTGAATGAGATCCTTGCTGGGTATAGTAATCTGGGCTGTAGGGTATTTTCTTTCATCACTTTAAGTATGTCTTGCCACTCCCTTCTGGCCTGAAGAGTTTCTGTTGAAAGATCAGCTGTTATCCTTATGGGAATCCCCTTATGTGTTATTTGCTGCTTTTCCCTTGCTGCTTTTAATATTTGTTCTTTGTGTTTGATCTTTGTTAATTTGATTAATATGTGTCTTGGAGTATTTCGCCTTGGGTTTATCCTGTTGGGGACTCTCTGGGTTTCTTGGACTTGGGTGATTATTTCTTTCCCCATTTTAGGGAAGTTTTCAACTATTATCTCCTCAAGTATTCTCTCATGGTCTTTCTTTTTGTCTTCTTCTTCTGGGACTCCTATGATTCGAATGTTGGAGCGTTTAACATTGTCCCAGAGGTCGCTAATACTGTCCTCATTTCTTTTAATTCGTTTTTCTTTTTTCCTCTCTGTTTCATTTATTTCTACAATTCTATCTTCTAGTTCGTTTATCCTGTCTTCTGCCTCTGTTATTCTACTGTTTGTTCCCTCCAGAGTGTTTCTGATCTCATCTATTGCATTATTCATTGTATATTGACTCTTTTTTATTTCTTTTAAGTCCTTATTAAATCTTTCTTCCATCTTCTCAATCCTTTTCTCCAGGTTATTTATCTGTAACTCCATTTTGCTTTCAAGATTTTGAATCATTTTCACCATCAAAATTTGAAATTCTTTATCAGGTAAATTCCCTATATCTTCTTCTTTTGTTTGTGTTGGTGGGCAATTATCTTGTTCCTTTACTTGCTGGGTATTTCTCTGCCTCTTCATCTTGCTTATATTGCTTTGCTTGGGGTGGCCTTTCCCTCTTCTTGCAGTTTGTGGAGTTCTCTTTATTACGTAGTTTCTTCGCTGTGTGTGGGGTTGGACGGGTGACTTGTCTGGGTTCCCTGGTTAGGGAAGCATGTGTCGGTGTTCTGGTGGGTGGAGCTGGATTTCTTCTCTCTCCTTTAGAAGACAATGGGCTGCTTTTCTGGGAGCCTGATGTCCTCTGCCAGTATTCAGAAGTTGTTTGGTGGACTTTACTCCGCGTTCAAATGTTCTTTTGATGAATTTGTAGGGGAGAAAGTGGTCTTGCCATCTTATCCCTCCGCCATCTTGTTCCTTCCTCCCCAGAACACTGGATTCTTATATTCCACTTGGTCATGGAGTATCTCTTCCCAGCTGCTCCAGCAAGGCACAGCCGCTGTACCTTACCTTGGACGAGGGGTATCACCTCAAGGCCGCCCCTCCTGCTTTGAATGTGGATCAGCTCCTCTCGGCCCTCCGGTGCCCAAGCAGCCACCGCCTCCTGAACGTGGTACAGCTCCTCTCGGCCACCGCCCTAACCCTGGGCGCGGGGTAGCTCATCTCAGCCACGATTCTGCACGTGGTCGGTTGCACCAGAGCCGGGCGTCTCCCGCCTCTGCGCCGCCGGAGCCGGGCGTCTCCCGCGTCTGCGCCGCCGGAGCCAGGCGTCTCCCCGCCCCTGAAGTTTAAACAGCTATGGGAGGGACCCTCTGCTGCCCAAAAGAACTGAGAGACCTGGTGCCTCCAGAGGTGTGTGCATGGGGCTCTGCCCCAGCCGCCCATCCACATGGAGAAGGTACACTCCTGTGTCTTTAGGGAGCCACCACTTCACATCTTTCCTTTACCGTTTTTCTTTCTGAGCAGCTGGGGAAAGCACAGCTGGCCCGCTTGAATCTCAGGATAAACCAAGGATCACAACCAGACTCTCTGGCTCATGACATCAGCTCCAGGTGAGAACTCCCGATGGCGCAGCCCAGAAAGGGAAGTGGCCCTGAGTTTATCACTGACATTTCATGTCCATGAAAAGACACCACGTTTCCCGCATATACGTTTTTCCTACCCATCAGGCTCTCTCCTGTTGAAGCCAGTAGCCAATGTGTGCTCCAAGGTACTGTGGCTTAAAAATGTCCATTCCAGGTAAAAAACTTAGATATGGTGAGCAGGTTGTCCAGACTCCTAGCCCCTACCAGATACAGGTGGCAGAACCAAGATGTTATCACCTCTGACCCATGGCTTTGCTTCCATTGGTCCTTCTGTGGAGAACACACTGGAAATCGAAGCCCAGCTTATCTCCTGCCCATCCTGATCACTGAAACCTGATGTCCTTTCTTTTAAGAGATAACCTTTGGGAGTAACACACCAGCTGTATCGGGGGGATTAAATCTTGTGCTAGCAGAATGATTTATGCTCCAATAAAACCAAACAAAACCTAATTGGGTAGGATGAGACCACCAAAAATTATGTTCACGATGAAAAACAGGACGAGAACTAATTACCCGGGTGCAGTGTTCCATTTAGCTATAATTCTACAGTCAATTAGTATTCTGTTTAATTGTACAATTAATGAACATATAAATTAAATTCATAGTTTACTTCTACCACTAAATTACTTATTTGAATTGCCTCTCTTTGGGAAAAAAAAATAAGCAACTCAATGCACACATTATTAAAATGACTCGGTAATGTACATTCTGGGCACGCCTTAATTGTAAAACAATTACTCCACTATTATGGCTGGGATGCTGCCTGTTTTATTGGGAGCTGAATAATTTAATTTTCTCTTATCAAATGAACAGGTAATAGCTTCACTAACTGATGCGCAATTCCCCCAACAGATTTTGACTTCCATCGGCAGACCCCACACACCCAGCACCTATAAAGGCAGCACCAGGGAGGCGGTGGTTTTGATTTGTGGGTGGCACAGCCACAATTCCCTTGGCTGCATCCCACTCTCAGCAGGTAGAGATGAAACTGCTGGTAGAGAGACAGTAGAGTTGCATTGTCAGCCCTTAATGGCTACTGAGTGGAAGAGAGACCAGGACAACAGGAAAGCCATATTCAGTGGCTCCTCTACTCTTTTAGCCCCAGAACATCCCTCTGCAAGAATACCTGGATGTCCACAGGTGGTGGGCACTCACCTGTGCTCACGGTCACTGCTCCTTCATCCTCGTATCTATTGACCAATGGCGCCACCATTTTGTGCTGCCCTGGTTCTCTCCTAGCTGCTGAAGCTCTGAGCCCTTCAATGTTCCAAGGTTCACTGATGTCCTTCCATTGGAAGGGAGTGGCCCTGTCCCCCTGGTGTTGCAAAAGTAGAGCAGGGTCCTGAAGTCCTGCAGAATTCAACAAGACACCTTAGTTTATTTGTCCTGCCATAACCCATCCCCTCCTTACTTCCCAGAAAACACACTGCCTGCCCTGGATACTTAGTGCCTAGCCCCTTCCTCCAGTGCTTCTGCCAGGAGGGGTCTCCCTCTAGCAGGAGTACCCTTTGGTCCCTCAGGAAGTTGGTTTCTGATCCAGCTACCCTGCCAGCAATCTACATATATCCCCCCTGGGTTTACATTCCCTCCAGGATTCCTACTCCATACAATTAAATCCCTTGTCTGAGCCAGAGGGAAGCCCATTCAAAATGCCTGGCTGGATGAAGCATAAGTTGGAATCAAGATTTCCAGGAGAAATATCAATAACTTCAGATATGCATATTCCAACACCCTTATGGCAGAAAGTGAAGAGGAGCTAAAGAGGCTCTTGATAAGAGTTGAAAGAGAAGAGTGAAAAATCTGGCTTAAAACTCAACATTCAAAAACCTAACATCATGGCATTTGGTCCCATCACTTCTTGGCAAATGGGGAAACAATAGAAACAGTGACAGACTTTATTTTCTTGGGCTCCAAAATCACTGCAGATGGTGACTGCAGCCATGAAATTAAAAGACACTTATTTCTTGGTAGAAAAGCTATGACAAACATAGACAGCATATAAAAAATAAGCAGAGATATCTCTTTGCTGACAAAGGTCTGTCTGGTCAAAGCTATGGTTTTTCCAGTAGTCACGTATGGATGTGAGAGTTGGACCAGAAAGAAGGGTGAATGCCAAAAAACTGATGCTTTTGAACTGTGGTGTTGGAGAAGACTCTTGAGAGTCCCTTGGACTGCAAGGAGATCAAACCTGTCAATCCTACAGGAAGTCAACCCTGAATATTCATTGGAAGGACTGATGCTGAAGCTGAAGCTCCAATACCTTGGCCACCTGATGAGAAGAGCCAACTTGTTGGAAAAGACCCTGACACTGGGAAAGATTGGAGGCAAAAGAAGAGGACGACAGAAGATGTGATGTTTGGATGGTATCACTGAATCAATGGAAATGAGTTTGAGCAAGCTCCAAGAGATGGTGAAGGACAGGGAAGCGTGGCATGCTGTAGTCCATGGGGGTCTCAAAGAGTCAGACATGACTGAACAACTCAACAACACCAACAGCAAGAACATTGCGTTGTGGAATCCTGCAGTCTGGAGAGCCAGGCTGCCTGGGTTCACATCTCAGGTCTGACACTGTCCATGCCTGTGACCTTGGGCAGAGCCCTCAGTCTGTCTGAGCCTGGCCTCCTTACCAGTGAAGAAGAGACAGCAGTGTTTCCTGGGTGTCCTATGAGATGAAAGGATGAAGGGAGGGAAGGCACTCAAGTGCGCTGGGGTGACGGGCCTGAATCTGAGACATTGCACCTCAGTGGTGCTGAAAGGCAAAACCCCATCAGACCCCGTGAGCAAGGTGACAGGTACCCAGCCACTGTCAGGGAGCTCACAATTTGACTGGCGTGGGGAAGGGAGTGTGCAGGGACACCAGTGTCTGTCAAGCAGTTCTCAGACATTTGCTGGGCCTGGTTCTGTGACTGATTTGGTGTGTTTTCCATGTCTGAACACAGTCTGAATCATCTAACTCAAATAGAAGCAACAGGCCTGGATTAACTGGCCAGCACTCAAGAGTTTATCCACAGGGCAGAAGAGAGTTTCTGAGAGCAGCAGTCTGGGCTTGGAGCAAACGGTTTCCCTGATGCCCACAGACACATGTCAAAGTCCGAATGGCACCAAAATTAAACAGAGAAGCTAGGTGTTACTCAAGACTAGTGCAGTTGGGGCTGAGCTCGACTCCACTGACCCCAAAAGTGGGAGGGTTTTAAGCCTGGGGTGGGCCACTGGAAAAGGCAGGGGCCACCATCCGGGTGGTAGCCAGCGGGGTGTGTGGTACTTTGAGTGCTTCTCTCTGTGATGTGGAAGTCAGGCTACTTCTCTGCTGTGGCATCTGGGTATACAGCCCTCTATCCTTTGTCTGCACTTCAAAGAGGTGGCTCCCACCTCCTCGAGAAAGATAGGCTCTGGGTTGTCACACAGGCAAGGCACTGGGGGGAAATTTGCAAAGGGTCGGGGAAAGAATTTATACTTGCAAGTTTTCTAAAGTAAACACTGTCAGCAAAGGGAAGTGAGAAACCTCCAGCTAGGAAGAAACATGTCTAGATTTTCTCCACGCTGAGGGTAACATCCAGGTTGTCTTGGTCAAAGATGAGGGGTCCTGGGCTGCAGGCTAGTGGCTGGGGGGCACCACTGTGCCCTGTCCTCCTGAGCCCTGCTCCACAGCACCAGGGATGAAATTCATCTCTCAGGCAATCAATTCCCCGACCCTGAATTTCCGGCAATAATACACAGATGTGCTGGTTTGGTTCATGTTATTAGCCATCTCTTAATAACCTTTGGGTCAGGGGTGTTATTGATGCTTGAATTTAATTCAAATTATAATGGGATAAATCATCTGCCGTCTACAATCCTTGTTTATTGAATTTCGTATGATCCACTTAATTTAGGCCCTCCCAACTCTGAAGGTTGAAGCCTATTGAAAATCCGTCTTTTTATCCTCTCATGACCTAATTTATGTTTTCCCCTTTAACTTCTCCACCTACTTTATTGCTGTCACAGCCTCCGAGGCTCTCCTGAAGCAGAAGGCGGGGCTGGGAAGATTAGCATTTTTATTGCTTTATTTGGTATCCTAGCCAAGCCATCCAGATGAAAACTGCCCTGCCGCCCTGCAGTGGGCTCCTCTGCAGCCTCCCTCCCTGGATCCTTTGTTTCTATCCAGCAGTACTTACTTCCTTTGACCAGATAAACATTTCCTGAGCATCTACTCTGTATTTTAATCTACTTTTGAAATCACAGAGTGTTTTAAAAACAGCATGGCAACCCCAGAGAGGATACAAGCAGCAATAGTTGCCTTTGGCAGGAGGATGCAGACTGTCCCTGGGTAGAGCGCATTAGGGCTGGAGACAGTGCGCAGGAACCTGGAGAAGGGGAGGGTCTCCTTGGGGCGGGGAGAAGGAGGTGTCTTCACCGGAAAAGACTTGAGATAGACACTCCTCCCCCACCACCAAGTTTGGTTTTGTTGTTGTGGTTCAGTTGTTCAGTTGCGTTTGACTCTTTGTGACCCCATGGTATGTAGCACACCAGACCTCCCTGTCCTTCTCTTTCTCCTGAAACTTATGTCCGTTGAGTCAATGATGCCATCCAACCATCTCGTCCTCTGTCATCTGCTTCTCCTCTTGCCCTCAATCTTCCTGAGCATCAGGGTCTTTTGCAATGAGTCAGCTCTTTGTATCAGGAGGTTAGACTTGGAAAAGAGGAGATGGGTAGGGATAAGAGGAGTGGAGGTAGGGCAGCGTTTCCTGGCTACGGAACAACCATGGCCCAAAATGTCGAACGAATGCAGGGGGACCCGGATAGAAGCCCTTCCCAGAAACCATCTGAGAAGCACAAGCAGACCTGGGCTGTGAAGACAGGATGCTGAAGATGTTCAAGGGAGACACGAGGAGCTGGTAGCATTACAAGGCGCAACACTTGCAGTCAATGCCTAGAGATTTGTTCATTGATAATTCACACCCTTGGCCCCAACTCAGAAGCACAGAAATCAAATAAAGGCTACTTGGACGTTTCCTCCAGCTTGTGAATTGATACTGATTTAACAAAGTGCTTGTTGTTGGAGAAAGCAGACCAGCAGACAAGCCACATAGGTGCTGATGGAGAACGTCCTCAAACAGACGACTCTGCTGCTTGCCCCTCGAGGAGACGTGGTCCCCGATTCTCCTTCCAAGTTCATGGGTGACGCCCATCACTGGGCAAGCTCATAGCCCTGCTGACTCAGGCCTTTAATCGCAGGCAATTAGAGTGACTGACAGCACTAATTAAGCCCTTACCTGAGCAGGCGCCTCCACTGCCATCACTGCCGAAAGCAGCCAGCCACAACTTTGATCTCTTTGATTTGCTGTTTTCTCATTCCGGCTGTTTCAGGTCTTATCTAAATTTCCTCATCACCTTTAATGAACATTTTTCTCCCATTTTTCCGAACGATTTTAAGGAGCTGGTGCAAGATGTTCTCTTAAAACACACGCACAGTTACTATACTGTTAGTCAAGAGGGCTCATCAGTACAGAAAGAGGGACTTTGCATCAAAATTGCTAGGTGCTTGGAGCAGCCTGCAATACATCAGTTTCTTTCTTTCTTTGTTTTTTTCTAGATATGACATTACTGCCATTTAGCTGCAGAAACTTCTGATGCCAATTCTTCTTATTCTACATTAAAAATATAAGACTATTTTTTGAGGCTGAAATACTTATACAAACTAGGCTTTTTAGAAGGGACTAATGGAAGAAAACTGAAGAAAAAATTACTTAGCATTTTAAAATATTTGAAGTTTTACTCACTTCTAAGATCAAATTTTGGGCTCCAAAATCACTGCAGATGCTGATTGCAGCCATGAAATTAAAAGACGCTTACTCCTTGGAAGGAAAGTTATGATCAACCTTGATAGTATATTAAAAAGCAGAGACATTACTTTGCCAACAAAGGTCCGTCTAGTCAAGGCTGTGATTTTTCCCGTGGTCATGTATGGATGTGAGAGTTGGACTGTGAAGAAAGCTGATTGCCGAAGAATTGATGCTTTTGAACTGTGGTGTTGGAGAAGACTCTTGAGAGTCCCTTGGACTGCAAGGAGATCCAACCAGTCTGTTCTAAAGGAGATCAATCCTGGGTGTTCATTGGAAGGACTGATGCTAAAGCTGAAACTACAATACTTCGGCCACCTCATGCGACAAGTTGACTCACTGGAAAAGACTCTGATGCTGGGAGAGGTTGGGGGTGGGAGGAGAAGGGGACGACAGAGAATGAGGTGGCTGGATGGCATCACCAACTCTGTGGACATGAGTTTGAGTGAAACTTGGAAGTTGGTGATGGACAGGGAGGGCTGGCATGCTGTGATTCATGGGGTTGCAGAGAGTCGGACACGACTGAGCGACTGAACTGAACTGAAGATCAAATGAATTAAAAAAAACTAATGGAAAATGAAATCTTGCATAATTTCACTTTGCCTGAAATTTGTGCTTCACTCCAGTTCAATGTTGTAAGATTCTAAACATACACGACTGTCTTGAGGGTATTCTCCCCAAATCCCTTCTTCAGTCAACATGAATTTCTTTACTGATACTCTATTTTGTGACAGGCACAGGGCTCTTGCATGTGTCTGTTTTTAGGACAAACAAAATATGAGAAATCCTCTTTCCTCAGCTCTTGTGTGTTCCCACAAGAACACACAAACAATTAGAGTGACTTTTGAGTCGTGGTTCACTCTTTCCCTTCTGCCCTACCTGCCTGGCCTCTTCAATCTTCCTCTCCTCTTCCCTCAATGTCCTGTGCCCAGGCTCTCTGACCCTTGTCTGGCCCCGTTTTCTGGACTGGAAGACAGAGGCCAAACTCACCACCCTGCATTCAGAGGCTTCATCCTGTTGTTGTCCAGTCCTCTGATCCAGTCCCATCCCAACCTCCCAGTTGGAGTCCAGGAAGCAGCCTCTTGTTTCCATCCCTGCTTCAGTAGGGGGACATGACAGGGACATCACCTAGAGAGGACTTGGAAGCACGAGGCTGCTTCCTGGACAGGACTGAGTGACTGAGTATGCATGCACATTCAATACGACAGCTTTTCACATGTCGATTATACCTGTATAAAAAAAAATAATGGTTTAAAAAAGAATCCACTGGGGAATGCCTAATGTAGAAATTGGGCTTCCTAGGTAGGCCAGCTGGTAGAGAATCCACCTGCAATATGGGAGACCCCCATTCAATTCCTGGGTCGGGAAGACCCCCTGGAGAAGGGCATGGAAACTCACTCTAGTATTCTTGCCTGGAGAATCCCATGGACAGAGGAGCCTGGTGGGCTGCAGTCCATGGGGTAGCACAGAGTAGGACACGACTGAGCAACTCAGCACAGCACAATGTAGAAATTAACCAACCACATGTGCTGCTGTCTCCCAGAGGTGCTTAGATTTCAAAGGAAAAAGAATCAAATGACCATATTTGGGCAACACCTGAAAACTGGACTTGTCTGATTTGTTTTCTCAGACGTGGTTTCTGGGTCAAACCATGTGTGGAAGATGTGAGGGTGAGGTGAGGGATGTCAAGAGGCTGTGTGGTGGGTTTCTGCAGTTCTGAATCCCTACTGATGCCTCATTTCCCCATGACTCTCTTCTGTACAACATCTTTCAGCCATGTTTTATGGCTGAGAAAGTTGCTGCGAACAGTGGCGTTTGTGGAGGGGTCCAGGCCTGAATGCTGCCAATGATCTCTTTGCTTCCTGAAGCAGTTTTGTGGGGTTTAACTGATGTCTTGTTGGGGACAGGATTGAAGCCCCTGGTGGCTCAGGCCATAAAGAGTCTGCTTGCAATGCAGAAGACCCAGATTTGATCCCTGGGTCAGGAAGATTCCCCTGGAGAAGGAAATAGCAAGCCACACTAGTATTCTTGCCTGGAAAATACCATGGATGGAGGAACCTGACAGGCTACAGTCCATGGGGTCGCAGAGTCAGACATGACTGAGCGACATCACTTTTTCTTTCTTTCATTCTGGGAACAGGAGGGGGACATGAGTCTGTCCCTTCCTCTCTTAAAGGGAGAAAGGGAAGGGTGCTTATTCTCCAGCCTGACGTTCTTTATGGCCTCCAGGCCAAAAGGGAGACTGAACCCACAGCCCCAACCGGAGCCAGTGGTGGGAGGATGCATGGCCGACCCAGCAGCCTCAGGATGGGGTAAAACCTCCTTCATAAGCACAGGCCAGGGTCCGATGGAGGGTCTTCAGAAACCTTCAGAAGTGAATGAGCTGGGAAATCCACCCTTTGGCAGACCACACCCTGTTATCTCATGAACCATATTTACCACACAGAGGCTTAACCTGGGGTTAACATGAATCGTAACCTTGGTTTACTGAGCACTTACTCTGTGCAGGTAGTGTGCCAACGGATGAACACGGCCATTTTCTTAAACCCTCCCAGCAACTTCGAGAAGATTTCTGATCCTTAATAGTTAAGGATGAGAAATCGAAGCTCTGAGGACCGTTGTCTGGGGGACTCCAGGGCCTGCACCCCCAGTGAAGATGTGGCATGGCCTCTGCATCTGTAATGAGATTCTGGAAACTTCACCCCAAGAAGCTTTGGAAGTCATCATAGGCTCTATCAGCACAACTAGGATGCACTGGCTAACACAGCTCTAAACATGAGGTCCACTCCTGGGCCCTTTGCCCAAAATGAAAATGGTCTCCAGCTTTGCCTTCTTGCCTCTTGAAAGCAAAAACAGCTTTTCTGTAACTACATTCATTCTAAACACAAGATCATTTCTAAATATTGCTGTTTAGTGTACTCCGGGAGTTGGTGATAGACAGGGAGGCCTGGCGTGCTGTGATTCATGGGGTCGCGGAGAGTCGGACACGACTGAGCGACTGAACTGAACTGAACTGAGTCACTATGTCATGTCCAAATCTTTTTCGACCCCATGGACTGCAGCCCACCAGGCTCCTCTGTCCATAGGATTTTCTAGGCAAGAATACCGGAATGGGATTCCATTTCCTTCTCCAAGGAATCTTCCTGACCCAGAGATAGAACTCGTGCCTCCTACATCGGCAGGAGGAATCTTTTCCACTGAAAGACCAAGGAAGCCCTCATTTCTAAATACATACTCTAAAAAATCTGAACGATGAAGAAAAGCATAAAGTAATACTCTCTCTAGAAGCCCACTATCAGTGGGCAGTTGCTCTTAGCGTTTCTGGGAGGTGCTTTCAGTTTCTGCAAATAATTGCTAGGGACAACTGTGCATGCGCATTCATGCGGGAACCCACTCCAGCGACAGTAATGGGGAATGGAGAATAGGTGTCAATTTGGGGTCTGAATTTTCACTTAATAATCTTTCTGAGGTGCTTGTCCTCTCTGAGTGGAGGGAGATTCAAATCCATTGCTGTACTGTAACGTGTCTCTCTTCCTGTCATCTGCGACCACCCCCGTCGTTTCCAGGGCCTCACTGTTATCATATTTGATGGACAACCTTCTGTGTAATCATTAGCATTTGTCCACTTGCCTATTAAAATGAGGTCCCTTGTCCTGGTGTTTCTGGAACAAAGATGTGCTTTCTTTTAAAAAGACAGATACCAGTTCCAATTTGGAGGTGTGGAGAGCTGGACAGAGTACCATCCCCCACTTACAAGAAGAAAAGCTGGGAAAGTTCTTACTTGTTCTCTAACCCATCAGAGAACTGAGGCTACAAAGCAAATAACCAACCTGGACGCCGACTGTCCAGCCTACCTGCATCATGGTGACAGTGTCGCCTTACCACCTGCTCACCTGGGGTGAGTTACCTAACCTTTCCCTTCATCTCCAAAACAGGAAGAATAATAGATTTGTTGTGATAATTGAATGAGTTGATATAAGAAATGCACTTGGAATAATGCATGCTTCAGTAAAGATGGCCTTCATTACTGGGTTGGGTTTCCCAGGTGGCTCCCAGTAGTAAAGAACCCACCTGCCAATACAAGAGATCTAAGAGACACAGGCTCAATCCCTGGGTCAGGAAGACCCCATGGAGGAGGGCATGGCAACCCACTCCAGTATTCTTGTCCAGAGAATCCCATGGACAGAGAAGCCTAGAGGGCTCTGGTTCATTGGGTTGCATATAGTCAGACATGACCGAAGTGACTTAGCATGCATGCACAGTACTGGATTAGTTTTCTTTTGGTTGTGCCATGGTGACAGATCCCTCCCACATCTCAGGCCCCGTTGGTAACAAGGGCCTCTGAGACTCTGCTCCCTGATCTCGCCACCAGGGTTCCCTTTCTAAGGCTAGTGATTGGGGGACTGCACAATGGGACTCAGAGTCTCCCATGGGATTCAGGCATCACTGTGGACTTTATGCCATGATGAGGGGGATGGCATTTGCCATTTTCACCCCATTTTATTGGCCAAAGCAAGTCTAACGGACAAGCCTGGTGTTCATGGGGCGAGGTCCTGCAATCCTGTTACAGGGAGGGCAGTGAATAATCAGGAGCCATACACAACCTATCACAACTGTTATAGTCACAAATTATCATTATTATACTTAGTGCAATCCTGAGGACTGCAGAATCAAGGCTAAAAGCCACAAGAAGAAGTAATTTAATTGTAAATCCAAAGCAAAAAATAATCAAGAATTGGTTCTCCAATATCTAATGTGTGTCATTCTCCTTTTAGTTTTCTTTATAAAGGGCCCTCCTCTTCCTTAAGCCAGCTTTTTTTCTGAGAGTCCCTTGGACTGCAAGGAGATTAAACTAGTCAACCCTAAAGGAAACCAACACTGAATATTCACTGGAAAGATGATACTGAAGCTGAAGTTCCAATACTTTGGCCACCTGATGCAAAGAGCTGAGTCCTTGGAAAAGACCCTGATGCTGGGGAAGATTGAGGGCAAAAGGAGAAGAGGGCAATGGAAGACGAGATGGTTGGATGGCATCACCAACTCAATGCAAATAAATCTGAGAAAACTCAGGGAGATAGTGAAAGGCAGGGAAGGCTGATGTTCTGCAGTCTACAGGGTCTCAAAGAGTCACACAACTTAGCAAGTCAACAATAACAACAGCTCCCCTCCCTTAATACTTACTAGTGGAACTTGCAACTTGTGTAGGATCACAAGTCGGATCGCAAATAGGATTCCTCTCCTGCACGCATTTCTCCATACCATTGGTAGAGAAGATACACAATGTTTTAGAACTGATTTCTAAGAGGACCGTATCACTGAAACAAAATGTTAGACAAGACAGTTTCAAGGCAAGGTGTCACAGCGTTTACCTCTGAAGAGAAGGAGTAGTGTGGAGACAAAGGTGCTCCTTCGCCTGACTGTTTTCTCAAACCTATTTCGTACAGTTAAAGAAAAATCAAGCAGGAAAGTTCCAAAGTCTCCGGAGCTTCAAATCACGTTTTGCACAGAAGGAATCCCAGACTTTCTTACATCCTAGCTCCAAGGCACACTCCTGAAAAGCTAGAAACGTCATCCAGTACAAAGACCAGACATTTAAGCACATTGCACTTCAGTTTTTAACAGGAAATAACCTGAGGGGAATCGAGAGGATTCCTGAGTATTTAAAGTCTGAAAAGTTCAGACCCAAGACTAAAAGTCACCAGAAAGGCTTCAGGAGAAATAATTCAATTGTAAACCCAAAGCAATGAATAATCAAGAATTGGTCCTCCAGTATCTAAAGTGTGCCATTAGAGGATTTCATGTCTGGATTCATTGACAATGAACATAATAATGATCTCTGATTTTCAAGTTAGCTGTTAGGAGTGAAGTACCAATCTTCCTGAAAGTGTGATAAAGAAGCCATCCGGCGGTTACAGCTGCACCATTCTGTGTAGAACTCTAGGAAACGCTGGTATTCGTTCTTCAGGGTTATCAATTTGACCTCTACCGAATGGCCCAGATTTATGGGAAACTCATTAAGGAGTCAGGCAGTGACTGAACTCCATCCCATCTGATCATTTATGGTATTAACCGGGAGAGCCAAGGGCTACAAAACCAAACTCATTCAAAGGTTTTTTACTTACCAGAAACTGCATGTTTGTGGTACAATGTAATACCCGTTTTCTCATCTAAAAGCTGAGAAGAGTCTGACCATGAGTGATTTTGACATAATTTAGATGTATGCAAATAACACCAAATTATGTAAATATGTGTGATCTCCAAATATATTAAATTTTTATGTATACACACACACACACACACACACACAATTTTCATCTAAGAAGTGCCTCTCTTCTCAGAAATAGTGAGCTCACCTCCAGAGAGCTCTAGGCAGCCTGACAGGTTTCTAACCCACTGATCCTCAGTGTGTGGTCCCCAGCCAGCAGCGTCAGTGCCACCTCCTGAATCAGAACCTGGGATAGAGGCCCGGCGTTCCCAGTGTTCACCTGATGTGTGCTCAAGTCTGTGGCTCACGCTCCCCTTCACCCCCTGTAAAGAGTCATTGAGCATCTCCTTTCTTCTCTTTGAAACAGTGATCCCCCTCCTCATTCACAGCAGAAGACCATACTTTCTCATGAAGAACACTGAAGCACTCAGGAGAGGCCTTCCGCTTTCTGCCACCGTCTCACCCACAAGCATGCGTGCAGACAGAGCCATATCTTTGGCCTCCCGTTCACTACATCCGGGGAACTGCCTGTGCCCTCATCCGCTGCCATCCCCTCTGTTCTGGCACTGGATTTCTGGCCTCTGAAGTGCCCCAGGACATAGCTTCAGCAACCCATCAGTTTTTATCATGCCCTTGGTCATCTTCATAATGCAAATCGATTAGTGGTGTGATTCCTGTCTGAACCCACGAAACAGACAAACATCTGAACTTTCCCGATCCTATCTATTTCCAGTTCATTGAACTTTCCCTTTATGTTAATTATCTGCAAAGAGCTGTCTATACTTGTATCAAGTTACTCTCTTTCCTTTCTCTGCTGAACCCACCCATTGAGCCTGTGTCCCCGTCACTCACCAAAGCTGCCCCTGAGAAGGACTCTAAATGCTCCTCATTTCTAAGCCCAGTGGTCTTCAGTTCTCTTGTTTCTCATTTGTCTGCAGCACTTGACACAGTGGAGCACGCTCCTATCTTCACTTGCCTTCTGCTTGAATCCCCGCTTTCTTCACCAATACTCCTTTTTAGAACCCCTCACTTGTTGCTCATTTCTCTAACATCGAAATGTTAGGATACCCAGGGCTCAGGGTGCCATTCTGCTACTTCCTGATTTCTGTTAGGTCCCTACGTAGAGGTTCTCAATCTTGGCTGCACACCAAAACCATCTGGGGCACTTTGAAAACTCTCAATGTACTCGAGATCAAGTCAATCAGAGTCTCTTGGGTGGAACAGAAATATCAGTATGTTTTCGAGGTTTCCCAGGTGATTGCTATGTGCAGTCAAGTTTGAAAACCACTTTCCTAGGGAACCTGATCCAGTTTATTGCCAAATCATCTATATGCTAATGACCCTGATCTTAGAGTTCTGGTCAGTCCCTCTCCCTGACGATCCAGACTCCCATCCAGCATGTGCAATGAGGTGCAACTCACACTTAAAATGTTCCAACTGGACTTTAGGCCCATCACTCTAAAAGTCAGTCAGTCTTCTCCATCTCAGCAAACGGAAACTCCATCTTTTCAGGTTCTCAGGCCACATCTTTTGAGGCGGCCTCAGCACCCCTCTTCCTCTTGTGCCCTGTGTCCAATCTATGGCAAATTCTGCCCTTCAGAGCAATTCCAGAATCTGACTGTTTCTCACCATCTCCCACCACCACCTCCCTGGACCAAGCCATCATCCTCTCCTGCGTGCCTATTACAGTGACCACCACCTCCCACCCTCTGCGGGCTTCCATTCTCCTCCCTTCACTTTCTCTTTAACCCATTTGCAGGGCAGTGACAGACAGATGCGGATGTAGAGAATGGACTTGTGGACACAGCAGGGGAAGGAGAGGGTGGGATGAGTTGAGAGAGTAGCATTGTGTGTATAAAACAGGCCGCCAGTGGGAAGCTTCTGTGGAGCACAGGGAGCTCAGCTTGGTGCTCTTTGATGACCTAGAGGGTGGGAGGGAGGCTCAGAGGGATGGAATACATGTATACTTCTAGCCGATTCACTTTGTTGTACAACAGAAACAACACAGCATTCTAAAGTGATTATCTTCCAATTAAAAAAAAAAGCCAGAATGAGTGTTTCAAAACATGAGTCAGTTCCTGTCCATTCTCTGATGAAGGGGATGACCCAGTGGTTTCTGACCTTACCAAGGGTAAAATGCCAGGGCACCATTTTCTTTCTAGGTACCTTTTATTAATCATTTTTATATCTATAGCCTATTTCATGCCACTGTTAACCAGAGATTATCAAAACAGATGGTGAAATTGTTCTCAGGTACAAAAATCCTACCTCTTTCCTAAATGACAAGAAAACACTTTTAGATAGCTCTAGATCAGCATTTTCTAAACTTACCTGACCACGAAACATTTTAAAATTATAATATATTGATGGGACACCAAGAGGAGTTCATGAAACATAAATGTAAGTTTAGATTGAAGTAGACAGCACCAAAAAAAGTTCTCAAAGGTGAATTAATCGCTTAAAGAAATAATAAAAATTTGATTCACATTCACTTTGCTTTAATACAGAACAAAAAACAAATTAGAGAAATCTGCTTAGGCATAAGTTAATAAGAATAAAATATGTCAACATAAAGTAATTTTTTGCATGTGCATTTTCTAATAAAAGAAGACATGCTCCCAAAAAATGTTTTATTAAATAGTGCTTTTTGGGATCTATTCTAAAACATGCAGCTACTTAAAATTTGTGAAGATGTTGCTGAGATTCATCCCCATATGAGGTACAGGATCATGTCCATTTCCACTTTTCTTTTAATTTGAGTGGAATATGACCATTCTGCTTCTCCACAAATTATGTGGCACAGGAAGACACATGTAAATGACATTTTCACAATATTCGGGAGCAACTGAATTAGGTTACTGTGCAAATCATTCAACTTGATGTGTGTATTCATGGTCTACTCTTGATATTTTAGAAACT
Source organism: Moschus berezovskii (assembly GCF_049115385.1). Classification (NCBI taxonomy): domain Eukaryota; kingdom Metazoa; phylum Chordata; class Mammalia; order Artiodactyla; family Moschidae; genus Moschus; species Moschus berezovskii. The sequence goes on along the minus strand of NC_142474.1, from coordinate 28,281,666 downwards.
GAATCTGCACATTTTTCTCTCCCCTTCAAAGATTTTACCTTAGACATTCTAGATAGTTTGAGAACCTCATGAATTTGAGTGGTTTTGTCATCATTGCTATTTTGATAAAACTGCCTTCCTCCAGCCACAGGTCTATGGGGAAGCTATTTGTGCAGTATAAATATTTCAGGCACCATAAATGTTGAATAATGTCACAGATAGATGCTGAAATATTCAGGCAAAGTCTACAGCACAGAGCAGTGGCCAATCAGTGGACAACATTCACTTGAAGGGCAGTGGATAAATGCTGCCTTCACACTGGGAGGCTTGGCCTTGGATACTTGGCAAAGGATGGAGTGTGGTGACTCTGTATTGGATGCCTAGATCCAGATCTTGGTTCTGCTCCTTAGCAACTGAATGCTGGGGCAAATGCTTTAATGTCACTGAACCTCAGCAAATGGGAACAATAAGAATCTTACAGGATTAAAGATGAAGTACGAAGCATTAGAACAGTACCTGCACATAGTATGCCATTTATGAATTATTAGATTATTTTTCTTAGGATATCACATAGTAATAGACAACTGTTTGCTGTCATTTTACAAATATCTAAAAAGTATTTTTTGAAAATAAAGGTTGAAAGTATTGGGTTGGCCAAAATGTTCATTTGGGTTTTTTATCTAATGTCTTATGAAAAGGCCAGAATGAACCTTTTTGTCAACCCAATAAATCCTCCCACTGCTCCCAAAGCAACAGCCATGAATACATTCCATGGATCACATTTGAGGAAATATCTTGAAGTAGTTGATATAGTCAGACTTTTTTCTAGCCTTGCATACCAGATTGAGTTGGATAATTATCTGGAAATAATGATGGTAATAAGAATCATCATTAAACATGTTCAGTCCAGAGAGTATGCTGGTGATGTCATGTGCTTCACTTCTAATTCCTAAACCAGTCTTACAAAGCAGTTATCACATCTGCCTTTTCTAGGAGAAGAAAACATGTGGCAGAGACATTGATCGACTTGCCCTGATACTATGGAGATGGGGAGTGGTGACCCTGAAGAGCCCAGGTGGTGTGCTAATTAATACCAGAGGGGAACCTTTGCCACCATTATCTCTGGGCATAAACAACAAAGCAGAAGACATGCTAAGAAGAAATATAGACAGGAATGATGGTCATTTGGAGAGAACAAAGATGCTGTTAGAGCAACATCAAAGAAGAGTTTGTTACAGGCGGGGGCAGAGGTGGGTCGGAGGTTGAGGGCAGACTTGGAACCCCCTGTGTACCTTCTGGGAAGAGGAGAAGATCCTTGGGCTGGAGGGAACTTGCCAACAGTCTCAGGGAGGGTAATCCCAAGTGCCCAAGGCCATTGAGGAAACCTGTTGACCTTGAATCCTTTGGGAGGTCCTCTGCCCTCACCCCTTACCCCAGGTCATCTTTACTTCCTTGCGTCCTTGAAGCCCTGCAGAATGAGAAGCTTGACTTCCTTGCCCTCCAGCCCTTGACTCATTCACTGATCTGCTTTGAAACTTATTCAACACATCAGACTTTGAGCCCACCTATAGTTTCCACTTCCAAACACCCCCATACACACTACAGAAGAAGATGCTGCTGACTCCAGTGACTCAGAAGCTGAGTCAGAAGCCGAGTCACCTCCCTGAGGTGTCCACAGAGCCTCTGCCTCCTCCACGTGCCACCCCCATGGCTCAGCTCCTGAAGCAAAGGGGCGAAGTGTCGCTTCTCCGGGAGAGGTTTAATGAAGAAGAAGGTTGATTCTTGCCTGACATGAATGCCTCCATGTTCATTTTGAAATTTTTTTCCTTAAGAATACAAATATTTGAATATATACAGACACCAAAAGTAAAATTAAAATCCACTCATAATCTCTAGATTTCTATGAACCTTGAGACTGGAATGGACCAACCGATAAATACAGTTCCTTATCTTTATTTTTTTAAGCAAATTAAATTAACCACATGTTTTTTTAAGCAAATTGAATTAACCACATGCATTGTCAATGTAATACTTTTTTTATACAACATTATTTCTAATGATTCATGTGTATTTTATCACAATATGATGTCATACTGTAATTAGCTTCTTAGTAAAGATATGTAAATGCCGTTTCTGTTTGTTTATATCATAAATAACGATGCAGTGAACATCTTCTAATATAAATCCTTATACATATGTTATATTTCTGCAGTTGTTTTTTATAATCTAATCTTCAAAGCCAGATTTCTGGGTCAAAAGGTAGGACCATTTTTATAAATTTTAAATTGTATTTCTTGGTGGTTCAGCAGGAATGTTGTACCAAGTTAAATTTTCACGAATAATTGCTAAGTTATATGTGTGAATGTGTGTGTGTGCACAGTCGCTCAGTCATGTCTCTTTGAGACCCTTTGGACTATAGCCCACCAGCCTCCTCTGTCCATGGGACGTTTCAGGCAAGAATGCTGAAGTGGATTGCATTTTCCTCCTCCAGGGGATCTTCCTGACCAAGGGATTGAACCCATGTCTCCTGCATTGCCAGCGAAATCTTTACCTCTGAACCAGTGGGGAAGCCCATAGCTTACATAAGATTGTGTATATATGACACACTTTTTAATAGTGTGGCATGCTTGTCCAATGGCCAGGGTTGAGGGGAGATAGAGGGGCACCCAAAGTTCCCTGACCACCTGCAGGAATCACATTGGTTCAGAGGATATTCATAGAGTGTCTGAATTCTGCACCGGGAGCTGGCATCACAGTGAGGAGCCCCATCTGACTGCACCAAACGCTGTGTCAGCTGTAGCACTGCTGGCCAGCTCTGACTGAGTGTGTGATGGAGGACAGCCCTGTTTCAAGGAGGACAGCCCTGTTTCAGAGACGGGTGATGGGGGAGGGAGTTGACGTAACGCTCCTTCCTCCCTGGAGCGGGACCCGGAGCTCATGGAGGAGAGGGAACCCCTGTGCCGAGCGAGAACGTGCATGTACAGGTTGCCCTTGCAGGCTCACTCTACATGGACTTGGGGACACTCAGTGCTGCGGCTTGATGGCCGGTGACACCAGACAGGAGATAGAAGACACAGGGCCAGCAGGGACCATTCTGCTCCAGGGGGATGTGGCCATGTCTGGGGGCATTTCTGGCTGTTGCAACAGCCAGGGAGCTGCTACTGGCACCTAGCAATGCTGGAGGCCAGGCCAGGACGCTGACACACATCCTGCAGGGCTGAGAACAACCCCCGGCAGCAGAGACGTCTCTGACCCTAAATGTCAGCCCTTCCAGGGCTGGGAAACCCAGGGCTGGGTTCAGAGACACTGCCGTGCTGTGGGCTCAGAAGGCAGCTGTCAGTTGAAATGGCCCAAAGCTGAACTCTCTGCTATGGGAACACTGTGTCAGAACACCTCCTGCGCTACGATTGTGGAGGATGAAACACATACTTTTCTTCCTGCTTCATTTAGCATCCTCTTACCACACACTTTGTTCTGCAACACAGGGCACATTAGTTCATGCAGATGATAAAATAGTATCCCTTGTTAGTCCCAATTCTTTCTCAAAATATTTACAATTGCAAATCTGATGGTGACTGGATTTCTATATGAATTCAGCTTAGCCTGACTGATGGCATTATAATTCTGAGATGATGTCTTAGACCTTTAATCAACAAGAAGTGTCGTAATCCCTCTATGTAGGAAGAATTCCTCTTGTGACAATAAACAGTGCTGGTAATCAATGGATAATCTATGTTTCTATTCCACGGCCAAGGTCTGACTGCCGATTCATGAGGCAAGGATGAAGCCACACGCAGCAGAATTCATATTTACTGAAGTATCTTTAGTATTGATTTTAGTAAGATATATATTTTCTTTTCCTTTTTCCCCTTCTTAGGCTGCAGTGAATTAATACTCGCTGTTCAGAGTGAGTACAGAGATTCATTTTGTTTCAAAGAAGTATACATGTTTCTTTGTAAGACACAGCACATCCCACTTTAGCAAAGACACATTTACTTAAAACGTAACAAAGGACTTTCATTAGATTTGAAAAAACATATATATGAAAATCTTGGTGAATGTGGACAAGCAAGATGAGGGGGCCGAGTGAAAAATTCAGAGCATCTATGTCTTCTTTTGTTTGTTCAGCAAGTAACTTACTAAGCACTTTCCACATGTATTTATGAACCTGCATTTTATATAGTATGAGGTGTGCGTTTTTATAACAATTGCATTTATCACTTTTCAAAATTATCACTGTGAGGATCATTTACAAATAATTTCTTGCAGCAGGATACTCCATTTTTCAGTTTAGGATACCAATATTTTTCAGCTGTGGGTGCAATTAAATCTTTTCAAGCTTGCAGAGATAGAGACACTGGGCACATTCCAGCCAGACTTTGAGGCAGCTGGAGCAGCCACATTCACAAATTGGAACTCAAGTGGCTAACGGACAGAAGATACACCAGTGAGGATGTTAGCCCATGAAGTTCATGCAAGAAAGATGAATCCCTAGGACTTCCCTGGTGGTCCAGGGTTGAGAATCTGCCCACCAAGGCAGGAGATACAGGTTCAGTCTCTGATCCAGGAAGATTCCACATGTTGAGGGGCAGCTAAGCCCATGCACCACAACTACTGAACCCATGTTCTATAACAAGAGAAGCTACCACAGTGAGAAGCATGAACACGGCAACCAGAGCGTAGCCCTCACTTGCCACAACTAGAGAAAGGCCAAGTGAAGGTGAAAGTGAAAGTCACTCAGTCCTGTCTGACTCTGCGACCCCATGGACTGTCCATGGGATTCTCCAGGCCCGAATACTGGAGTGGGTACCCTTTCCCTTCTCCAGGGGATCTTCCCAACCCAGGGATCGAACCCAGGTCTCCCGCATAACAGGTGGATTCTTTACCAGCTGAGCCACAAGGGAAGTCCAAGAATATAAAGTGGGTAGCCTATCCCTTCTCCAGCGGATCTTCCTGACCCAGAAATTGAACTGGGGTCTCCTGCATTGCAGGTGGATTCTTTACCAACTGAGCTATGAGGGAAGCCCTAGAGAAAGGCCAAAGTCATCAACAAAGAACCAGCACAGCCAAAAATAAATAAGCAATTTTTTTAAAAAAGAAATATCAACCTCAAGTTTAGTCTTCACAGCAACTTCAGCCATGCTGCGCCACCCCCTCCCTCCTGGTAGGCACACTCAACCTTGGTCATCACAGGCTTTCCTACTGCCACCCCCCCACATCCCCACCAGCACTGGGGCACAGAAGGAGCCTCCCTTATCCTGGTCAGCACAGTCCCCTCCACTTGACCCCCAAACACCCATTGTTCCAGGACACAGTGTCCTTGCATGCAGGATGGCAGAGCAGATAAGACATAGGTGCTTGAGTTGAATGCCAGGGTTCCAATCCTACATCGGCCAGTTACCAGTTACTCAATCTATAAAATCAAGATGGGAAAACAATCAGATTAACTGCCCGTGGTCTCAGGTAAGTGTTGAGAAGGAAGGAAGAGTCAGGAGGGGCATGGTAATCAATCAGCCTCCAAATTCCAGGTGCCTTTTGCCTCCTGGATGGGATGGACAACAATTGAGATGCTCCTTCTCTGGCATGATGGGGCTGTCCACAGGAAGGGAGAAGTGGAGCCCTGGGCTGGTTATTTTGGAAAGAGCCACACCATCTCCCTTCCTCAGGACCTTGCTGGGTGTCACTCTGGCTTCAGAGGAAGCCAGTAAGGAACACAACCCCACCTGGCAAGCAGGAGCCATGCTTGTCTTGGCTTAATTACAGGTAGTCAGCATGAAGTCACCAAGGAAAACCATCCTTGGTTGATCTGATAGAATTTTTCAAGGAACAGCACAAAGAGTCAACAGGAGAAAGCCCGGCTGTAATTTACTTGGACTTCAAGTAAGCGTTTGATATAGTATCACACAAAAGACTAATATTCTAGGTCAGCAAGGATGTGATGGCTAGGGAGCTGCCTGAATGGGTAAGGAACTTGTCAAGATCTTCAAGATAGAGAGGATAAGAGCCGCGCAAATAGCTCGGGGAAGGAAGATGTGACAACTGGAATTCTGCCGACTCCAGCACTCTGGCAAGCTTTGTTCATTTCCTGACTATTCTGTTAGCGATGCTGGAGTTAAGAGAAGGCCAGTTGGTTTTTTCCGAGGGCCTCAAGACTGTAGTTTAAATTCTTTCGTCCGAGAGATAGTCCAGAGGTGCTGGGGGGTCAGCGAGGAGTTTTATTTGGCAGCTGGAGCTGAAGCAGCAATTTTTGCCGAAATGGATTGAGTGAATTTAGATTCTTCTGAGGATTTAAAATCATCTAAGCGTCAGGATGTTGAGCTTTGCATTTTGCTCCAGCATTTCTTTATCCTTCCAGAAACCACTTTGTAACTTCCCTCAGAGAAGCCTCTGACACCCTCGCTTACATGTTCATGGGAGGTTTTATGCTTACCCAAAAAAGTGGGGTGCAGAACCCCAACCTGACTGGGGTGTCATCAGCACCTGGTAGTCCCAAGGGTGCAGATCGGGATGGGCATGTGACCCAGGTCAGCCCATCAGAATGGACCTCAGGACTCCTCAGAGATGCACCCTTCACCTGGTGGCAGCTTTGAGCTGAGGCATCAGCTGACCCCTCAGTACTTCCTGGGAGGAGATGGGAGAGACTGGCTGGGACGAGGTAATCTCAGAAGAAGGCAGAGCAAGGAACCTAGATGGGGACCTGAATCTGAGATCACCCCAGCTGTCAATATTTTCATGGCAAGGCTGATTTGTGTTTTGTTTGCTTATAGAACAGAGAAGCATCTGATTGCCTCAAACCTCGCCACCCCACAGTTAAGCATCACCACCAGGGAACATGGAAGCCTAGACATGAGTGAGGTTCTGAATCAAGCAGTTGGGCTGCCCTTGATGTCCCCCAACCCCCAGCCTCAGCTTGTCCCAGCAGGGCACATGACCACACCCAAAGTCTCCAGGATCTAAGTAGAAGACCCATACACCCATTTCACATTAAAGGACATGGAAACCCACATTGTATATCATCCACAAACTGTCTAGGATCCTGCTTTCATGGAAATGGCTGTAACTGATCATCTAGCATGAGCTGAGTTTTGTCCACGTGATGCCCCTGGTCAATTATCACCACCATCACCATCATTAATGTTCAGTGTCAGAGCCCTAATGATGTGCTGGACACCGTGTGAGTATCTCACCTGTGTTATTATGTGGCATCTTTGTGAAGTTATCCTAAATGTTACCTACAGTCCTCACCTCAAGTTTATGTACCGGCAAGCTGAGGCTTAGGTAATTCGGTATTTATTTGATACACAGACATTCTTCTAGGGCCCATCAAAGGATGCAACTGTGCTAAGAACTGACAAATCAGTATCAGAAAACCCAACACTCACTCTCTCTCTCTCCCCAAGGAGGGTAGAGGCTGGCGTGGATAGGGAGTCAGGCGCACAGGTAGATCTTTCCTCCAGGAGCTGGAGAGAGAGTCAGGGTGAACCTCTCCAGCGTCTTAAATGAAGTGGTTGGAAATTTTGTTCTTTATCCAATGAGCCACAGAGAGTCATTAATGGATTTTTTTTTTTTAGGAAGAAGAGCTTAATGAGTCTTACATTTTGAAAGAATTTGGTATAATGCGAGTTTGCAGAGATGAAGAACACCAAAGAGATTTGAGACATACTTGGAGGTAAAACCTTTAGCACATAGGCAACACTGATCAAGGAGGATAAAGAAGGATAAAGAAGGAAGACACCAAGGTGCCAGTGTGCGCTAACTCACTGGATGGAGTGTGGTGCTTGGCACTGAGGCTGGGATCACAGACAGGCATCTGGAGGGAAAACTGCAGGTGATACAGAATTCGAGAAGCATTTGAAAAGCACCACTGGGAAGTTTTCAATGGGGTTGAGTAATCATCTGGGTGTCTTCAGTTTATAGACTGATTTGAAGCACTAAAGTGGATGAGAACCTCTAGAGAAGAATCAAGACTAAGAGACAAATAAAAGTAAAGATGAAGAGTAAGACAAAGAATCGAGAATGAGGCCAGAGCCTCCAGTGGCTGAGACGGAGAGTCAGGTAGGCCAGGAGGAGGAAGGCAGGTCAGAGAGTCGGGTCCACGCTGGTTGAGGGGAGGCGGCGGAGGGGGGATAGTGGGGGGTGTTAACCCAGGGGGCACAGACAGAAAGTGGTCTCTGAGTCACGGACTTTGAGCGTGAGTGATGGTAGCTCTAGTTTGGATGTAGAATGGAGGCAGGATTGGGGTAGAGCTGGTGGGGAGGGGCCTTGTGGGGAGGGGGAGAGGCTTGGTTTGATAGTTGTTAAGATAGGAAAGAAGCAGATTTTCAAGCTGGAAGAGAGGATGGCTACTGAGCAGTTGAGGTTCTGGGATGGAAGAAGTGCTGCTGAGCATCTATATGTCTCATGGAAGCATGGGATTCAGACCAGAGACAAGAGAGCAAACCTCAGTGTAAGGAGAGTTGGTGCCTTCAGCATATGAGAGACGAGGAGGAATAGGGCTGGTGGTGAGAAGACACAGCCCGAGGTCGGACAGGCCACACGTGGCAGGGGCCAGTCTCTCTCTTGTTGGCCTCATGCAAATGTCCTGCAACTCCTTGGTCCTCAGACCCCTTCTCAAGGCCATGGGCTTGCATTCTTAATCTGCTCCAGCCTGTGACCGTGAGTGCAAATAGTTTCTGGCAAGTGATGTTCCCTTCTGGGAACACATGCTGTTTAGCTGGAGCCTTGGATACCTGATTTTAACATCCCCGGTGCATTCAGGAGCCCCGTGAATGTTGATCAGGGTCTCGTGCTCTGTGGAGAAGCTCTTAAAGACCCAGATTTCCAGGTACTGACTTGGGGACAGTGATCTGGGAAGCTGGTATGCAGGTTGAGGGGAGCTAACTTCTACGAAGTCTCCCTGTTTGTGAGATGTAAGACTCCTTGGCCAGGTATGGGGACAATGGAGTTAAGACACTATTGACAATATGAGATATTTGTTGTGTGCCCCTGGGTAGACAGATCTATGCAAATGGAATGATCAGTGGTGGGCTCCCAGGTGTCTGTGGAAATGGATTTGTTACAGAGTCCTGGCAAGACTGGAACCAGTCATTCTCAATCTTAGCTGCATATCAGAATCCCCTGGGGACATATTACCAGCTGCACTCCAGATCAGTTGAAAGTGAACCTTTGTTCGAGGGATTCACTATTCTTCAACAGCTTTTCTGAGATATAATTTACATCTCCTACAGCTAAACTGTTCTAAGTGTACAATTGAGGGGTCTTTGGGATATTTATAGAGCAACCATCCTCATAATTACATTGTCATCATCTCAAAAGTTTCCTGGGTGATTGCAGTAAGTAGCCAGGCCTGAGACTGGCAGTAAAAAGTCATTCACTAAGACATGTTCAAATCAAACACTGCTGGTATGGTGGTCACTAACTAAAGTTTAGTAGATGCCACATGACTGTGTTCCAAACTCCTGGATAAAAGGTCCCTTGTAAATTATTAAAATCCAATAACATCTGTCTCAAAGCCCCTATGTTGCCACATCCATCCGTCTCTCCACATATTCATTAAATAATATTTGACTAAGTAATATGTATTCGCCATCCACTAAATACTAACCACTTAGTGACTCAATAAGAAACAAGAGCATCTGTGCTTCAGGACCTCTTTGCTTTTTGTTGTTTAGTTACTCAGTCGTGTCTGACTCTTTGCAACCTCTTGGACTATAGCTTTGCCAGACCTCTCTGCCCATGGGATTCTTGCCCAGGCAAGAATACTGGAGTGGATTGCCGTTTCCTTCTCCAGGGGATTTTCCCGACCCAGGGATCTAACCCACGTCTCTTGCAAAACAGGCAGATTCTTTAATACTGAGCCATCAGGGAAGCCCTCAGGATCTCTTGGAGTTTATAATAACAGAATCATGAAACCAGATGTCATTTATGTTCTGATGAAACATGCAATTTCCATAGGAAATCAATATAGATCAAAATACACTGGCCAATACATAATTTCAAAGTTACAATAGGATTTTTGATTCATTAGTTGCAGTTAACTAAGACATCATCCAAATTCTGCATTACTCATCATTGTTCTGACTTTTGTTGTTGTTCACTTGCTAAATAGTGTGTGACTCCATGGACTGTAGCACACCAGGCCCCCTTGTCCTTCACTATCTCCCGGAATTTGCTCAAATTCATGTCTACTGACTCAGTGATGCTATCTAATCACCTCATCCTCTGTGGTCCCCTTCTCCTTCTGTGTTCAATCTTTCCCAGCACCAGGGTCTTTTCCAATGAGTCAGCTCTTCATATCAGGTGGCCAAAGTATTGGGGCTTCAGCTTCAGCTTCAGTCCTTCCAATTTTCTGACATATCTATTGTCATTTACAGACAGAGAAGTCTTCATGGGCTGAATGTACTAGGAACTCGCTTATATAAGGGATAACCTGTTGCAGAATCTAGGGATGGAAATACTGTGCATACAATTAGCAAACGTAACTGTGATGATCAATATAGGAGTGGTACTTGGATGACAAGTGCAACTAAATGAGATTTTTGGCTAGAAGTGTGTCTCTCATAATAGAAGATCAAGGGTCCACAGCCTCCGGGCCGAAGACCAGTACCTCCTGCCAGATCAGGGGCGGTGTTAGATTAGAAATAAGGTGCACAGTAAGTGTAACATGCTTGAGTCAACCCAAAGCCATTGGTCCATGGAAAAATTATCTTCCACGAAACCAAGCTCTGGTGCCGGAAAGGCTGGGGACCACAGTCCTAGAGGAATTTAAATATAAGAATGGACACGCAAACACATTTTCCTTTTCTAATCACCATCCAACACAGAGACACACATTTTGAGAGTCAGGAGGATGCACAACTGCCCTGGGGACCACCTTGCTCAGTGTGAAGGCATTTTTTTCCCAAGCCCCTTCCAGGAGCCTATTTCTGTCTTGGGCAGCCCTGCCATGCTGATTGGGTCTGATGCCCATGGAGACGCATTTCATAGGCCAAGATGAGGAATTGGTTCATGAGCTTAGGAAGAGAGGGAGAGATATGAACCAACACTCCAATTCAGATACATAGAAAGGCTTCCTCAATCATAAAAGACTCAACTCTGTCCTCAAGACAGAATGCACTTGTAAAATCCTTCCCCTGCCCCCTCAGAGTCCCGCAACCAGCTGGGAACCTTTGTCATCAGAAGGACCAAATCACTTTCACAGCCTCCAGCTACTGTCAGGTGACACTTCCCATCCCACAGCGCCTGTCATGCTCCCGGGAACAGCAGGGGAGACAGGGGCGGCAGCGGAGGAGTGCAGAGCTGGGGTGAGAACTGCAGGCTTGTTATGTTTCCCTGATTGTCTCCTGGAAGAAATGACCAGCAGCTGGGCAGTGTGTGCTGCTAGGACTCCAGAAATGATTCGTGTTGATATGTTAATTAGGAGCAATCATTCTGTTGCAGAGCAACCCAACAAATGTGACAGCCAAATAAATCTGTGTGCTTCGAAGCTCCGGCAGTGTTTAATCTGGAGAGATTCAGCTCACTGCAAGAGGCCCCCAAGGAGGGCAGGTTCTGACCCAAAGGAAAGGAGTCCATTCCCTTCTGCTGCCTGGACCAGGGAGGGGGGCCCTGAGCGGGGAGGCTCTGGGTTTCTGGATGGTTCTCTGGGTTTTGGCATTGGAATCAATTGAAGATGATAATAATGATAACAGTATCAGATAATCCGTAAACCTCATTTCCTACATGCCCAAAACTGAGATTAAGAATGTCATGCGTACTATCTCAGGAAAGACTTGCAGGTTTTATTAGACTCATTGCTAATTTCCAGAAGAGATACTGAGGCCCAGAGAGGTTGTGTGACTTACCCAAATATCCTCAGTGTCTGGGAGGGTAGACACTAGAATGAATACACACCTGAGGGCACCAAATCTATGTTCTTAACGACACTGGGAGTCTGGTGCTTCAGACAGTAAAGAATCTGCCTGAAGTGCTGGAGACCCAGGTTTGATCCCTGGGTCAGGAAGATCCCCTGGAGAAAGGAATGGCTACTCACTTCAGTATTCTTGCCTGGAGAACAACACTGACAAAGGAGCCTAGCCAGGCTACAGTCCATGGGGTCACAAAGACTCAGACATGACTGAGTAACACTTTCAACAACACTGTGAAGGGGATTCCAGGCTGACAACCAGGAGTCCAACAAACTTCCATCCACAGAACATTTTCTCATTGCTGAACTTCAGCTTATTAAGGGGGCAGGATGATGTGAGCTGCTTCCCGTGTTGAGAACGTCTTTTCTCTTCACAGGAGCTCGTTTACCCCACACCCCACACGAGGATGCAGAGTAAAGAACAAAGAGCCTTGGAGAATGCAAGCTGGTGGCCTTGAGAAGGAGCTGAAGACCAGAGAGAGAAGGAGGCCAAGGCTGAGACCAAGGAGGCAGGGACAGTGACGGATGGATGGGACACAGGAGGAAAGACTGGAGTGGAGCAGACACAGGGCGGGAGGGGAAGAAAGGATGTCTGGGGCCCTGAGGCAGAGGGGCATGGTACACTTGCTGGTGCAGGCGGGGCCAGACGGACACGATGAGACCAAATTCTCTTGCTTGGTTAGGAGAAGCCAGAGTCTCACCTCCAGAACATGTGCTTCTCCCCAAGCCCAGAATCTCCACAGTTGTGCCTTTACAACTCTGTTCTTGAGTAAGGGACACCATCCTTCCCCACCCTGAAAAAGGATTCTCTGTTTAAAACATTTGAGATATACACATTCACACTTCCCTTGAATAATCCAATTGCAATTGCTATGCTAAAGACTCCTGGCAATCCAGCTCTTGAAAAAAAAGTTATATAACCTCACGTAATGCATAATTTACCAAATGTATTTGTTCATGATTTTTTTATGAATCATAAATATCAATCTAAGGGTTCTACACTGGGAAAGGCTTTATCACCTTAGAGGAGTCAATTGGTGATGTTGGGACCTTTTGGGGGGGGTGGCTCAGGGCATAGAGACGCTTCAAATACAGTGGGAGGGAAAATTCCAGCACCTCCGAAAGGTCACCGAAAGTTAAAACTTATAACCCAGTCCACATTGCTCTGCTTTTTTCATCAAATTCAGGACCATAACAGTCTTGTAATATCCTGTGCTTTCTTAGACAGGTACACCTTGGAGTTACCACCAGTTCGATTCTAGACCACTGCAATAAAGTATCACAAGAAAGCGTGTCATAGAATGTTTTTGGTTTCCCAGTGCATAGAAATATTAGTTTACACGAGACTGTAGTCCATTACGTGTGTGATAGCATTATGTCTAAAAGTAATGTACATGCCTTCGTCAAACAGAAAACTTCATTGCTATAAATACTAATCATCATCTGCCAACACAGCGAGAATTGTCACAAGTTTCAATTTGTAGAAAAAACACAAAACCAGTATCTGAGCAACACAAAAAACAAAGTATGGCTGCTTATGACACTAACAGCATTGCCTGTGGCATTCCCTGGTTAATATGCAAGTTGTATATAATGTGGGAACATTTCTTGTTTCTATGGCTAAGCATGGGGAGACCCTGGGAGCTGTCCTAGGTGATAAGAGTCTGAGAACTGACCTTGGCTCCCCACCTGGGTGAGGCTGTTCTCTGAACAGCTCCTGTGACATCTGAAAGAGCTCTGATGCTCTCATGAGGACTGGGTAGGTCCTATAAGCCAAGAACCCATGGCTGGGGGAAGGATAGAAGGCTGGTGCCAACAGGGAAGGAGGGTTCCCTGACCTTCTCAGTGGCCTCCCTTCTCATAGGAGAAAGTGTATATGCTCTGAGCTCTGTGATGGGATTGGCTGTACTGAGAACACCCCAGAGTTAAACTGGAGAAACAATCTAGATTAATCTGCATAAGAAAACCAGAGTGTGCGATCCTGCAGCTTTAGTTCTGCCTGGGCTCAGTCACTCCAAACCTAAGGAAAATGTACTAGAGACACAAAGCACCTTGAGTGGCTTCTTCTAGGGCTAGGTCAGGAAGCCAAGGAAGGGGCTGGTTTGGGCTTTGGGTCAGCTGTTTAAAGAAAACCCATGCAGAATGGTGAGGCAGCTTATCCTCAAGGAATCGAGCTTCCCCCATCTAGACAAGATTTCCATAGACTCAGCCCCAGGGCAACTGCAAAAGTCCTGGGAGGGCTTTAAACTCTCACCATGTACAGAATAGAAGTTGAATCCAAGTGATTAAACTTCAAGGGCAGGAGTGGGCAGGGTGGGGTGGGCAGTGAATCAGACCTTAAAGGTGATCCCAACAGGTTCCCTCTCCCATCCCCAGTGGATGCTCCTGGTAGGAAATGCATTGTTGAGAAGACAGGAGGGGACCATTAAAATGCTGTGCTTATTGTTTAATTGCTCAATTGTGTCCAACTCTTTGCGACCCTTTGGAATGTAGCCCACTGGTCTCCTCTGTCCACTAAATTTTCCAGGCACGAACACTGGAGTGGGTTGCTGTTTCCTTCTCCAGGGAATCTTCCTGACCCAAGGATCGAATCTGCATCTTCTGCATTGCAGGCAGATTCTTTATTGCTGGGCCACCAGGCAAGCTCCAAAACTGTGGTCATGGAAAGGGTTAAAAAATAGTTTTCAAACTATTCTGTTTATGAGCTGGGCTCACAATGTTGCTCAGCCCATGGTGGAGCTAAGAAGTCTCCCAAAAGAGTGGGAGCCAGCAAGGCATCACCTTATCCTCCTCCCCAAAATGAGGGGACTTCTATGAGAACCACTTCTATGGTTATCACCTGGGAACTGCCTAATGCTACGGGCTTTAGTTGAAGCAGAAATTAGGAAGGACCATGCCCTTTGCTTCAGTGATGTAAAAGTGTTGCTTCTGTGTTTAAATCAAAACTGGCAGAATCCCACTGTCATGATGAACCTCTAAAAATATCACCAAACATGGAGAAGAAGCTGAATTTGGAGGAAAACCGAGGATGGCAAATTGCAGCGCCACCCTATGTTGTCATTGTTAAGTTGCTTAGTTGTGTCCAGCTCTTTGCAAACCCCATGACTGCAGCATGCCAGGTTTCCCTGTGCTTTACCATCTCCCAGAGTTTGCTCAGATTCATGTCCATTGAGTCAGTGGTGCCAACAAACCATCTCATCCTCTGCTGCCTTCTTCTCCTCTTGCCCTCAGTCTCTCCCAGTCTTTTCCCAGTCTTTCTCTTTTCCAATGAGTCTACTCTTCACATCAGGGAGCCAATGAATTGGAGCTACAACTTCAGCATCAGTCCTTCCAATGAAGATTCAGGGTTAATTTCCTTTGGGATTGACTGGTTTGATCTCCTTGCTGTCCAAAGGGCTCTCAAGAGTCTTCTTCAGCACCACAGCTCAAAAACATCAGTTCTACAGTGCTCAGCCTTATTTATGGTCCAACTCTCACATCCATACATGACTACTGGAATAACCATAGCTTTGGCTAGACAGACCAACTGCATTCCTTTCTAGGGAGAAGCTACAAGGAGACCCCAAAGTAGAGTTTCTCAAAAAAGACTGACTATTTTGAATCCCTACTTTATTATACGCAAAAGTTGCACTGTGTAGATAACTCCAGTCAGATCCAAATTCCAATTTGAAAACCCAACATAAAGTGCACTCCCAAGAATCCATAATTAGACAATGTTTATTACAGCAGCCTGGGTGCTTAAAATGTTGAATATGGGTTAATCTTGGATAGATTTAAAACACCACCTGTTCACTTCTGTTAAAAAAAATATTATAATTGCGATTTCAGTTTCACCAAAGTGCTTAATCCTCAAGTGTTTGGTTTCATCTTCTGAATATGTAGGTGGTTGCAGAGGGCCTCCCGTCAGGCAGAGAGCCAGCAGGTGGTCCCTCGACTGGACAGGCAGGTGTGTGGCTAGGACAGGCCCCTGTTCAAAGGCCTTCCTTCCTTGAAGCCACCACCTAGTCCTGCCCAGGGCTGAGGGATCCTGTAAGCCCTACAAGGGCAAAGCTGTCCCAAGGAGGTTTGGCGTGGACCTGTCTAGACCTTTCATGGGCTGTCCTCATGGAAGCCAGAGGTAACTGGACCCTTAGAAGTGCGTCCTTGCTTCTCCAGGATAGAGAGGACCCGCAACTTTCTCGATTCAGTGTCTCCTGGGAGGGAAAACTTGAAAACAAAACAGGAAGGTGCTTAGGCTAATTCTGCATTCACCCTGCCTCTTCCACAAGGTCATAGTTTCTTGATTAAAGGTTTATGAGTGTCAGAGCTAGATGTCAATTTAAAGACATTTAGTTCAACCCCTGCCACTAGAACCAGTGTTGTGGGATCAACTGCAGGGTGACCTTGAGTGGTACTGGAGCCGAGAGCCCAAACATCGGAGGTGGGCTAGCCCAGAGATTCACCTTGGGGGTAATTCTGCCTCCAAGAGGCAGTTCTGTCCATCTGAAATATTTCAGTGTCACAGCTAAAGGGAAGCTATCGGTATCTTGAGGATGGATGCTGTTCAACACTGTGGTAACCACACCCAGGACAGCCCCCCTGCAGAGAATTCTCCAGTCCCAAATGTCAACAGTGTTAGGACTGGGAGGCCCTGTACGTACTTGGTCACTCAGTCGTGTCTGGCTCTTTGAGACCCATGGATTACAGCCCACCAGGCTCTTCTGTCCATGGAATTCTCCAGGCAATACTACTACAGTGGGTTGTATTCTCTTCTCCAGGGGATCCTCCCAACCCAGAGATCGAACCTGTGTCCCTTGCATTGGCAGGCAGATTCTCAACCACTGGACCACCAGGGAAGTCCAGTATTCAATATTTAGACTTAGCTTATGAGTTCAGAGTTCAGAAGGAACTGTAAATAAGATTTATCTAGAAACTCAACAAGGAAGGGAGTCTTGGGCAGAAGTTGTGGAGTAGACTGGAGAGAAGAGACGGGGGGAAGGATGGGAGCTAAGGAGCACCTTACAAAGCAGGGGGTCCAGGGTCCTGCAGGAAGTGGATGGAATAAGACACAGAGGGCTGGGCACACCATCTAAGATTCTAAAGAGTCCCAGCGCGTGCTTAGTAGTTCAGTCATATCTGAGTCTTTGCGACTCTATGGATAGTAACTCACCAAGCTCCTCTGTCCATGGAATTCTCCCGGCAAGAATACTGGAGTGGGTTGCCATTCCCTTCTCCAGGGGATCTTTCTGACCCAGGGATCGAACCCACATCTCCTGCATTACAAGTGGTCTCCTTCCACAAGGGAAGCCCCTAGAAACTACAATAGTTGCCTTTCAGGAAAAGGAATCAGAATTAAACCACAATGGAAGAAGTTTAAGGTAGATTCAGGATATTATCTTTACAGGTCAGCCCAGTCATGCCAGAATTAGAGAGAGTTTTATGGGGAAGCAAAAGCATAATTTTAGGTTCCTCAAATAGAGCCATTTATCTATAAATGGAAAAATTCTCACAAAGTGGATTATTCTATAATAACATATTTAAAATATTTCTAAAGGTAGCCATCTTATACAGAGTTTATCTTGACTTTCTGTTAAGCATACACCCTGGTGTTAATTCATACGTTTTAAGAGGTGAGGCTATAGATGAAAACATAAGAGGAAAGACACTGGGGGAAGTGTCTTTCTCTGGATGCTCACAACAGAAGCAGGTGTAGAAAGGACAATCTGATTCCAGGGCCATGATAATAGTCTGAAAATGATTAGTTCTAGACCCAAATCTGTCCACAATAACAAGAGGGAAAAAATGTTCTCTTTTGTGAAAAGGCTGAGATCATGCCAAAATTCCATTTTTATAACCTGAAATATAAATCCATTTGACTCACATCTACTATTTTAGCATAACTAAACAGCGCCTGGCATTGGGTAGGAATTTGTTTACAGAAAGGTTACAGCAGTATTTTTGGGACAGCTGTGCACTCTGAGGATGGAGAACGTAGAAGTGAATGTTGTTGTTTAGTCACTAAGTCTTTCTTTGCAACCCCGTGGACTGTAGCCCGCCAGGTTCCTCTGTCTATGGGATTCTCCAGGAAAGAATATTGGGGAGGCTTATCATTTCCTTCTGCAGTGGATTGTCCCAATCCAGGGATCAAACCTGTGTCTCCTGCATTGGAAGGCAGATTTTGTTTAATAGCTGAGCCACCTGGGAAGTACATAGAAGTGGATACTCCTCACCAGATACTGAAAGTGAAAGTCACTCAGTCGTGTCTGACTCTTTGCGACCCCACGAATTAGACAGTCCATGGAATTCTCCAGGCCATAATACTGGAGTGGGTAGCCTTTCCCTTCTCTGGGGATCTTCCCCAACCCAGGGATCAAACTCAGGTCTCCCACATTGCAGGCTGATTCTTTACCAGCTGAGCCAGAAGGGAAGCCCAATATTGGAGTCGATAGCCTATCCCTTCTCCAGGGATCTTCCCAATCCAGGAATCGAACTGGGGTCTCCCTCATTGAAGGCGGATTCTTTACCAACTGAAAAGAACTTAGCCCAGATACTAAGCTTCCACCTTTCTGTTCTCAATCTAAAAATGTAAGACATCCACACAATCCAGAGAAAGAAGCATCACTAGAGGTGGAGATTCTAGTCAGCTGGCCAGGTACTCAGATGAACTGGAAGATAAAGGTCACCCCAGATGGCTGGCTTTAACTGAGTGTCCAGAGGGGAAAAGCACCTTCTGAGCAGTCAAGGGGACAGTGATGACCAAACCCAGCACCTCACGGAGCTTCCCTGCCTGTGTGAGAAGATGGCCAGTCAATAGTAACACGACATATCAGCAAGTGAGAAGGGCCATGAAAGGCAAACCAGGGCAAGGAGAAGCAGGAGGTCTAAGGGAGGGGATGGGCAGTGTAACCAGTTTAAACAGCGTGGAATCTATAGAGCAAAGTGAAAAGGTGAATATCACTGCAAGTACTTGGTGAAGACAAGCAAGTGTGTTAAGTGGTTATGTGTGGAAAGGTGCTTCCAGCAGAGGGAATGGCCAGTGACCACAGAGATGCAGGGAGAGAATATGAAAGGCAGCTTCCATAATGTCTTTACCGTTTATGTGGAGTGATGCATTCTTAATAACTCATTTTTTTCCCTGATACTTACAGGCAACCAAGTTTGGGCCATTCTAAAGAAGTTATTGAGAAGGCAAAACATGCCCTGCAGATACAGATTTCTCTACAGTGCTTAATTTTAGATAATTCAAATCCAATGACTATCAAAAATGAAAATTAAACACCCAGAACTCTAAGGATACTGTTCTTCAATTATCTGGGTTGTTAATTTAGCTGATTGGTATTTTAAGTTTGATGCTCTCAACATCTGTAAAATATTTATGAGTGAGTGAAGAAATGCCACACGCAGTGTTGAGTAATAAATCTTTTAAATAAGAAAATGGAACTGTAATCTAACATCTGTATTATTTGCTGTCATTTGAGCATGTCCAGTGTTGTAGGTGGGAAAGATGGCAGACCTCATCAGGTGCACGCAGAAGAGACAGGAGCAGCTTCACTGGAAGCAATGTGAGTGGGCTGTGATGCTCAGATGATACTATTCCTGTTAGTCAAACAGATTCCTGCAAGATGACTAATGAATCATCTGATGCCTAATACCTCGCAAGAAGTCGTGATAAGCAGTCATCAGTCACCTTTGCAGTATGCATTATGACTGTGTAATATATTCCACTGGTACCTGATGGTTCATACGTATTTCATAGCAGAGAGAATATTTATATCCTAAAAGCAATCACAGATTCAAGATATTTAAACTAAAGTTTGTATTTCACTGAGGCAAATAAATTTACAGGGAATATAATTATTTATAACCTGGTTACAGACCCCGGTAAATATTAAAATGGAATCAGCTTGAGAGAAACTGTCAATTGTCCAAATAAATTTCTGCGCTGTATGTATTTTTAGAGGCAACTGAGTTGACTGTGCTTATGAAACATAATAATTTTAAAAACCATTTATGGAAGATTAGGAGGCATTTTAAGAAGCCATGTGGGTTTGTTGTCTGATAAATGATCTGAAGGCCTCCAGCAAGCATGGAGCAAAGCTTAGCTACAATTCTCACACCCAACTGCCAGTGAGTCACAAATGCCTACTCCCCTCCTTAATAGTCCACCCCCGGGGACCCTGGCCTGTCTTTTCTGCAGATCACTCCCCACATTCGTGCTCCGAGGAAAGAGTCAGTGCATTGTCCCAAGTCTCTAAACTGCGTTACTATCAACTTTGAGAGCCTGGGATCCTATACAGGGATCCACATGTCCCTTCATGGACTCTGAAATCTGTGAGGCATGCACGTGTAGGGAGCAACTCCTGTGCTTCAATCTTGAGATGAAATCAAGCACCAACCATGGTATCTTTGAAGAGAAATCCCCGTGATGGCAGAGGCTGCAGGTGACCTGCTGAGTTCCAGGGCTACACGTACCTGGAGCGAGGGAGGCTCACAGACACACTAGTGGCACAAAGCTGAACACTCCAGCCGACAGCCGATTCCAAATGCCAGTTACCCATGGTTCCAGTCCATGGAAGCCGACCTCCATTCTGAGAGGCAGCACTTCTCGATTTTCAGCTGCATATCTTGGCTCCATGCAATGAATCATCTCAGCCTAGAAAAATGTCCATCTGTTCACAGACTAAGCTGGGTATGAAACGTGCTCTGTCCACAGTCTCCTTCCCATGACCATGCGATTCCCAGACGGATGTGTTCTGACCTGGGCGTGGAGCCCCGGCCAGCAGTGCTCTCCTCTTTCCCAGGCAAAGACACCTCTTGCATCTGCCCTCAACACCAGCTTTCTCGAGGCTCCCTCGCACACGCGGCTGGCCTCAGTGCCTTGAGAGTCTTGTCTGGAGAGTCAGCCACTTCACCCCATGCTGCATGTGGTATGAAAGCTGCCACATCAAACATAGAGACACTAATCACTGATAACTATTCTCAGCCCGGCTAAGTGATGGTTTTCCTGCTGTGTTCCTGAAAATTCAGCTTCTCATCTAGAATTCATCCGGAGTGCCTGCCTGTGAATTAATAATTTGGAGTGCTAACAGAGATGCGGGATGCTCTTATCTTTTAGCTACAAGTTCAGGGAAATGTGATTGAAGCTGACAAGTTCTGCATAGACATCTCCCAATTTTCTTAGCTATAATTGGTGTAGATGCCTGAACACACACACACACACACACACACACACTGTTTTGGATGTTCTCATTCCCACTGGTGTTCAAGGCACCCTTCCCCTTCAGAGGTTCTTCCTTCTTTGAGATTAACATGCAGCTCTTTGAATGTCTACAGGCATTCATAGGGCTTCCCAGGTGGCGCTAGTGGTAAAGGACCCAACTGTCCGTGCAGGAGACTTGAGACATGGGTTCGATCCCGGGGTCGGGAAGAGCCCCTGGATGAGGCATGGCAACTCACTCCAGTATTCTTGCCTAGAGAACCCAAGGACAGAGAAGCCTGGTGGGCTACAGTCCATGGGGTTGCACAGGGTCAGACTGGAGCGACTTAGCATACATACACACACAGGCATTCACAGGCATGGTCACCGATTCACTCCCTCATTCACTCAATAGACTATTATTTATTGAGCAATTACTATGTGGTCAAAACGATTTTGGATGCTGAGTCACATTTGAAGCAAAGTCACCTTCGTAGCACTTGCAATCTAGAAATAGGATGCTGTGGGTCCTTGGCTAGAGGTTGAAAGCCAGGTACCTCTGTCACAGCAGCCGACCAGGTGGTGCCCTATCTGTGGTGGCTCTAGACAATAATAATGTGCATGCCTGAGGAAGCCATGGACAAACCACAGTGGGGTACCAGGGTGTAAAGCAGTATGAGTGGAGGTGGTGATGGCTTTAAAACACTCACGGGTCTTTGATAATCCTCTCTTGAAAAGGTGGGGCCTGATTCTCCTCCCTTGGAGAACGGCAGGACTTACTGATGCACTTCTAATGAACAGAAGGAAGCAGAGGTGATGGTGGGGACCAGGTGAAGAAGGGTCGCTTCTGGTTTGCTGCGTAGTTCATGGATCAGCCTATAGGGGGCGCCAGCTGCCATCCCAGGAGGCTGTCAGGTAGCTCTGCACAGTTCAGGTGGTGGGGCCACCCAGGCGTCCCGCCCACGCCCAGGTGAGGATTCTCCAGCCCCCGTGAAGCCTTCATGTAACGCAGTACTGACAGTTGGGCTGCGACCTTGGGAAACCCTTCGCCAGAATCCACTGGCTAAACCACTCCTGAATTCTTGACTTTCAGAAACCAGGGGAGTTAATAAACGTCTGTTGCTTTAACCTTCTAAGTCTGGGGGCTACACAGCAAGACAGAACTAATACGGATGCCAACATAATGTTGTCCTTTTAAGATGACAGGCTATACTTTATTATTTCCTGGAAATACGGTTATTTTTTAAATCCCGTCTGTATTCAACATCTCAGCATAATGAATGCAGAAAGCCAATTTGAATGCCTAGATATATGTATATATTTAATACATGAGTACACATATGTGCACTGAATTAGTTACATCTTAATTTGAAGATAATAAGTCAAACTACAAATTAAAATTAAGATAGATTTCTTTACCTAGGGCAGGTAACATAATTTCTCTGATCTGGTTTGCCTGTAAAATTGGGCTAAATTAGAGCCACTCTCCAGGCATTACAATTCGCTAATCGCGATACCTGGCACTGAGCAGGCAGCTGCATGTTACCAGCAGTAGAGGTGTGTGTGTGTGTGTGAAGTATCTTCAGCCCCATCCTGACCTAATAGTAAAGCACTGAGTCTCCTCCACCTCATCTACCTCCATAGATCCAGGTATATTAGCAGTAATGCCAGTAATTCTTGAAGCTTAATGATGTGGTGTTCACTGCTCTGAATACATGAGGCTGCTATTCTCGTCATCTGCACTTTGTAGATGAAGTGCAGAAATGTAAATAACTGGGATGAGTTCTCATAGGTCCAAAGCGGCCCAGAGGCCAACACAGGCAATTAGGAATCCGAATTCGAGATTTTTTTTTTTTAACCAAATTAGCTTGTCTCGTGTTGGGGAGCTGACACCTCATGGCCTCCTGGGAGGACAACCATCTGCAGGAGTGGCTTCCTCCTGCCCCACAGAGATGCCCAGATTCAGGGTGAGCCATCAGAATGGTAGGGAGAGGCAGAGGAGGGCCTGGGCTCCCCTCAAAGGTGTTCAGAAGTTACAATATGACAGAGAGACGTAGGTGAACCATTCGGTCAAGGATGGAGTATAAGCCAGATCCCAAAGGGCCAGTGAGACCCGAGATGGACTACAGGATGAGTGGCACTGGACAGTGGCCTGGCCAAGCACCAGCGGCAGCACCTTCACAAAAGCCAACCAAGACCCAAGGGGGCACCTCAGAAGACTCTTCTACCCACTCCTTCCTCACCCCACTGCCCTGGCACCATTGGGAGGAGAGGAAGAAGGCAGAAACTGAACCTAAGGTACTGGCTGTCACATAGAAGGGGCAGGTCTGAGCGAAGGGCAGCTAGTTAAAGCAGGGAGAGCAAGAGAGTGATTGCGGGATGTCTGCATCCTGCTGAGTGGGGGTGGGGTGGGGGGTTGATGAGCAAGATTAAATCGCTTCTGTGCAAACTTGACCAGCTGCATTTCATTTACACTCCAAGGTCTAGTGCATGCATGGCTGACCTGCCACTGAGGCGGTCCTGCTTGCTGCTCCTGATGATGCTGTTAAGCAGATAAGGGACAAAGTATTCACAGGCATAAGGAACCACGCTGGCAGCTGAATGACCCACAGTTCCTCACCCAGCAGGTCCGGTGATGATGTTATGGGGAGGCTCCCCCAGGAGGACGTGGTGAGGGACCCTCTGATGCCAAGTTCTGACCTTAAGATGCCCAGCATCACATACCCACACCCTCCCAGCACATCTTGTCTCCATGTCTGGGTTAAAGCACCGCTTTCAAGCCCAGACACTGACCCCACCGCCACAAGCAATCCTCCCATCCTCACATTCCTCTGAGAAGGTGAAAATTCATGGCGGCCACAGCTAAATATCAGTTTATCACCAAACTCTTGATGTTCAGAATTGTGTCTTCCAAACGAAGAGCTCTGGTAAAAAGCAAGTTTGGGTGTATTATCTGAAAATCCTGTGATCTCAACATGGTTTGTGAAACCAGAAAAATTTCAGCAAATGGGACTTTTGTGAAAGAGTTAGCTTCAAATTCTTTTCCTGCACCTGAAACACCATTTATTGTTCAGATACACTTTGAATAACATTATGCTGATTAAACAAAGAAGCTTTCCCAGGGTTATAAGCACATTACTACTAATGTACAGGCTTCCCTGGTGCCTCAGACAGTAAAGAATCTGCCTACAATGAGGGAGAAGAGAATGACAACCCACTCCAGTATTCTTGCTTGGGAAATCGCATATACAGAGGAGCCTAGTGGGCTACAAGACTGAGCGACTGACACTTTCACTATACAATGTGTGCATTGCTTATTGTAGACAGTGGGTTTTAAGGTAAATTTGCTAACTCCATATAGACTCAAGGAAGAAGTCCATCTTTTCCTTCCTGATTTGAGTGAAAGAGTTAAAAACTGATGAGCTTTATGAAGCATAAATGCAAGATGTTTCCAGGGCTGATATATTAGAGCAAGTCTATCTGATAAGCAGTGGGATTTTTTCCCCACATGGCAAGCTTTTGAGAAATGATAAAAAAGAACAGTGAGATATGAATCTAAGAGAATGTCCTCTTACCAAGTGGAAATTAAAATGAGCCTGGCCAGGTACAGTGTCACACTACTTTATTTGAACTTGGAAGTTAATATGTGCCTGATTTTACCTTTTTCCTCCCGATAATCACTAGGGAAAAAGTAATACATTTGGCAAAGGGAAATGCACAGTGCAGGTTTATAATTGTAGTCACTGTGAAATCTGTGTTGTTAAGGCTCTGTTGTTCAGTTTCTAAGTCGTGTCCAACTCTTTACGAACCCATGGACTGCAGCACACCACGCTCCTCTATCCTCCACTATCTCTTGGAGTTTGCTCAAATTCATGCCCATTGAGTCAGTGATTCTATTTAACCATCTCATCCTCTGCCATCCCTTTCTCCTTTTGTTTTCAATCTTTCCCAGCACTAGAGTTTTTCCAATGAGTCAGCTCTTCACATTAGGTGCCCAAAGTATTGGAGCTTCAGCTTCAGTATCAGTCCTTTCAATGAATACTCAGGGTTGATTTCCTTTAGGACTGACTGCTTTGATCTCCTTGCAGTCCAAAGGCCTCTCAAGACTCTCCTCCAGCATCACAATTCCAAAGCATCAATTCTTTGGCACTCAGTCTTCCCTATGGTCCAACTCTCACGTCTGTACATGACTACTGGAAAAA
Source organism: Moschus berezovskii (assembly GCF_049115385.1). Classification (NCBI taxonomy): domain Eukaryota; kingdom Metazoa; phylum Chordata; class Mammalia; order Artiodactyla; family Moschidae; genus Moschus; species Moschus berezovskii. The sequence continues at coordinate 28,256,405 of NC_142474.1, read as the reverse complement.
CCATAGCTTTGACTATACAGACCTTTCTCGACAAAGTGATGTCTTAACTTTTTTTTAAGGCTCTAGAGGTCTCTATTTGAACATTGTATTCACATGAGCTAACTCTGTGATGATAAACATTGCCCTCAATTTGGAGGGTCACTTCTTCCCAGAAACACACAGAGGTCCTCCCATGAATACAACGTAGACGGTTGTATTCTTTTTTTATATGCAATGGATGATAAGCAGAACCATCTTTTTCTCTGTGGTTTAATCTGGTATTTCCATGAGGGCTAAGTGAACATTCCAACACAAACTGTTGCTATTCTTTCATATATCGTTTTGAATTGAAAAAGAATATGTTTCATTGGTTTCATTTGGTGAATTTCCATATATTCTATATGCTTATAGACACCTGAATTCTATGTCTTACACACAACTTCTGGTCTCGCTGGAAAGATTTCAGCGCATTTTTATTGTTTAAGTGGGAAGCTGTTTGCAAGCCTGGCTTTGAAGTCAATGTTTTCCTTTGGGAACAGAAGGTGTAAAAGTGAAAATATGTCTCACTCTTTCTTTAAAAATGGGACCTAAAAATGTTTTCTAAGAATGCAGCATGCAGATTTGCATGGGGTTTTTCTCTTGGATTTTCTAAAGAGGCATCTAGCAAAAAGTGAAGTAACATTTGATAAAACCCCAGAGGGTATGGTCACGTGGGTCTCTATTAATAGATAAACTCTCAGTGATCATAGGGGGAGAAAACATTGTATGTTCTCAGAGCTTTGTATTTGTGTCCTTTTTCCACAGAGAATAAATATGAATCTCTCTTGCTAAACCAAAAGCAAAAGAAGCAATCAATTTAGGAAGTGTAGGGTCAGTAAAGGGCTTCCCAGGTGGTTCAGTGGTAAACAATCTTTCTGCCAATGCAGGAGATGCCAGTTCAATCTCTGGGTCAGGAAGATCCCCTGAAGGAGGAAATGGCAACCCAACCCACTCTATTATTCTTGCCTGGAGAATCCTGTGGACAGAGGAACCTGGTGGGCTACAGTCTATGAGGTCACAAAAGAGGTGGACATGACTTAGAGACTCAACAACAAAGGGTCAGTAAAGGTGGAAATAACTCAGCACTGTGCCTCAAGATGCTAAATATATGTTTTTTTATTTATTTTTATTCAAATGATATACATCCTAGTTCAACATGTAAAGCTTCTATAAAAGCTGTTTCCATGCAAATAGCAGCATGTTCAGCATCCGACCCTCTGCTGACATGGGGACCCCTGAAGATTAGCTGAAGTTCGAGCCACTATCCTGCTTCTACAGAGTGAGGGGCAACTACTCAACATCTGGAGCTTGATGACTTCACAAGAAGATGACAGCTGCCCCTCAGGTCCTGGAAGGCCAGCATCCATGTGCACTGTATTCATGACATTTCCAGCAATTTACATTGTCAGATCTTTAATCTGACAATTTAGGAAGTTTGGAAATGGATTAAACTAGGACAGTAAGGCACAACCTCTTACAAAGAAAGCCACAATTGTCCAGATATAATAACTGCAGTTTCCAGTCTCCCTGGATGTGGTCGCCCAGCAAAACAGGACTCTCGAGCTCCCCAGGCTTCTGGGGCTGGCACTTCCCTAGGGCAGACCCTATCATGCTGCCACTGTTGAGTCCATTCCTCTTCTGTCTTGAAATTCAAAGGGAAGCTTCAATGGAATGAGCTTCAGTTTGATCCCTGGGTTAGGAAGAGCTCCCTGGAGGAAGGCAAGGCAACCCACCTCAGTATTCTTTCCTGAAGAATCCCATGGACAGAGGAGCCTGGCAGACTACTTTCCATGAGGCTGCAAAAAGTCAGACACAACTGCACGACTGAGCAAACAAGTGAACACATTCTATAGCTACTCATACAGAGATCTCTCCTAAGCTGAGCAAGCTATCAGCCTTGCTAAGGCTGCCATGAAAACAGACCCCAGACTGGGAGAGGGGGCTTAAACAAAAGAAATTTGTTTTCTCACCGTCTGGAGGCTGAAAGTTGAAGATCCTGGTGTCAGCAGCATTGTTTCCTTCTGAGTCCGCTCTCCTCATCTTGTAGATGGCTGTCTTCTCCTCACATCTTCCTCCTGGGTATAAGTCTGTTTCCTAATCTCCTCGTCCGATAAAGACATCAGCCACATTGGATGAGGGCCCATCTCCATGATCTCATTGGACTTAAACACTTCTTTAAATGCCTCTTCTCCAAATACCATCACATTCTGAGGTCCTGGGGGTTCCGATGTCAACATACACGTGGTGGGGCATACAGTCCAATATATACTAGTCCTTATGCTCTGATCACTGATGGATTTAAGCAAAAGGAAAACAGTTAATTAATAAATAATCATGGGGGGGGACTCCCAAACTTGAGCAGGTGCTGAGACTGGGCAGTAATGACACTCAGTCCTCTCCTTGGGGAGCTTCCCATTAGCAGATGGCAGATACCTCACACAAAGGGAATTCAAAGATGAAATCTGGGTAAAGACCACCTTGAAATGGAAGGATTATTCATGAGACTTTGTCCTTGGACATTTTCTCTTCTGTCCATTGAAAAAAAAAAACAAAAACAAAAAACAATTGCGGAGGGGGCACTTTTTTCTTTCTTTTCAGAAGTAGATTTAGAGAGAAAGCAAAAACAGAATCTAGCCCTGACATGATCCAGCCTGCTTTTGTGCATCTGAGTCAGAAGAGCTGTTGTTTCTGGTTGAAATATTCAAAATGGGTGAAAATACACAGAGGAGGGCGTGAATAATGCAATCACTGTGGACAAGGGTTCAATGGTGCTCTTGCCGTGTGAAGGCTACTGGGGTCTCAGACGTTACGGGAAGTGATTTTCTATTAAAGCCCAGTTTTTGCTACTTTCTCTTTCCCCGTGTTTGGCTTTCTACCATATAATGGGAAATTAGTAGAAACACATTGAAAACATCATTGTGAACAGGTGCGTGATTCAAGCCGGCAATGTTTAAGTGACAGCTGAAGCATGAAAGCGAATACTAGCAGATAAATGTGTGTGTAATTTTAGAGTTAATAATTATGTTGCATAATTTTCTTTGGAAGAAGGGTTTATAATAACATTTTCTAAAAGTGCCAAGCAAAGTAATTACACACTTGGCAAGCCATAAAAACTAAACAACTTGGCAAATGCCTCATTAACCAAGTTCTCAGGTCAATGCAAGGTTTTATTTTATTTAAACCACGAGATTAATTTTTTTTTAAAAATAGGGCTTACTTTATTATTTTATGATTTCATAATTTTTCTCGTAATTGCGATTGTACTTACTATTACGATGTTTTAAAATATGATTCTTTCTTAAAAATCAACATGGTAAAAGTGAGGCGGATACCCCATTCATGGACCTCAAAGGGAATGGATCCTAACAAAGACAAGAAACCACCACTTCAGTTCCTATTCACAGTGTTAGAGTCATTATTTTCATTTCCATGGAGGCGGGACCTCACCATTTTAGTATAATGACGTTTTGGCAGAAATTTAGCTAACAGCTAAGGAAATCATTTTGAGGACAAAGACATAATTTGGAGAGTTTATCCATATTTTTGAAAAGTACTGAGAGTCGTCCTGCTTTCAGAGTTATATTACTGGAAGGTCCTGAGAATGTTGAAGTTTAAGTGAATGGTTCTCCACATAAATTACAGGGATCTACCAACCCCTTCTCGGGAGGCTTCCATTTATATTGGTACACTTGCTAATCAGTTCTAGCTGGCAGCAAATTGGGGCACAAGCCTGGGAACACAGCCCACATATAGCAGGTTGGGGTGATTCAGATGGGTTTGGTTTGGTTATCCATCCTTCATGGATTCAGTTGGTTACTTACCAGGACCATGCTCAGAGGCTTAAAACTATTTTTAAATAAATGTGATGCATTTACTTTATCTTATCAACACAAAATAAATTAAAACCACACATAATGCCTCTACTTAAAATATGTGAAATAATAAATAAAAGTTAAAAACACACACATTCAATCCATTCCCCAAAAGGTAATAATTCTTTATGTTTGATCATAACTCACTTTCTAGTTTCTTATTAGCTTTTATGCAATCTAGTCCACTCTCAAGAACATAGATAAGCATACTATTCATGTTGGATTGCAGCTTGCTTTTATCACTTAACCCTATTAGAAAAATGTGTATGTTAATTCACAAAGTATTCTTGCTTTGAGAACCCCACGAACAGTATGAAAAGCCAAAAAGATATGACACTGGAAGATAAACCCCCCTGGTTCATAGGTGTCCAAAATACTACTGGGGAAGATCAGAGAAATAGTTCCAGAAAGAGAGCTGGGCCAAAGCAGAAACAATGCTCAGTTGTGGATGTGTCTGGTGGTGAAAGTAAAGTTCAATGCTATAAAGAACAATGTATATGTAGAATTTTGTTCTTGGACAAGTATGCTGTGTGTGCTTGGTCACTCAGAGGAGTCCAACACTTTGTGACCCCATGGACTGTAACCCACCAGGCTCCTCTGTCCATGGGATTCTTCAAGAAAGAATACTGGAGTGGGTTGCCATTTCCTCCTCCAGGGGATCTTCCTGATCAAGGGATCAAACCCACATCTCCTATATTAGCAAGAGGGTTCTTTAACACTGCACCATTTTAGGCAAACCATAATTTATTTACATATATGTTATTGATGGATATTTATGGTGTATCCATTTTATGCATTTAATACTGCAAAAATCATTTTTGTGTACATCTTTGTTTACTTAAAGATTATTTCTATAACTTAGATACCAAAAATAAGAATTCCTCCATAAAAGGTTTGTGTACATGTTTAATTGTGCTATGTTTAGCCAAGTCCGTGCTTCAGGAAGGTTGAGCCAATTTATGTTCCTGTCAACAGTGTATGGAAGCACCCATGTCTCTGCCACTCCACCACCTCTCGTTTGGATGTTCTGTAAGCAATAAATGTATTCAACTGATGTTTCATATTGCATTTATGTAATTATTAGTGATGTATAGAATCTCTTCAAGGGTGTTTTGAGTTTGGCTCTGTTTCCTGGTCAAAATGAGTGGGATCAATAGATTTTTTCCAAGATTGAAATGATCATTATCAATACTATATTGATTATGATGATTAACAATACTGGCTAATAGCAAATCAACATGTCCTATGTTTTCTCACTGAATTTTTATCAATGCATCTTCATTTACTTCTTTGGTAACTTTTAATAGTTTAATAACTATTAAATAACTTAATTAGTAACTATTAAGTTTTCCCTAGTGGCTCAGTTGGCAAAGAATCCACTGCAAAGCAAGAGACTGCCTATAATACCAGAGACATGGGTTAGATACCTGGGTCAGGAAGATCCCCTGAAGAGGGATATGGCAATCTACTCCAGTATTCTTGCCTGGAGAATCTCATGGACAGAGGAGCCTGACAGCTACAGTCCGTGGGGTCACAAGAGTCAGACGTAATTCAGTGACTATTTAGCATCTACTTACTATGCAGCATCTACTACTACACCAGGCTGTGTGCTAAAGATGAAATGAAAGAAGCAGGCACAGTGCTTCATGGGAGGAGGTGCTTCATACCCTTCATGTTACGAGTTAGTCAACAGCAAATTAAACTTTCAAAAAACTAAGATCATGGCATCCAGTCTCATCACTTCATACCAACTAGATGGGGAAAGAGTGGAAGCAGTGGCAGATTTTATGTTCTGGGCTCCAAAATCACTGCAGACAGTGGCTACAGTCATGAAATTAAAAGACACTTGCTCCCTGGCAGGAAAGCTATGACAAACCTAGACAGCATATTAATAATAGAGAGGGACGAACAAGATGGCGGAGGAATAGGATGGCGAGACCACTCTCTCCCCCACAAATTCATCAAAAGAACATTTGAACATGGAGTAAAGTCCACAAAACAACTTCTGAATGCTGGCAGAGGACATCAGGCACCCAGAAAAGCAGCCATTGTCTTCGAAAGGAGGTAGGAAAAAACATAAAAGATAAAGAGTGACAAAAGAGGTAAGGACGGAACTCCATCCAGGGAAGGGAGGCTTTAAAAAGAGAGAAGTTTCCAAACACCAGGAAACACTCTCACTGACAAGTTTGTGGCGAGCCTTGGAACCTCAGAGGGCCACATAACCGGGAGGAAAAAGAAAGAAATAATTAAACCCACAGATTTCCTGCCAAACGGTAACTCCCAGTGGAGAAGCAGCGCAGACGCCTTCATACGCCATTAGCAAGCGGGGACTGGGCAGGGAGGAGCCGGTGAACTGCTTAGAGAGAGGACTGGGCTTGAATGCCGCGAGGGCAATCTGAGAGAACTAACTGGGGATAGCAAAGCAGACTGGGATAGCTTCCCCACGAAAAGGCGGAAAGCTCTAACCTAAGACTCCACCAGCCCCGCTCACAGAACAAAGGGCTGAGCAGAGCGAGCCGGCTGCGGTCGGCCTATCCCCCATCCCCCACCAAGACAGGCAAGGGAGGGCAGCCAGAGCCGGAGGAGGCAACCTCAGCCCCAGAAAGGCATCCGATACAAACTGCAGGCAGGCTTGTTGCTAATCAAGCCTTCCTGGGCTTGGGCCGGTCGATATCTGCCTGAGAAGGTGTGCCAGTTGTACACCCAGAAAACTGAGTGGCAGGAACTGGGGAGGCGATAAGTTGCAGCAACCACGCTCGCCAAACACCTGGTCACCTGAGCTGCTCGGACCAGGGAAGGCACAAAACGCAGGCCCAACCAAGTCTGCGCCTTTGTGGAGTACCTGAGAAACTGAACTTGAGATGCTCATACCTGGGAAGTGCATACATCCCAGTACTAGCCTCGGACAGTTCCCGGCAGAGCAACCTAGAGCCTGTGCAGTGTAGACTGGGACAACACACGCGCTGTGAGTGGGGGCAAACCCAGTGTGGCCGAGACGCTACGAGCACTCCCCACAGATGCCAGAGATATTTGTCTGCAGCGTTCCTCCCTTCCCAGAACAGGACTGATCAACTGAGCCTTAAAAAGTGTCCACCTACCCCCTAATATCAGGGCGGAAATTAGACACTGAAGAGACCAGCAAACAGAAGCTAAAACAGAGGGAACCACCTTGGAAATGACAGATAGAGAAGTCTAGAAACTACTCCAAGAATGAGACCAAAAACCAGAGGCAAGAGGCTTAAGCCCGAATCCTGAGAACACCAGAGAACTCCTGACTCCAGGGAACATTAATCAATAGGAGCTCATCAAACGCCTCCATACCTACACTAAACCCAAGCACCACTCAAGGGTCAACAAGTTCCAGAGCAAGACATACCACGCAAATTCTCCAGAAACACAGGAAAATAGCCCTGAGCTTCAATATACAGGCTGCCTAAAGTCACTCCAGACCCACTGACATCTCATAACTCATTACTGGACACTTCATTGCACTCCAGAGAGAAGAAATCCAGCTCTACCCACCAGAACACCGACACAAGCTTCCCTAACCAGGGAACCTTGACAAGTCACCCGTCCAACCCCACACACAGCGAGAAAACTACATAATAAAGAGAACTCCACAAACTGCCAGAAAAGGGAAAGGCCACCCCAAGCAAAGCAATATAAGCAAGATGAAGAGGCAGAGAAATACCCAGCAAGTAAAGGAACAAGAGAAATGCCCACCAACACAAACAAAAGAGGAAGATATAGGGAATCTACCTGATAAAGAATTTCAAATTTTGGTGGTGAAAATGATTCAAAATCTTGAAAGCAAAATGGAGTTACAGATAAATAACCTGGAGAAAAGGATTGAGAAGATGGAAGAAAAGTTTAATAAGGACTTAGAGGAAATAAAAAAGAATGAATAATGCAATAGATGAGATCAGAAACACTCTGGAGGGAACAAACAGTAGAATAACAGAGGCAGAAGACAGGATAAGCGAGCTAGAAGATAGAATTGTAGAAATAAATGAAACAGAGAGGAAAAAAGAAAAACTAATTAAAAGAAGTGAGGACAATATTAGAGACCTCTGGGACAATGTTAAATGCTCCAACATTCAAATCATAGGAGTCCTAGAAGAAGAAGAAGACAAAAAGAAAGACCATGAGAGAATACTTGAGGAGATAATAGTTGAAAACTTCCCTAAAATGGGGAAAGAAATAATCACCCAAGTCCAAGAAACCCAGAGAGTCCCCAACAGGATAAACCCAAGGAGAAATACTCCAAGACACATATTAATCAAATTAACACAGATCAAACACAAAGAACAAATACTAAAAGCAGCAAGGGAAAAGCAGCAAATAACACACAAGGAGATTCCCATAAGGATAACAGCTGATCTTTCAACAGAAACTCTTCAGGCCAGGAGGGAATGGCAAGACATACTTAAAGTGATGAAAGAAAATAACCTCCAGCCGAGATTACTGTACCCAGCAAGGATCTCATTCAAATATGAAGGAGAAATCAAAAGCTTTACAGACAAGCAAAAGCTGAGAGAATTCAGCATCACCAAATCAGCTCTCCAACAAATGCTAAAAGATCTTCTCTAGACAGGAAACACAGAAAGGGTGTATAAACTCGAACCCAAAGCAATAAAGAAAATGGCTACGGGATCATACTTATCAATAATTACCTTAAACGTAAATGGGTTGAATGCCCTACCAAAAGACAAAGGCTGGCTGAATGGATACAAAAACAAGAACCCCATATATGTTGTCTACAAGAGACCCACCTCAAAACGAGGGACACATACAGACTGAAAGTGAAGGGCTGGAAAAAGATATTCCATGCAAATAGAGACCAAAAGAAAGCAGGAGTAGCAATACTCATATCAGATAAAATAGACTTTAAAACAAAGGCTGTGAAAAGAGACAAAGAAGGAAACTACATAATGATCAAAGGGTCAATCCAAGAAGAAGATATAACAATTATAAATATTTATGCACCCAACATAGGAGCACCGCAACATGTAAGACAATTACTAACAAGTATGAAAGGGGAAATTAACAACAATGCAATAATAGTGGGAGATTTTAATACCCCACTTACATCTATGGATAGATCAACTAAACAGAAAATTAACAAGGAAACACAAACTTTAAATGATACAATAGACCAGTTAGACCTAATAGATATCTATAGGACATTTCACCCCAAAACAATGAATTTCACCTTTTTCTCAAGTGCACACGGAACCTTTTCCAGGATAGATCACATCCTGGGCCATAAATCTAGACTTGGTAAATTCAAAAAAATTGAAATCTTTCCAAGCATCTTTTATGACCACAATGCAGTAAGATTAGATCTCAATTACGGGAGAAAAACCATTAAAAATGCCAACATATGGAGGCTGAACAACACGCTGCTGAATAATGAACAAATCATAGAAGAAATCAAAATATGCATAGAAATGAATGAAAATGAAAACACAACAACCCAAAACCTCTGGGACACTGTAAAAGTAGTGCTAAGAGGGAAGTTCATAGCAATACAGGCACACATCAAGAAACAAGAAAAAAGTCAACTAAATAACCTAACCCTACATCTAAAGAAACTAGAAATGAAGAACCCCAGGGTTAGTAGAAGGAAAGAAATCCTAAAAATTAGGGCAGAGATAAATGCAAAAGAAACAAAAGAGACCATAGCAAAAATCAACAAAGCCAAAAGCTGGTTCTTTGAGAAGGTAAATAAAATTGACAAACCACTAGCCAGACTCATCAAGAAACAAAGGGAGAAGAACCAAATCAATAAAATTAGAAATGAAAAGGGAGAGATCACAACCGACAACACAGAAATACAAAGGATTATTAGAGAATACTATCAGCAATTATATGTCAATAAAATGAATAACCTGGAAGAAATGGACAAATTCCTAGAAAAGTACAACTTTCCAAAACTGAACCAGGAAGAAATAGAAAATCTGAACAGACCCATCACAAGCACGGAACTAGAGGCTATAATCAGAAATCTTCCAGCAAACAAAATCCCAGGTCCGGACGGCTTCACAGCTGAATTCTATCAAAAACTTAGAGAAGAGCTAACACCTATTCTATTCAAACTCTTCCAGAAAATTGCTGAGGAAGGGAAACTTCCAAACTCATTCTATGAGGCCACCATCACCCTAATGCCAAAACCTGGTAAAGATCCCACAAAAAAAGAAAACTACAGGCCAATATCACTGATGATCATAGATGCAAAAATCCTTAACAAAATTCTAGCAATCATAATCCAACAACACATTAAGAAGATCATACATCATGACCAAGTGGGCTTTATCCCAGGAAAGCAAGGATTCTTCAATATCTGCAAATCAATCAACGTAATATACCACATTAACAAACTGAAAAATAAAAATCATATGATTATCTCAATAGATGCAGAGAAAGCCTTTGACAAAATACAGCATCCATTTATGATAAAAACCCTCCAGAAAGTGGGAATAGAAGGGACATATCTCAACATAATAAAAGCTATATATGACAAACCCACAGCAAACATTATCCTCAACGGTGAAAAACTGAAAGCATTTCCCCTAAAGTCAGGAATAAGACAAGGGTGCCCACTCTCACCACTACTATTCAACATAGTTCTGGAAGTTTTGGCCACAGCAATCAGAGCAGAAAAAGACATAAAAGGAATCCAAATTGGAAAAGAAGAAGTAAAACTTTCACTGTTCGCTGATGACATGATCCTCTACACAGAAAACCCTAAAGACTCTACCAGAAAACTACTAGAGCTAATCAATGAATACAGTAAAGTTGCAGGATATAGAATCAGCATACAGAATTTCCTTGCATTCCTATACACTAATAATGAGAAAATAGAAAGAGAAATTAAGGAAACTATTCCATTCACTGTTGCAACGAAAAAAATGAAATACTTAGGAATATATCTACCTAAGGAAACAAAAGACTTGTACATAGAAAACTATAAAACACTAGTGAAAGTAATCAAAGAGGACACTCATAGATGGAGAAATATACTGTGTTCATGGATTGGAAGAATAAATATTGTAAAAATGAGTATACTACCCAAAGTAATTTATACATTCAATGCAATCCCTATCAAGCTACCAACGATATTTTTCACAGAACTAGAACAAATAATCTCACAATTTGTATGGAAATACATAAAACCTCGAATAGCCAAAGCAATCTTGAGGAAGAAGAATGGAACTGGGGGAATCAACCTGCCAGACTTCAGGCTCTACTACAAAGCCACAGTCATCAAGACAGTATGGTACTGGCATAAAGACAGAAACATAGATTAATGGAACAAAATAGAAAGCCCAGAGATAAATCCACACACATATGGATACCTTATCTTAGACAAAGGAGGCAAGAATATAAAATGGAGAAAAGAGAGTCCCTTTAACAAGTGGTGCTGGGAAAACTGGTCAGCCACTTGTAAAAGAATGAAACTAGAACACTTCCTAACACCCTACACCAAAATAAACTCAAAATGGATTAGAGAGCTAAATGTAAGACCAGAAACTATAAAACTCCTAGAGGAGAACGTAGGCAAAACACTCTCTGACATAAATCACAGCAGGATCCTCCAAGATCCACCTCCCAGAATATTGGAAATAAAAGCAAAAATAAACAAATGGGACCTAATTAAAATCAAAAGCTTCTGCACAGCAAAGGTGAAAAGACAGCCTTCAGAATGGGAGAAAATAATAGCAAATGAAGCAACTGATAAAGGATTAATCTCCAAAATATACAAGCAGCTCCTGCAGCTCAATTCCAGAAAAATAAATGACCCAATCAAAAAATGGGACAAAGAACTAAACAGACATTTCTCCAAAGAAGACATAAAGATGGCTAACAAACACATGAAAAAATGCTCAACATCCCTCATAATCAGAGAAATGCAAATCAAAACCACAATGAGATACCATTTCACACCAGTCAGAATGGCTGCTATCCAAAAGTCTACTGCAATAAATGCTGGAGAGGGTGTGGAGAGAAGGGAACCCTCTTACACTGTTGGTGGGAATGCAAACTAGTACAGCCACTATGGAGAACAGTGTGAAGATTCCTCAAAAAACTGGAAATAGAACTGCCATATGGTCCAGCAATCGCACTCCTGGGGATACACACTGAGGAAACCAGAATTGAAAGAGACACGTGTACTCCAATGTTCATTGCAGCACTGTTTATAATAGCCAGGACATGGAAGCAACCTAGATGTCCATCTGCAGACGAATGGATAAGAAAGCTTTGGTACATATACACAATGGAGTATTACTCAGCGATTAAAAAGAATGCATTTGAACCACTTCTAATGAGGTGGATGAAACTAGAGCCTATTATACAGAGTGAAGTAAGCCAGAAAGAAAAACACCAATACAATATACTAATACATATATATGGAATTTAGAAAGATGCAAATGATAACCCTGTGTACGAGACAGCAAAAGAGACACAGATGTATAAAACAGTCTTTGGGACTCTATGGGAGAGGGTGAGGGTGGGATGGTTTGGGAGAATGGCATTGAAACATGTATATTATCATATGTGAAATGAATTGCCAGTTCAGGGTCAATGCATGTTACAGGATGCTCGGGGCTGGTATGCAGGGATGACCCAGAGGGAAGATAAAGGGAGGAGGGAGGTGGGAGGGGGGTTCGGGAGGGGGAACTCATGTACACCTGGGGCGGATTCATGTCAATGTATGGCAAAACCAACCAATATAATATTGTAAAATAATTAGCCTCCAATAAAAATAAAAATTAAAAAAAATCAGAGACATCACTTTGCTGACAAAGGTCCATTTAGTCAAAGCTATGGTCAAGGTAATGGTTTTTCCCGTGGTCATGTATGGATGTGAGAGTTGGACTGTGAAGAAGGCTGATCGCCGAAGAATCGATGCTTTTGAACTGTGGTGTTGGAGAAGACTCTTAAGAGTCCCTTATACTGCAAGGAGATCCAACCAGTCCATTCTAAAGGAGATCAATCCTGGGTGTTCATTGGAGGGACTGATGCTAAAGCTGAAACTGCAATACTTTGGCCACCTCATGCGACGAGTTGACCCACTGGAAAAGACTCTGATGCTGGGAAAGGTTGGGGGCGGGAGGAGAAGGGGACGACGGAGAATGAGATGGCTGGATGGCATCACCGACTCTGTGGACATGAGTTTGAGTGAACTCCGGGAGTTGGTGATGGACAGGGAGGCCTGGCGTGCTGTGATTCATGGGGTCGCGGAGAGTCGGACACGACTGAGCGACTGAACTGAACTGAACTGATAGTTCTTCCAGTAGTCATGTACAGATGCGAGAGTTGGACCATAGCAAAAACTGAGCACTGAAGAATTGATGCTTTTGGATTGTGGTGCTGGAGAAAACCTTGAGAGTCCCTTGGACTACAGGGAGATCAAACCAGTCAACCCTAAAGGAAATCAACACTGAATATTCATTGGAAGGACTGTTGCTAAAGCTGAAGCTCCAAAACTTTGGCTTAAGAGCTGACTCTTTGGAAAAGATCCTGATGCTGGGAAAAATGAAAGCAAAAGGGAAAGGAGGCAGCAGAGGATGAGATGGTTAGATAGCATCACAAACTCAATGGAGGTGTATCTGAGAAAACACCGGGAGACGGCAGAGGACAGAGGAGCCTGGTGTGCTGCAATCCATGGAGTCTCAAAGAGTCCAACACGACTAAGCAACTGAACAAAAACAACAAAACATCAACAGGTGTGCCAGGATGTACTCGTGGCACACAGTTAGCAAGTTGGAAAGTCAGCCCTCAGAAGCCAATTGTTCAACATCCATATTCTAAAATAGATAGGAACTACCACCTTTAGTTTTCCACTGTAAAAATGTTTTTTAGTCACTATATATGTCACTATATATGTCCCCCAGCCAGAATTAAATCAAATCTGAGCCCCAAATTCTTATGTGGCTTGGGCTGGTCTCTTGATGAGACAATTTTTACTCTTGTATTTCTGTTCATCTCATCACTACCTTTACTGGGCCTTTGTTACTGCATGTCCACTATGAACGATAGGAACTTCCTATTATGATAGCAAAGAGCACCAACAGGTGACCTCTGAAAATCATGTTTGAAAACAGATAAGTGCATTTAAGTATAATTGATTGAGCAAGTAACAACGCCCAAAGTGATTACACAGTCTAGTACTTACAAAAGTAATTACACTTCAGAAAATCAAAATTAATTTGTACACTTCTGATGCACTTTTAAGGCTGTTGACATTTCATTGTAGTGCTTCTAATGAAATGAAAATTATTAATAATTGTTCCTACTTGAGTGTGACAAATGTCATCTGGCTAGAAAGACAGAAGCACCACTGAGCACTGCCAAATTATAATGTTGTTGAAAGTTGGGGATGAATATTAATATTCAAAATGGTATTAGGCATCTGTATTATTTTAGCCACCAGAAGCTGATGAGCTATATATCCTAAAATGGATGTGTATAGATGCCCATAATTCTCTCCTCCTCCTCTTTAACAGCCAGTCAATTAGATAGGCAAAGGACCACACGAAGTAGGAGCGTAAATCATGCTGACACACCTGTGGTACCAAGGAGGTCACTGAGCCAGATGGATGGGGACAAAGCAGGACAAAGCCGGCTTTACATGCAACCATCACCAACAATAGATCCATTGGCTCTTTTGCAAGACATATTAGGGGGATGATTGCTCTGATCACAGGCACCCTGTGACAGATGAAGACTCATCGGCATCCACTCTGTACTTATGAAATATGAAATTAGTCATTTTCAAAGGAAAATAAGCCAGGGGCTCACAGATGGGCTTTTAATGTAAACAAATAAAATAAAAATTAAAGTGAGAGAGCCATCCAGTTTAGAGGGACATGAAAAATAGCTTTGGATATTTTGGGTTGCCAACGCTCTTTTTTTTTCCCACTGTGGTAAAACATGCATAACTTAAAATTGGCTACTAATGATATTTGGTGCATTCCCATTGCTGTGCAGCCATCATTTCTACCCAGTTCCAGAATGTTCTCATCATCCTAAAAGGCAACTTTGCACCCACCAAGCAGCCATTCTCAAGCAAGCCTCACCCCAGCCCTTGGCAACCAGAGAGCTACTTTCTGTCTCTAGGGGTTTGCCAGTCTGGACATTTCACATAAAAGGCATCATACCATAGGTCTTCTTTTGTGCCTGGCTTATTTCACTTAGCATGACTTTGAGATTCATCTGTGTTGTAACATGAATCTCTTCCATCTTATGGCTGAATAACATTTCATTGTATGAATGGACCACACTTGGTTTATCCATTCATCCAGTGATGAAAATCTGTGCTGTGTCCACCTTTTGGCCATTGCGAGCACTGTTGCTGTGAACATTTGTGTGAACATTTTGTCTGGACACCTGCATTCAGTTCTATCACTCTTTCTGAGAAATGTCCTCATGAGAGTTCATGAACACAGAGTGGGGCAGAGAGCTCAGTCTTCCAAATTTGGGGAGGTGAACCTCTGAAGGGAAGCTTTGTGTGTGCCAATGGAACCCTTCCCCAATCAATAGGGTCATTCCTTTTAAAAAAATTTTATAGAGATGACACTGATTAATAACATGATATGCTTCATGCGCACATTGTATCTTTACTTTTGTATACATGACAGTGTGTTCACTGCCAAAAATTTAGTTTCCACCCATCACACACTGTTGGTGAGAATATAAATTGAAGCAGCCACCATGGAAAATAGTATGGAGAGCCCTCAAAAAAACTAAAAATAAAACTACCACATGGTCTAGCTATTCCACTTCTGGGTAGTTTTCCAAAGAACATGAGAACACTAATTGGAAAAGATACAGGCACGCGTATGTTCATCTCAGCACTATTTACAATCACCAAGATACGGACTCAATTCTAAGTGTCTATCTGTGGATGAGTAGATAAAGGAATTCATGCAGAGTTCTTTTCCAGGCTTCCCAACATTTCCGTGAAAAGAAGCATTTCTATCTGCCTTTTCCTATTGTTTGTTTTTTTCTTTTTTGTTTGTTTGTTTTTTAATTTATTTATTTTAATTGGAGGCTAATTACTTTACATTATTGTATTGGTTTTGCCATACATTGACATGAATCTGCCCCGGATGTACACGTTCCCCATCTTGAATCCCCCTCCCACCTCCCTCCCCATCCCATACCTCTGGTTCATTAGCAGTAAACATGGTAATTCACCAATTACCTGGAGAAAAATAAATGTCTGTGTGCACTATCAGTTCAGACCACCTTAAGACCATGTATTTGGTGTCTTCATGCCATCTTCATGGGGTCATGTTTTACTGGCATTTGAATTATGCAATATTAAAATAATACATTAATCAGTAAGGTCTTGATTTAGGCACAAAATTAAAAATGTTGGTAATTGCTCCCAGGTAAAAACCAGTTAAGAATCACATAATTTTAAAGCAGTGTGTGTGTGCTGTCACTTCAGTCATATCTGACTCTTTTCGACCCTATGTACTGTAGTCCACCGGGCTCCTATGTCCATGGGATTCTCCAGGCAAGAAAACTGGAGTGGGTTGCCATGCTCACCTCCAGGGGATCTTCCTGACAAGAGATCAAACCTGTGTTTCTTATGTCTCCTGTATTGGCAGGAGGGTTCTTTACCACTAGCACTACCTGTAGAACCTGGTGAATAGGACCTCCTAACCTTAGGGAAATAGGAGGTCCCGACACCTCCTGGAGGGATGAGCCTTGAATGATGCAGCTCAGCTCAAGAGCAGGAAGCCCAGTGTTGTCAAGAGGCCAGTTCTGAATGTAAACATATGGATGCAAAGGCAGGAGCAGAGAGGCCCCACAGCCCCATTTCTTTATATGTCTGGTCCTAAGAGCCCTTCTCTAGGAGGCCCAGCCTGAGACCTCCCAAACACCCTTTATCTACGAGGTGTCCTACTGATCACACATGCTAGGTAATCTTTCTTTCTGCTAAGACAGACCACGGACACTCATCCACACCAATTTGTTGGCTATTGATGTCTGAGGGGCCTTTGCTAGTTGACCTCAGCTTGACACACAGACACAACCTTAGATTCCACTCAGTAGGATATTCTGTCTTCAAGACAGAGGTCGAGTTCCAGGAAGGCCTGTAGAACCCACAGTATTGGGAAAAAACGTGGTGCCTTCACTTCACCATCCATCATTCAAAATTAAAACAGCAGACCTGCCAACGAAGGTGAAGGAGGTCCATCAAAAATCTGATTTTCTCATAAGTGTGAATTTATGCTTCTATTAAACAGAAACAGCTTTTAAAGCCCTTGCCCCACTTTCTTGACTGGGCTGGTAGCCCAGGCAGGGCTGGCCTGCCACAGCAGATGCCAGCGCAGAGTCTGAGGCTGAACCTCAGGATGAGGAAAGCAGGCAGGTGCTGCAAGTGCTTCGCTCATGAGCTCCATTTCCACAAATCGTGGTTGTCGTTGTTGCATTAACACATGGGTTCCCAGGCCCTCTGGACTGCCTTTAGCTGCTCAAAGACAGTCAGGAGGGCTGTGGTCACCAACGTGCCACGTGCCAAAATGTGAGCCTCATGAGAGGTCCACGTGAGAATCTCGTTCCTCACATTTGGATCCCAATTCTTCCCTTTGTCCCGAGTATCCCCATGCAGATAGTCTCTCCAAGTCTCAACGTCCAGAATCATAAAGCGTGGCCCTGAAAGTTAGGGTGACCATGCATCCTGTTGTCCAAGCTGGGACACTTCAGGAATAGAAGGGGAGAGGGACAATCAGGCCATGCAACAGAAAAGGGGACTCTTCCAGAAGAGCCAGGCCATATGGTCATTCTAATAATAACCACACACACCCTGTTCCTCGGAAGGTCATTACAAACATCTGTGACGTGACGGGATGGGTGAAAGGATGGTTGACGGTGAGTATGACTAACACGTAATTATCACTGGTGTTCCGTTGCACACCGTCAGATGCCTTAGAGGCATCAGTGTTTTTGTTGTCTTCGTTGTCCTTTTATAGCAAGTAGGAAGGAAAGTCACTGAGGAGATATCTTTATGTGGTGACAGAATCAAAGTTGGTCCCATGGTTAGCATGGTGCCTGTGTCTGGTTTGTGGGGAAGCCGAGATGGGAGAGAGCAAATGTCTGTTCCCAAGGAAGTGCCTTAGGGATTCAGGGCAAACCTGCAGTGTCCGCACCCTTGTGCCCTTAGCAATGCATCTCTCAACCCGAGATCTCCATCCTTGGTGGCCTCACCCAGTGGGGGATGTAGCAGGTAGTATGTTCCCTGGACTGGGTTCTGAGCAAAGTCCGATCTCAGGCTGGAAATCTTCTGAGCACGGAGAAACAGATGGAGAGCACGGTGCTGGAATCACTCCTTTTCACCTTATTTTCAGTTTGCCAGTGAATCCCACGGGGAACAACCAAGGGAGATGGCAGCCTCACAGTTTCCAACTCTTTGCAACTGTAGCCCACTAGGCTCCTCTGGCATGGGATTTTCATAGGGGAAAATCATAGGATTTTCCAGGCAAGACTACTGACTTGGGTAGCCATTTCCTTCCCCAGGGGATCTTCCTAACCCAGAGATTGAACCCATGTCTCCTGCTTTGGCAGGCAGATTCTTTACTGCAGAGCCACCTGGGAAGCCCAAAGTGAGGTGTGTCACAATCGGGCTCTGCTACGTGCACTTGAATCTGAGGAGTGTGCTCAGTCTCTCAATCATGTCCAACTCTTTGCAACTGTAGCCCACCTGGCTCCTCTGTCCATGGGATTCTCCAGGCAAGATTACTGGAGCGGTTGCCATTTCCTCCTCCAGAACCCTTGGCCAAAACCAATAGTGATGAAAGTGCACCCAATCACTCTGGATTCAGAAAATTCAGACTCTTCAGGATCTCCCTTATGAGCCCAGGAAAAGTCCTAAACTCTTCAGCTTCTTCACCTGTGACTTCGGTCTATTAGCACTTACTTGACGAGGTGTGTGTGATCATTAAATGGGATGGTAATACATAAAAACATGTTGTGATGGAGAATATTTGTTGTCATAATTTTCTGCTGCACAGATGGAGGAAAACTTCAGAATATGTGCTTTTTCCCAGCTAGAAACGGAAGTAGCTTCCCCTATTGGAAATCTCTCCCTCTCTCTGTCTCCCTCCACCTCCACTCTCCTTCCCTGTGTAAACACAGACAGGAGCTGTGAACACTTGTGTTTCCCTAGGAGCAAGTCCGTAATTGGCCAACATCTTGTTTGCCTCACATTCCTGGGAAAGCTCCCCACACGCCCTTCCGCTTGGCGACACGTGGTTCTGAGAGGCTAATTAATTAGGAAGGTGACAGGTTATCGGGAGAAGCCACAGACACCATCACTGGAACCAAATTCTGCTCCCAATTTCAGATGGGAGTTATTCCTTCCTAGGCATGTAATTTTAGAGGTTAATAATGCTGGCTTTGAAGCATAAGTAATAATCCATTATTAGCAAAACGAGAAAGAGATTTGGTGTTTCTGTAGGAACACTTGTTCTGAATTTCTTTTCTCCCAAGTTGGGAACACAAGTAGGGGGTTGGGGGGAAAAGTTCAAAAACACCACTTTGCCAGCATTCCCATCAAGTCTCACGTTGCTTACAGGATTAACGAGCAGACACTTTTGCCCTTGTTATCTAATTAACTTTGTCATTTATTGAATTCAGGAGTCCCCTAGTCAAAACGAAAGACCTTTTCCTAGTTATTAAATCATAGTGCTAATCTCTATTTCAACACAATTAAAAATTTTACTCCAATTTAATTTTTTAACAGTGGAAGATGTCAGGGTCTGAATTAAAGCAAGTGGCTGTTCTCAGATCGAAAGTGCTGGTTGCAAAGTACAATCTACACTATTTCCAGGTTAAACTGTCATTCCAAAAGGAGAAACCATTTAAATTAGAAGAAAGCATCTGCTAAGAAGAGTCTCGAGTTACAAGAATATTCTTCCTGAACTAGTTCCTGAGAGTTGACCGACTGCTCAAATACAAGGTCAGGATAGATTGCCAATGAATCAACAATCCTTTGGTAATGAGACATGAAAACTGATCGTCTCTTAGGATGGACAGATATGGGGCTTCTCCGGGCTTCAGTGAGTCTCTTGCTGTTACTTTAAATAAAGTTTTATTGAAATGTAGCCATATCATGTGTTTATGTGGTGTCTGGCTTCCCTGGTGGTTCAGACAGTAAAAGATCTGCCTGCAATGCAAGAGACCCAGGGTCAGGAAGATCCTCTGGAGGAGGGCAGGGCAACCCACCCCAGTATTCTTACTTGAAGAATCCCACGGACAGAGGAGCCTGGCAGCCTACAGTCTGTGAGGTTGCAAAGAGTCGGGCACGACTGAGCAACAAACACACTGTGTTCACTTTGGCACAATAACTGTGACAGCTGAGCAGTTTGGATGGAGACTGCATGGCCTCTCAAATCATGGCAGGGCTAAACAGAAATTCACGGCATCATGAATTTGAGTTCAAGCCTTGAATTGAGTTCAAAGCCTCCATTCAAATGTGTTCACTATAGTCAGTTAAAAAAAAAAAAGACCTGCCCCAAACACACCACACACACACATACACACACACAATCTGAGATTTAGAGTAACCTTTCAGTAATAGAAATACAATATGGTGGATTACTTTTCTTAAGTAATGTTTTCTCTGTGAAACACACGTGTGCATTGTACCACCTGTGGCTCAGAGGATCGCCTGTCAGTGTGCATTTCTGTTTATCGACTCAGTGTATCCTCCAAAACTGACATGAGCTTCATATTAATCTGTCTCCAAAGGATCAAAATACTTTAATAAATATGCTCTTCCCTTTAGGCCTGGGAAGAAATGAAACGGTTGGTTAAATGCTCTGTGACATTGAATGAGAGCCTCATGTTCCCTCTGACTCCAGAGCCAGTTCCATAAATCCAGCGGCCCATAAAGGAACTGATGGCATGCTTTCCTAATAGCCAATTAGGGCCCGCTTTCTGAAAGCAAATAAATAAAAGAGATTTGGAATGGAATTTGGGGTTTCATTAGTTGGCTAAATCCTCAATAGGGCTGTGTACCTTGTATACAGATTACGGCAAAAATCCGTTGCTGGGGGAAATGTAAGAGGGGAGTGACATGGGAACAAAACAATCTCGTTTTTCCTGGAAGGAGGTGAGGTCTTGCAGATGGAAAGGGCCTTTCATCTAGAACCAGAATCCTCTGGGGAGCTTGTTAGAGCCTATCTTCCTGGACCAGACCCCAGGAGACACCCAGGTCTTCTCTGCTGACGTGGCACTCCTCACATTGTTCCTTTCCTGCAGAGCACCTTGACAGGTGTGATTTGCTCCAGCAGGTCTGCTGTTGGCTCCTCTGATGAATTGCCACAGATTGTGGCCTCATTTGAAGTGCTGGAATTGGATGTGGCCCTTTCTGCTGATTACAGAGCCCTCACACCCCACCTTCCAAATGACACTGGGGGACTCCACTGACAGCCAGCATCAGTGCCTTCCTCGGAAGGTGAAAGTGTTGGTTGCTCAGTCATGTCCGACTCTGTGTGACCCTGAGGATCGCAGCTCAGACTTCTCTGTCCATGGGATTCTCTAGGCAAGAATATTGGGGTGGGTTGCCATTCCCTTCTCCAGGGGATCTTTCTGACCCAGGGATCGAACCAGGGTCTCCTGCATTGCAGGTAGTTTCCTTACCATCTGAGTCACCAAGGAAGCCCTCCTTTGGGCAAACCACCATCAAAAGGTTCTGAAGTCTGTGCCCATCCTTGTTTAGAGGAAACAGGTGTGAGGTGAGCCTGCTCCCAGGTTGGACTCTGGGAAGGTGAGGTCAGGGCTCAGGACACCCTTAGCCACAGACCCAGGTCCTCTCTGACGCTTTCCTTCTCATTGGCTCCCACCTCTTGCTCCTGGTTTGTGCTCAGTACACCTGTCATCCTGTCCTCTCTCTCTTCTCCGTTATGGAAGATAACATCTCTAAGAGCACAGCCTCCTTCCTGGTCCTCCAGGTAGCCCCGGGGGATATTCCCTCCACTGTGAACAGATGCCCTCTTCTGAGTCTGGGCTCTCCTCTGTCCTTGACAGGCACAGACACTCAAGGGACTGAGCAGGCTCCCAGCTCCTCATAGGGCAACAAAGACCATCCCCAGACTCAAAACTCCACTGAGATCACACTGTTTGGTAATGTTTCTTTGTTTTTTCGTCCTTCTCTGAAGAACCCTACAGAATGAACTGAGGGATGGGTCCACTCCTTAGGTCCCCAGATAACTGAAACTGGCCTAATGTGGTGGCAGTTTGATGTTCTGGTAAGTATTAGCCATAGAGACAGGCTTACCAAGCATTTCACAGGAAGGAAGGTGGGCAGTGGACCCCGGGCTAACCCACATCTGTGGTGGAGGGGTGAGGGTGGGGGTGGCAGACTCCCTGAACAGACCCCACCTTGTTTGCAGACACCACTCCAGCCTTCAGATCAGTCTAGCAGCCCAGCCCTCCCTTCCCAACAGGCCAGTAGGCACTGTCATTCCTAACGGTTCCTCTGCCCTTAGCACCTTTGCCTCTGACAGCCCAAACAAGAAACCGAGAAGCTCATTTAAAGCCTCCTTAGTGGAGCCAGCAAGGCATTAACCAGTTCAGTCTCAGGCTCAGAGCTGTCTGGTGATAAGGGAACTGCTCCTGTGACGGATGCCAAGGAGACGCGATGACACTGTCCCACTCTTCAAGGCTGTCCTTCCAGCTGAGGTAGGACGACGGGGTCCGGGTGAGCCTGTGGACACGTGAACATGTAAGGAGTGGGGGGGGGGCTCGGCTGCTCAAACATCATCCTGGACGTAAGCTCAGGAGTGGGCGGCGCTCTTGGCCTTCCCGCTTATAGGAGAGTTGCTCAGAGTCCCGCATGCATTTCTCCAAAGACAGACACTGGGAATCCAGGCACCGCACACAGGCATCCCCTAATTCATCTCGGCTCTGCCTCTCTTCCACCAGCATTGCACACAAGGCACACTTATTTCACACTCACCTTCCTCCTGTCTGAGACCTTTGCTTCCCTATCAACAGAGGACAGATGGAGCCTCTTCTCCATAAAGGAAACAGCTTCACCCATGCTTGGGCCTGCCACTCTTCCAATCCAGGTGGGGCAGAATCAATCCCTTGAACCGTGCCCTGGAGCTGGTCCACTACAGCCCAGAAATGTGCAGGGCACAGCCTCTGTAGACCCAGGGTCGAGGACACAATAGCTGCCGGATGTTGGGCCATGTGATATCACGGATACATATGTGTGCGATGTTGTGGATGCACACACGCAATGTTGTGGACACACACACGTGCAACATTATGGACACGTGTGTGATGCTATGACCTAGTGAGAAGCAACAGACTAGCTGGACCTGCAGAGGGACTGTTATGTTGTTTTAAAATGTTGTCATGATTGAAAGACGTGAGAACAGAATGAGAGTTAAAGCACAATGGCACATCCCAGTGACCCTGCGTATTTTACAAGGACACACAGCTGTTTTGAGGACCAGCATCAGTCACAGTACAGTGGGGCCCACAAAGGAGAAGAGGGATAGAGGTGGAGCTGTTGGGTAATGGGGAGAATAAAATCAGAAGAAGGACTTTCACAAATGGATAAAGATGACGTGCTATGAGCTGAATTGCCAGATAAACACAACTGTAGGTCTAAGGAAAAAATGAAGGAAGGGAGGGATGGAGGGCAAAGGGAGGCAGGGGCAGAGGATGATAAAGCTGCTTCATTCAAAACAGGTTCCCTTAGCCCCAACCCAAGGAAACATCCCCCAAGTCAGGGGTCCTGGGGCACCCCTGCTGTCCGACAGGCAAGTCCGTCTAGGAACCAGCCCCGCCTCTGTTCTCGGCCATGCCTCCTGTCCAGTGTGCGTGGCCTGCCCCGCCTCCTGGGAGTCCTTGGCCTCCGGGGTGACAAGACAGGTCCTTACTCCTCGGATCTTCGCTGACCCTGTCCTTTCAGAAAGAGAGCTCAGTAAACATTTACTAAGCGGAACACGGTCAATAAAATGACACTGGAACCTGAATAAACATGTGTGAATTGACTGAGAACAGGAGATGCGTTCAGGGCAAGGTTTAAGACAAAGACCCAAACAGTTGAAGGCAAACTGGAGGATTCGGGGAAACGCTCCTCCCACGTGGGCTGGGCAGGATGGAGGGGCACTTTGAGGGAGAATCCTGACCACCCCTCTTCCCACGGCCCCGCCCAGGGGCGCTCTCACTGTCTGCTTGCTCCCCGTCTGGAATGCACGGGGCTCAGTCTCTAAACCCAGAAGGATGCCGGGCCCTCCCTGTTCACACCCGGTGCAGGCACAGGCAGCCTCCGGGGCGGCGGCGGGAGAGGCTGATGACTCGGTAAGTGGGTAGGTGTAGGTCAGAGAGGATATGTGTTCAGAGAGATGGTGAGAATGCTGTCAAGGCCCTCAGTGTCCCAAATCCCCTCGGGAGAGCCCCCTTGCCTCACGCGATGGTTCCCGCTTTGCTGTTTAGCCCTAATTGACGTCACAGGTTCCCAACAGAGGTGATGTCCCCAGAAGGTGATTTTGAAATTTGTGGGGGCCTTTTGGTTCCAGTTTCAACATATAGAACATGTAAATATTGAACACCCGTTACTTTATTAACATTATGCTCCTCTGTTTTTCCCTAATGTCACAGTTAGGGGTTTATTGTGAATTTTTTAAAAATTACATGTAATAGGTAGTATGTTAGCTACAGATTTCATTTCAGGATGGAGAGCAGACGTTGCAGAATGTTCGCTCATAGGAAGACTCTTTCACACCATCAAGGACTATGTCTAAAAACTGGCAAGAGCAAAGTCAATCAGGAGAACAGAAGACACTGCTCTCACACAGCTATTTCTCAACTCTGCCCATTTTTCTCCTTGGGAATCTATGCCAAGCAGGGATGGCACCTGACAAAACTGCCCGGCTCCGGAAACTATGCTGCCTCATACTTTTAGAGGCTGTGATTTCCCCCACGGCCTCAGACCGACAGTTTCCTAATTGGCTTGGAGAGCTATTCACGGCACGGTGATTTACTGAGATATTATTTTGTGTTTTGTTCCCCGTGGTTCTCATTCCTCATTCCAACATGGTAGCCAGACCTCTGAACTCTGTGTTCTCATGGGAGTCTCATGATTTAAGGCCAGAGGCAAAGTTACTCATATACTCCTTTTCCGTCTATTATGGAAGTCCAAGCATTGTGTATAAACCCTAATACTTTCACCTAAAGAAAGGGTAGCTTTTTCTGAAGGGCTGTCTTTCTTTTTTTAGGGTGGCACTGGAAAATGATTCATCACATCTAGCCTGTGTTGCTTTCATTGATTTAAATCTCATGTTCATTTATTCATTCCTCCATCAAATATTTATAAAATGCTGCTATTAGCCAACTGCTACTCTATTCAAGAACATGGGGTGGGCCAGCTCTCTCTGAACCAATCTATCACCTTCCAAAATTTTTATGATCTTAAACTCTGTACAAGACAGTCATTCTATGGCATTCACACACATCACTTAGGACTGTGGATGGCTTCTGATTGCATAAGTCTCAAACAGACATACAGACAATTTTTGAACGGGAAAAACAAGTTGAGAAAAAAACAAATTCATGAAATATTACAGGGACTTCCCTGATGGTCTGGAGTAGGAAATGGCAACCTACTCCAGTGTTCTTGCCTGGAGAATCCCATGGACAAAGGGGCCTGACAGGCTATTGTCCATGGGCTTGTAGGGAGTCGGACATAACTGAAGCAACTGAGTGCATGCCCTGGTGGTCCAGTGGTCAGGACTCTGCCCTTCCAATGCAGAGGGCCTGAGTTCGATCCCTGTTCAGGGAACTAGATCTTGAATGCCACAACTAAGAGTCTGCATGCTATGACTAAAGACGCTGCCTGCCACATAAACGATGGAAGACTCCATATACCACAACTGAGAATGGGCACAGCCAAATAAATAACAATTTTTTTAAAAAAAAGATCATATTCATAGCAGACATGTAAAATATTTAAAATAAATTTAATAAGAAATATATAGGTTCTATATAAAGGTAATCATCAAATTAATATTGACATTAATAATGGTTCGTATTATCTCCTCTATTGCTGGAAAGGAATTCACAGTACTCTAAAGATGCCAATTTTAACGTGATAATTTATAAATTTAACAAAGTGTAATAAAAACAAACATAATTTTTTTCTTTTGCAATTAGACAAAATATTTTAAACCTTATGTTGAAGAATGAGTAGATAATAGTGGCTATAAAAAGTATGAAAAGGAAAACTTGAGAAAGTATTGCCTGTAAAATTATAAAATTAAAGATGCTAAACTATGCAGTGAGTTAGTGAATAATAAGGTGGTGAATCAGTTCAGAGGGGAAAGTGGAGACCACCCAACACCTATTAGTAAGGGTACTGGTTACTACTGGAATATTGAGAAATGTTGGGACCTTTCAGTTTATATACATGAATGAAGCAAAGCAACACAATACCAGTACTAAGACAAGAGGGAAATACCAATATCTAAATTGATTTCAGACAATGTGAAAATGAAACGGCAAATAATTGCATATATCCACATATATTGCACATTTCAAGGAAATCCTAAGTTTAGAAAACAGAAAAGCAATCATGATACCACTAACCTCATATTTAATTGCAGAAAAAATAAAATACATTCTATACAGAATGTACTACAAAAATTGAGTGATATGTCATATAATTGGCAAAAAATATGCCTTACAAGACAGAAAATGTTAATCTCTTCATATATCATTTTTGAATCCTCATAGAAACAATAATAAGCAATTCACAAGAATAAACAATCACAAGAACACAAATAGTTAATAAATAGATAAAGCAATATTCAAACACAGTAATGATGAAAGAAATCTAAATTTAAACAGCTATGAATATCATTTGTTAAGCTGCCATGCTGAAAATATGTTCATTTAAGAAACATTATCAAGAATTGGTAAAAATACAGGAAGGAGAGGAAGGACATGAATGCATTACTGGTTAATGTTTGAATTGGCAAAATGCTCCTGGAAGACGGCTTGGCAGCAGGTTTGTCTATCAGAAACTTTAAAATACTGCACATCATTTGGTCCAGAAATCAAACACAGGTTTATTTGTGTGCACATTTGTTCACATAGGTAAATGCTTATTGTGTTTGCTGTAATTCAAATTCTTTACTTGGACTGCATCACTTCACCAACACAAAACCCTGTGAAGTAGGGACTCAAAATCACCCTCCTGCAAAGGTGAGAAGTAGGGTGAGGGGGGCTGAGGCTCACCATGCAGAGCTGGCATCCTACAACCAGACCTTCCAGAAGCCGGAGCCCAGGACAAGAGCTGTGCTCGTCTCTGCTCCCCCCCAAGCAGGACGGATGCACAAAAACATCCATTGCTTCATTATTTATAACAGAAAAGAACAAAGTGGGGAGTGAGCCAGAGAACTGAAATACATACAATGTGACACAGACTTAAGGTTACAAGACTTCTGAATTATATATTTTCAAGTCAAAAGAAAAAACAAAAAACACTATCTAGTCTTCTGAAGTCTTCCCTGGTGGCTCAGTTGGTAAAGAAGCTGCCTGGAATGCAGGAGACCTGGGTTCGATCCCTGAGTTGGGGAGATCCCTTGGAGAAGGGAATGGCTACCACTCCAGGATTCTTACCTGGAAAATCCCAATGGACAGAGGAGCCTGGCAGGCTACAGTCTATGCTGTTGCAAAGAGTTGGACATGGCTGAGCAACTAACACTTTCATTTTCACTTAGATAAATGAGCATGAACACACACACACATACACGCACATGCACACATGTCAGCCAAAGCAAAGACCAGTCCCAGTAGAGCCTCAGTGCCATGTTTTGTTTCCCCCTATTAAAGACTGATTGGATTCTTTCATCCCCAGGAACCCACTGTGCCCTGCACCCTAGTTGAATCACACTTTGCAAGGTCTCTAGACACTCCCCACCACCACCTCCGTGCCAATGGGGCCCCAGGGTTACTTTTCATGGGAACTTAGGAGGACCCTCCAGGCACCCTCTACTTCCTGCAGTGAGGAGCTCACATCTAGAAAGATAACTGATTTTCAAACCAAATATGACATCCAGGTTTCATATCTGAAGCTGACCAAAGTGGACCTGTTTGCCTCCCTCTGCCTGCCCCCAGATCAAGCTGAGAATAGGACCTCTGGTCACAGGATGGAGCAGTGTGGAAAAAGCGCTGACCCATAGGAGCAAAAGACAAGCCCACTGGTTCTTGGGGGCAGGATAGCAGGTTGGAGGAATACTTTTTTTTTTTAATTAGGGGAGGCAAGGTAATTAACTGTGAGGTAGGGAATGGCTGGAGAGAGGTGAAATTAAGAAATGTTTCTGAAGGGTATAAAATACACCAGAAAGGAGCTTGAGTAATTCTGAAGGGCAGAGATGAGAATGGTGGCCAGTGTGAGGACCTCAAATGGGTGAGTAGTAGGGAGTGGTGGGGACTAGGGTGGAGGAATAGGAAAGATTCTCAAGGGGACTTGACTCACATCCAGCCAACCTGTTGCTCCATGCAAATTCAAACACAACCTGGCCAAATATACTACTTTTTAGTGAAACTCCAGAAATCTGAATTTTTATGTACTTTTTTACATCATATTCCTATCTTTCTGTTCAAAACAGCTCACAGCCAACACTGAGACCAAGCAAGCTCAGCCATCAGGTTTCGCTGCATTTCTTTGAAGTGAGGTTTAATCAGAACCAATATGCCACCTTTTATGGATGCATGTTCCTTTTCTTCTATTTTATCTTTTTTATATTAACATTTTATATAATGCGATACTCTGCTTTTGATTTTAGCAATCTTCTCAACTAAGAAATCTCAAAGCTTCTATTAACCAAGAGAAAACAAAAGAGACTAAAATGTAATATAGCCAACACTGTGCACATTCACTCCTTGCCCTTGCTTGCTTAATTCTCTTACTTTTCCAAATTGAGAAAACAGGTATTTTCATGACATTCACATAAGAATATATTAGACTTCTCCTATAATTCAGGAATAAGAAAGCATAAAAATATTCCATCTGATATCTGTTTGGAAACCAAACCAGTGAGTGCCCTAGAAGATGGTATTATTCAAATAACATTATTCTTCCTGTGGACTCTATTAACGGCTGTTCTATAAACGATAAAACCTACTCACCCATGAAATCCATCTATGTGAACGTGATCATTATGGAGACATTAAAATCAAGGAAACGTATGCTGGAATTTGAGTGATATAACACTCCATATTATTAGGGAATATTCCTTGTCTAAAAGAACAAATATTGGCAGAAAACAAAGCCCAGTTCAAATGAAGAAGTGTGAGAGGTGCTAAGCTTATAAACGGAACTTTATTTTCTCTGGGTCTGATCATTTTTACGTGACAGAAGCAAATATGAGACTTCCCATTTGTCTCCTCCACATTATTCTGTTTGGTAGATTTCTATTCATCTGTTTCCGGGTGACTTACAGTGTGTGGGGCCCCAGGTCAGACCCAGCCTGCCAGAGAGGCCCTGGGCTGGGAGAACTGTGGAAACGTCACGTCCCCCTGGGCTGCACACCTCACACAGGCTCCCTTTCCGTTGAGACATATGGAAGTCAAACTATGACTGTCAACAACTCTTTGATTACTCATATTCCATTTTATTTCTGGCTGGAACGAAAGTCCACAATGTTCCTCAGAGCCCAGAGCCTTGGGAACAATATTCCCCTGACATTTCTGCGGCTCACAAGATACTCACCTGAGTCCTCAGGTGTGCCTACAACATCCACGAGGGATGGGAAGCTCACAAGTCAGCCAACCTGCCTTTAAAAAAAAACCAAAAAGAACAGATCGGGGATTGGGCAGACTGTTGTCCCCCATGTCTTTGCGGAGTAGATGCGATGCTGTTTGTCTTCTGTACAAATGCTTCAAAACTCAGAGAAGACCTGCACCAAATAAGCAGCACACCCTAGTCACATCCTCTTAAAAGAATTATAAAGAAAATGTACAACATACATGGAAGAAAACATGCCATCAAAGGCGGGAAGAACTTTGAGGATGTGAAATTAAAATGTGTGTCTTTTGCAGTATAAAGCAGACTGATTTGAACAACCCGAGTTTAACCTAATGTATAATGGCAGCTCAGAAGAAAGAAGAGCTTCTTTTTAAAGTGAAGACTACATTTTATAAAACAGTTTCTAAAATGTTTATGGAGAGATACAATGATATTAATAAAACAGATTGTCGTGTTCCCCACCCAAGTGTGAATTGGGTCAGTGCCGAAGGTTTAGATGCCACGCACTACAGTTCCCATCCTCTTCTTACCCAAGATAGCTGTGATTTTAAACTTACGTTGGTCATTCTGTGTTTCTTCTAATTGAAACTTTTCCTAAGTGTCTCTAAAGTGGGCTTCCCAGGTGGCTCAGTGGTAAAGAATCCTCCTGCCAATGCAGGAGACGCAGGTTCAATCCATGGGTCAGGAAGATCCCCTGGAGTAAAAAATGTTAACCCATTCCCAGTATTCTTGCCTGAAGAATTCCATGGACAGAAGAGCCTGGCAGGCTATATAGTCCATGGGGTCACAAGAGTCGCACATGACTTAGTGACTAAACAACAACAGATACTTTCATGTACCCACCAACACAGGATCACACAGAAGAGTTTCACTGCCTTAAAAATACCCAGTGTTTCCCACATTCATCCCTCCTTTCTACCTTGAACTTCCTGTGACCACTGGTCTTTTTACAGTCTCCGTGATTGTTTGTCCATGATGCTGTATAACTGGAGTCTTCAGTATAGTCTTTTCAGACTGGCTTCTCTCAGAAATTTAAGTTTACTCTATGTCGTTTTTTGTAATTTAAAATTGCATTTCATTTTACAGCTGATACAATACCATTGTATGGATGTTCTGCTGTTCTAATTTTGTTTCATTATTTTAACTTGTGCAAGATCACACATATATTGAATGGAAAAGCCCAACTTTTAAACCCATGCAATACTGCTCCAGATACCACACATCATATCACAATGTAACCATTGCACAATGTATTTGACCATTGCTACACACTTGAAACTAATGACCTTAAGATCTCTTCTTATAATTCTTTGTCCATTTATCTCTTGAAAAGCATAGTATTGCTTCCAGTGTTTGGTGGTTATGAATAAAGTTGCTGTAAATATTGGGTTGCCTCACCGTCTTCTATTTGGTTCCTCTAATAGGAGTAGTGGTTTTTCCCCACCACCTATGACCAGCTCCCTATATTAAATTCTCTCTGAAGCCCTTAGTGTTTTCTCTTTTTCTGACTGGTCCCATATATATTTTATGCCAGAATTCTTTCTCATCTCAGCCTTTCTTGGTAACATCAGCTTCATTCTTCTCTTTTGCTCCAAATAGACTTTTCTGCTTTGCCATACACATGCCCTTAAATGATCACTGACAATGGTTCCCAAGTTCACAGGTCCTCTGGTCAAGCAGGCAGCAAGACAACAGCTACAAACCCCTAGCCTAACTCAACCGTCTGGGGTTCACACTGCATTCAGGGACCATATTCATTTCCTGGGGCTGCTGTAAAAAATTATTATCTGTGTGACTTGTAACAACGTAGATTTATTCCCTCACCATTTTGGAGGCCACGAGTCTGAAATTAAAGTGTCCACTGAGCTGTACTCCCTCCAGAGCTTTCAAGGAAGGGTCCTTCCTTCCTCTTCTGGCTTCTGGTGGTTCTAGGCATCCTTGGCTTGTGACCACATCACTGTAGTCTCTGTCTCCATCATCAGATGGCCCCTACCAAGTGTGTCAAATTCCCCTCTGCCTACCCCTGATGCTAAAGCTGAAACTGCAATATTTTGGCCACCTCATGCGACGAGTTGACTCACTGGAAAAAACTCTGATGCTGGGAAAGGTTGGGGGCGGGAGGAGAAGGGGACGACCAAGAATGAGATGGCTGGATGGCATCACCGACTCTGTGGACATGAGTTTGAGTGAACTCCAGAAGTTGGTGATGGACAGGGAGGCCTGGCGTGCTGTGATTCATGGGGTCGCGGAGAGTCGGACACGACTGAGTGACTGAACTGAACTGACCCCTTATAAGGACACCTATCAAATTAAGGGCCCACCTAGATAATCTAGGATGATCTCCCCTCAAGACTCAATTATATCTGCAAGGACACTTTTCCAAATAAGCTCACATTCACAGGTCCCTGGGGTTAAGGTGTGGACACATGCAATTCAACTCACTGCAGTGGCCTAGCTGGTCATGGGTAGACCAGTTGTCTTCAAAAGTTGACTCTTCCAAGTCTAAGTGGAAGGGGTGGTGCAAAGAAGAAAGGACAGTTCTCTGGAAATTGGGAGGGCTGATGGAGGAGACAAAAGGTGTCAGACAGATGCCTCACACCCACACAGGAAGTGCTTGCCCCCACCCCTGCCCCCAACACACAAACCTACACACTTAGTGTCATATTCCATTGTCTCAGTCACATCAAGTTTTTTTCCCACATGAATTGAGATTAGGGTCTCAGCCTCTGTTACTCAAATCATTACCCATTCAGCCTGAAATGTTTTTTATTCATTCATTAAGAAAAGTTATGTTGCCTTTTTCAAGATTCCACGTTGTGTTTAGTTGCGTTCAGTTCAGTCGCTCAGTTCTGTCCAACTCTTTGCATTGAGCAGCTTCAACTGCATGCAACAAATTCTGGTAAATTTTGTTTTCATTTTTGTTCTGTTACAAATGTTTTCTACTTTGTCCTTGTTATGGCTTCTTAGATACACTCGTCAATTAAAAGTGGACATTTAATTTCCAAATACATGGGGTTTTTTAAGTATCTTTGATAGTAATTTCTCGTTAAATGCTTTCTCCTCTGCAATCATCCTCTGTGCTTTTTCAGTCTTCTAACTTTACTGAGGCTTTCAATGGCTAAGTCAAAGATCTCTCTTGGTAAATGTCACATTGCACTTGAAAATATGTGGGCTATTTTCAAATATCTTTTGATATTGATTTCTGAAATAATTCCACAGTGATAAGAGAATAGATTCTGTATGAAATCTATTTTAATACCTTTAGACCATGAAATTTTTGCACCTTGCTTTATGTCCCTGGATATGTTCCAGTGCCTCCTAGTTTATAGTCTACAGAAATTTGAAAAGAATTTGTATCTTATTGTTGTGTGAAAATCTTAATTATGTTGAATTGGTTCATGGTGCTTTTAAGGTCTACTATATCTTTCTACTTTTCTGTATTATTCATTCTATTAATTTTTGAGAGTTTGATATTGAAACTTCAACTAAAAATATGAATTTATCTACTTAAAAATAATTGTAATATATAGTAGAACTATATATAACTTCATTCTGTATTTCTAAGTCTCCTGTAAATGTGTTATTATAACTTCATAATTTAAAAAATAAAAAAAGAAAGAGAAAAAAAGAAAAGGTATGCTGAATAACTGAGGTCTATAAATAGACCTCATGTCCAATTCAATATATGTCTAATTCAATATAAAACTACCTATTTAGAGAGTGTGCATATTTACCACTTTAAATTCACACATGCATTTTTAAAGCACCCCATCCTGCTGTGTGGAAGGCTATTCAATCGATGAGTCATACAGTAATGAGAAGGCATTCATTCAACCATGTTCTGTTATGGGGACATTTCATTAACTCACAGAGCCACACTAGTAGTTCTACTGTGTCTGCTTTTCTTTGCTGTGAAAGTTCTTTGTAGCAGCCCAAAGAGATAGTTTCTTCTTTGGAGTGGGGACACCGCAGGGACCAAGCATCGAAGAAAGTCTTTGAGTCTAGAAAAACAGACTGAAGTTCAGGCAGAGGGATTTGCTTGTGGATCCCATTGAAAATGTATAAGAAATGCATTTATAGGATCCTCCCCCTTTCCTTGAGCCCTGAGAACGTTGTGTTTGGTTGATTCCCCTTGAGATGTTTGATCAGTGTAAGTCAAAACAAAACCCACGACTCTGGATTCCACATCTCTTGTCATTTCTTCAAAAAGAGAAAGCCCCAAGCAATCCATTCTGCTGCCCCAAGCACAGTCAAAGTGACGTTTGG
This sequence comes from Moschus berezovskii, assembly GCF_049115385.1. NCBI lineage: Eukaryota > Metazoa > Chordata > Mammalia > Artiodactyla > Moschidae > Moschus > Moschus berezovskii. The sequence continues at coordinate 28,222,463 of NC_142474.1, read as the reverse complement.
AGACGAGAGCGTATTGTCAGCTATTTTGTCTTGCTCATTCATTTCAGTTTTGTTAGATCCTTTGTTTCTTTGATGCTCAGAATATTGCACCATTTGGCTCTAAAATCTACATTAGAAGAGCATTAATTAAAGGCAGACGCATGCAATGGAGACAGTGTTAAAATTGTGCTTGAAGGTACAATGTAATTAATTTTGTACAAGAGAAACATAAAAGAGGGAGAATGAAACTGGAGGAAATGGCACCACAACCCACAAAATGATAATGAGAAATACAATTGTAGATTAGACAAAATATGAAAAAGCATATGGAGTAATTAGACTTCCAGGGGGTGGGGAATCAAAGCAAAGGGTCTCCTGCTAAGTACTCAAGAAAACTCATTGGAGAGCATGCATCTCAAGTATCTCACACCAGGACTTGTGTTTCTTGTGGACAGCATGACTGGCTCTAAGTATATGGCAGGTGGGTGGAGAAAAAGATCGTGATACAGATTTGCTAAGAGCTGGGAAAATGGAGTTAGGACAAGACTTAGAAGCAATCCTGTATAAGGCTTAGAAGCAATCCTTTGGAAAGGAAGAAGTAAGAAACAGACCCAACTATAAGGCTCATCTCCCTTCCCAAATGGACCAGAGCAACCGCAACACATTAAGACTCATATTCCCAAGAGAGTTGATGTTACAAGGATGGTTATTAGGTCAAACTTAATTTACAATGTCAAGCAATAGTTCATTTGAATTTACTGCATTTGCATTTCAGTCATACCTTAGGGTGCTGTGATTGAAAGTTACAGAAACCTCATGAAATTGAGTCTAGTAAAAAAGAGAAGAAAATGAATCAATATAAAATTCTTCATGTGGGCATCCATTCTATGGCCCTGTAATCACTATGATAATGACAGTGATCATTTGGTAATAAACATCACAGCCCAGGGTGGGCTTCTTCAGAGCAAGTGTGGCTGCTGGTTTTTGCTTAAATGCCATGTAGTTTTATTTAACCAGCATCCAGGTTAGACTCTCTCATGGCTGTTCTTCTGTGGGGAGAGGAAAAACTAGGGACTGGCATTAGTTTAGCTGGGTAACAGCTAACATTTGCTTCAGGCTCCATCCGTGCCAGGCCCTAGGCTGTAGTCTTGTTAACAACACCCATGACAATGTCCCGTTTCACAGAGGAGGACAGAGGCCCCGAAGTTGAGTGACCAGCAGAGGGCAGCAGACCCAGGAATGGACTCCAGGGAGATTCTGGAGCTCCCTTATAACCTAACCCAAGTGACAGCAAGGAGATGAAACAAGTGAATCCTAAAGGAAATCAAGCCTGAATATTCATTAGAAGGACAGATGCTGAAGCTCCAATACTTTGGCCGCCTGATGCAGAGTCAACTCATTGGAAAAGACCCTGATGCTGGGAAAGATTGGGGGCAGGAGGAGATGGGGATGACAGAGGATGAGATGGTTGGATGGCATCACTGACTCAATGGACGTGAGTTTGAGCAAACTCAGGGAGATGGCGAAGGACAGGGAAGCCTGGTGGGCTGCAGTCCATGGGTTTGCAGAGAGTCAGACATGACTGGGTGAACAGCAACAGCAATAACCCAAGTCAGGAACAAATCAGCACAAGCCTAACTCTTTAGACAGGAGCCCTTTCCCATCACACAGCTTCTGAGCGTCCAGAGTTGGGACACCACATGGCTGGGGGGAGGAGATTTCCACTCAGAGTCTTGTGTGATTTAAATCCAGGTGGGGCTGGGCTGTCCCAGGAGGCTGGGGAGGAACTGTTTCCAAGTGCAGGTAGGTTGCTACCACAGCCTTGCTCTGGCTCAGGCCTCCCTCAAGGCCCCGCATCTCGAGGTGGTTTCCCAGACATGTCCTCACCAGCATCCTTCTCTTCACTCTCCAATGACACATGCCGCTCACTTTCTCCCAAGCCTTCAGCAGCAGCACCTGTAAGGCCCCACTTGCACTAACAATCTATTTACAGTGACTTAGGGCTTCGCAGTATTCTTGCCTGGAGAATCCCATGGACAGAGGAGCCTGGCAGGCTACCGTCCATGGGGTCCCAAGAGTCAGACAGGACTTAGTGGCTAAAGCACCACCACAGGGCTTCCCAGGTGGCGCTAGTGGTAAAGAACCCGTCTGCCGATGCCGAAGACCCAAGAGACTAGGGTTTGATCCCTGGGTTGGGAAGATCTCCTAGAGGAGGGCATGACAACCCACTCCAGCATTCTTTGCTGGAGAATCCCATGGACAGAGGACCCTGGAGGGCTATGGTCCATTGGGTTGCAAAGAGTCAGATATGAATGAGCAAGTAACACTTTCACTAGACTAACCCCAGCACTCACATTCTCTCCCTCCTGTAACAGAAAAGCCACTCCCTTTGTGGGTATTTAGGTGTCCCTGGTGTCCTTTCCCCAAAGCGCCAGACAATCCAGACATGCCTTCTGCTCCCAGGAGGTTCAGGAGGGGGGATGTCAGATGTTCTTCCTGGGGATGCACAGCTCTGCTGTCCCTCTGTCCCAGCATACCCTTTGGGAATCCTGTCAGTACTGGCACGGAGAGTCTGGGGTGGTGCAGAGGTCTTGTCTCTCCAGCCAAGAAGTGTATGACTGTGTTCTCGACTCTCTTCCTGTCCCTACCATCTATGCTAACTGATGCTCCCACTGACCTCATCAGAAAGACTTCTCTTGCTTGGCTTTTCCTGCCTGATGAGTGGCGCAAATGTTAGACCTACCCCCTGGAATCTTAGCGAATTTACCTTGCCAGAGTAATTCAAGCCACTGTGGGATTTCTCAACAGTCAGATTGATTTGAAATATGCTCCTTTTTTATTTGATTTTTTTTTTTTTTTGGTCAGAGCAGAAGATTTGCAATTAAAAAAATGTTGGAAGTGACTTTATAATAAATGATGTACGTGGAATGTGGGGTTCGTGCACATTTTTCACGGCCAGCATCTCTCAGCTACTGTGAGTTGAAACTTACTTTGGGGTGTTCTTTCTGTTGTTCCTGCAGGCGGAGCAGGGAACTGAGTTGAAGAATCAATTCAGAAATTAAGATCCGGGGGCTGATGTCAGTGTGCAGCACCGTATCAAAGTTCTCCGTCTTCCGCAGTGAATCTCTAAAGCCAAGCTAGGAGTTGCTGAAGGTCTGCAAATGGCATTCTTTAGCTTTTAACTTTCACAGAATAAAACAGAATAAAATATGGCCCCATGTCCAAAGAAAATCCTGGCTACTGCTTGTAATAAATTCCTGTGTATGCTCCAGACACATAACCCAACAGAATGCCGGCAGCGCATTCATTCTGCATGGAGCTTATTTTTATTTGGGTTGCAGGCATTAAGGAAGATGTCAGACATGTATATATTAATAATCCCTCTATTTATATGTGTACACTCTTCCAGATACATCTAAATACACATCCACAAATACACACACACACACACACTCACACAAATTCCTCTGACAGTAGCATCTGTTCTCCAGAAAAGTTCCCAAAGAAATATTTCCAAGCTTTTGTCATGTGATCCAGAAGGACTCTTTGAGGTCATCTCACCTCTTGCATTTGATCCTGAATGCTGGTGGTGTTCATTCGCTCCGTTGTGTCAGACTCTTTGCGGCCCAATGCACTGCAGCACGCCAGGTCTCCTTGTCCTTCACTATCTCCCGGAGTTTGCTCTAACTCATATCCATTGAATCAGTGGTGCCCTCCAACCATCTCATTCTCCACTGCCCTCTTCTCCTGCCCTCAATCTTTCCCAGCGTCCTGAGTTATTTCTTTAATAGGGAGCCCACTGTCTCCTGAGACAGACTATTAGATTTTTAGATCTCTCTGTGAGAAATTCCTTCAATACTTGGGGAAAATGTCATCCTATAGTTTCCAGCCTTTAAGAGGCTTTAAATAAGTGAGCCTCTCTAG